>NC_069801.1:17591079-17895275 GCF_027406575.1 Nycticebus coucang | reverse complement strand
GGAGGTGATGGTAGAAGGAATGACACTGAGCCCCAGTCATGAGGGAGAGGTGACAGTTACCGTAGCAGCTAAACCTATGGCCCCTCAGGTCAGGCGGCCTAGGCCAGAATCCTGTGCTACAACTTCTTAGCTCTGTGCCCTCAGGCAAGTCACTGGTCCTCTCTGGACCTCAACTTCCAAAACTGTACAATGGGGATGGCAACAACATGCCCCCCTATTGGGTTGTTGGAAGGGTTAAATGAGTGTGTGGCCCACAGTAAGCGCAGTGGGAATGCCTCTCACTTGTGTGGTATTTTGCTGGGTATCCCTAAAGACTGCTTATAACTCTTGTGGGTTCCGGAGCTCTGCCACTGGCAAGCAGGGTGGTCTGGAGTTTAGAGGGGGTTTAGGGTGAGGAGCGTGAAGTTGAAGCTTTAGATCCTTTGCTTATATAGCCTATACCTCTTTTTGTGTTTATAATGCCCCCTCAATATCATATAAGTGCTCCTGACATCCTGCCAAGCCTGGATCTGCCGCTGTGTGAGCCACTCACTTGGCTTCTCCTCAGCTTTTGTCCTATGTTAAGTGTGGGGAGAGTGGTAATTGTGCTGCTTAAATCAGTTTGTATGTGTAGAATGCTTTGAAAATGTCTGGCACATGATAAATACCCAATAACTATTGCCCTCTTTTTTTTTTTTTTTTTTTTTTCTGTAGAGACAGAGTCTCACTTTATGGCCCTCAGTAGAGTGCTGTGGCTTCACACAGCTCACAGCAACCTCCAACTCCTGGGCTTAAGCGATTCTCTTGCCTCAGCCTCCCAAGCAGCTGGGACTACAGGCATCCGCCGCAATTTTTTGGTTGCAGTTTGGCCGGGGCCGGGCTTGAACCCGTCACCCTCGGTATATGGGGCCAGCGCCCTATCAACTGAGCCACAGGCGCCGCCCAACTATTGCCCTCTTAAGAAAATCTCCAAGGCTGGAGGGCAGATCACCTAAATTCCATGAGTTCGAGACCAACCTGAGCCAGAGCGAGGCCTCCTCTCTAAAAATAGCTAGGCATTGTGGAGGGCGCCTCTAGCCCCAGCTACTTGGGAGGGTGAGGAAAGAAAATTGCTTGAGCCCAGGAGTTGGAGGTTGCTATGATGCGGTGGCACTCTACTAGGGGTGACAAAGTGAGACACTGTCTCAGAAAAGAAAAGAAAACCTCCAACTAATAAATCTGCTTAAGTGCTAGTATATGTGCTAACAGTTTGACATTCGTCATATTATTTGATTGTACTTAATCTTCGCAATAACCCTTCCCATTTCACAGGTGAAAAAATAGAGGCTCAGAGAGGCAAAGTAACTTGTCCGAGGTGACAGACTTTGGAAAGCAAATGGGTCTGACTTCAAACTATGCCCTTAACCACTGCCCTGACTACTTCCCTGTGTATAGGGGGCCCTCCCCTGCTCCCTGGCACTTGGACCTGGAGGATTCAGGTCACACATCAGGCAAGTGCTACCTGCCAGGCTCTGGTCACCTGAAGGTGGCCCATGAGGCCTCTGCCAGGAAGGAAGCCCCCAAGTCCAGCTGTGCCTGGGCCCTGCCACACCTAGTGTCTTTCCTCCTGCCCATGAGAGCTTCCTCTCGAGCCCCCATCACCAGAGGCCTGGCCCAGGTGGGGTACGGCCCAACGGGTGACAATGACCAATTTAGAAAGTAAAGTTGCTTCTCAAACAAATAAGAAAGAAGAGGAAAGAAAGAAATGGCCTGCCCGCTTCCTGCCCCACTCTCTCTCCCAGCACCTGGGCCCAGCTGTAAGGTTTTCACTGCTTATTTGTTTATCCTGCCTGAAGAGCCTCTTCTTGAAGGTCCAGGCCCCCTCCCCATGGGCATTGGGATGATTGTGGAGCCAATGGGAATAAAGGCCCTCTGTGATTGTTGCATTGTTATTGTCTCCAGTATTGTTTTGGACAACAATACCCATCATCATAACAGTCTGCTTTCCCTGAAGTGAGGAGAGGAGGGATGACCAGCTTCCAGCTTGGGAGTAGCCACCCTGGCTCTGCTATTCCTGAGGTGTGGAGGCTGGGCAGGCCATTACTCCTCTCTGGACCTCAGTTTCCACATCTGCAAAATGGGGAAGGGGCAATAGTAAGTGTGGATGCAGCAAGTGTGGAGTGTAAAGCACAGTGCACAGCCCCTGGTGGCAGCTACTGCATCAGTTGCTTGGAAAGCCAGGGACACATGGCCACACCAGAACACAGCTTTCAGGGCCTCCGCAGAGGTGGCTGAAAGCTCAGTGGACTTGGAGGTAGAATAATCGTGAAGCCCTTAGTGTGTTTCTAATTGCTGTTTTCAGTGCTTTATGTGTAATGATAACTCATTTCATCCTTATCACAACCAAATGAAGTTGATGCCATTGTCATCCATGTTTTATAGATGAAGAAACTAATATACAGAGAAGTGACTTGTCCAAGGTCAACACAGCTGGCAGGTGCAATGCAGGGTTCGGATCCAGCCTTTCTGTATCCTCAATCAGAGCTCTGAGCCCTGGGATTGGGTTCTGGCTCCGGAGGGTGTGATTTGCTTTGTGATTATGGACAAGTCATTTGCCTTCTAATGACTCAGTTTTCCAACTATAAAATGAACAGTCCCCAATATCTGCCTCCAGAAACCAAGCAATCCTAAGGGAGACTGGTGGTCAGATTTGTGACAATATAAAGATTGATGAATGACTCTACCAGGGGCTCAGGAAGCCACGGCTGACTGCTGTAATTATTATTAAAGTCACAGATGAGAACCAGCCGGAGGGTGCTGAGGGCCCTGCCCAGCTCTGACGATCTAAACCCTGTGGTTGCAGCTGGGCAGTGACTCCAGGAGGCACCTGGTGAGAGGTGGCTCCACCCGTTGAGGCTAAAAAAATCCCTGAGGCTGCCACCGTGCAATCTGCCAGCCACTTGTTCCAACTAATGGCAAACCCTTCAACCCTGCTTCCCCAGCCCCACCCTCACCCTCACCCATGAGCTCTGTGTCCCTGGAGAAATCACTTGACCTCTTTCAGACTCAGGAAAAGGATACTGACCTTGCAGAATTTTTTCACATTAGAAATAGTGCCTAGGGCAGCGCCTGTGGCTCCGTGGGTAGGGCACCAGCCCCATATACCGAGGGTGGCGGGTTCAAACCCAGCTCCGGCCAAACTGCAACAAAAAATAGCCAGGCGTTGTGGCAGGCACCTGTAGTCCCCAGCTACTCAGGAGGCTGAGGCAAGAGAATCACCTAAGCCCAGGAGTTGGAGGTTGCTGTGAGCTGAGACACCACAGCACTCTACTAAGGGTGATAAAGTGAGACTCTATCTCAAGAAAAAAAATTAAAAAAAGAGGCTCGGTGCCTGTGGCTCAAATGGCTAAGGCACCAGCCACATACAACTGAGCTGGCGGGTTCAAATCCAGCCTGGGCCCGCCAAACAACAATGACGGCTGCAACCAAAAAAATAGCCGGGCATTGTGGCGGGCGCCTGTGGTCCCAGCTACTTGGGAGGCGGAGGCAAGAGAATCTCTTAAGCCCAGGAGTTGGAGGTTGCTGTCAGCTGTGATGCCACGACACTCTACCCAGGGCAACAGCTTGAGGCTCTGTCTTAAAAAAAAAAAAAAAAAAAAGAACTAGTGCCTAGCAACAGGTGGTTGCTGGTTGCTAAGAGGGTAATGAGAACCTGCATGGAGGGCGCACCTGCATCACAGTCCTGGCTATGTCACTTTCTGTTGTGTGACCTTAGGCAGGTTACTAGACTCTCTGAGCCTCAGTGTCCACAACTGGAAAATGATCAGCGCCTGACACGAGGTGCTGAAGGACTAAGGGTGGTGGGACGTGGCCATTTATCACATTGATAAGGGTATCCAGAGGTTCTCTAAGATCCTAGGGGTACTATGTCCTCTCTCATGCTGGATCTCTGCCCTTCTCCAAACTGTTCTGTCCCCTGATAAGAGACCTTTTTGGTGTGACATCAATGGTCTCGTGTCCTCTGGCTTCTGGTTGGAAGGGGCAGGAGGACAGAAGACAGGTGGTGAGAAGGAACTGGTTATTTGTTCACCCAGCCCCTTCCCACAGGGTTGCCACAGCCTGACTGCACCTCACCTAAAGGCTGCAGCTCCTATGCGGCTGCCCTGTGCACACATCTCTGGCCAGAGGTCCAGGTAACCTGTCCCTCCCTGCCCCTTCAGGACACAGGTGGTAACGGCTCCCCGTGTTGCTAGCCCTGGGGTACTGCCCCATCCCTCCTGGTTTCCCTAAACTCTGCCCACACTTTTGTTAATAACACCTTCTTTAAACTCATCTCTAATTACCCAGTTGGAATGCACCATCTGTTATAAGTACATCATCTGTTTCCTCCCTGGGCCCTGACCTTGATCTTAGTGTGACATGTATCCTTTTGTATTCACCTAGAACTCCAGGTATGACAGAATAATAAAATCCACACCCTTTCACGTACACAGAGCTATCCATATAATTAAGCCCCCCTGAGTATCTGTGGTGTGCCAGGCTCTGTGCAGGAGGACGGGAACCTTGCCCTCAGGGAGCTCCTGGGCTAGTAGGGGAGACAGACACCTACTACTAAGTGACTTGCTGAAAGCCATTGAGAGAGGCAAGTGCAAACCCTGTGCAAGGCGAGAGAGAAACCACCAAACTCTGGGAGAGGCTGGGACAGCTGCCCAGAGAAAAGACTTTTGAGGGCAGTGCCTGTGGCTCAGTGGGTAGGGTGCCGGCCCCATATACTGAGGGTGGCAGGTTCGAACCCGGCCCCAGCCAAACTACAACAAAAAAATAGCTGGGCGTTGTGGCGGGTACCTGAAGTCCCAGCTACTCGGGAGGCTGAGGCAAGAGAATCACCTAAGCCCAGGAGCTGGAGGTTGCTGTGAGCTGTGATGCCACAGCACTCTACCAAGGGTGATAAAGTGAGACTCTGTCTCTAAAAAAAAAAAAAGACTTTTGAGCAGCATCGTTTTTATTCCTATTTTAATATTTTATTTAACCCAATGTTTCAAAATAGTATCAACCTGTATTCAATATTATTGATTATAATCCATATAACAGTTCTCAGCTGGGTGTGGTGGCTCACGCCTCTAATCCCAGCACTTTCAAGGTCAAAGGATCACTTGAGGCCAAGAGTTCGAGATCAGCCTGGCAGAAATAAGATCTCATATAGCAAGATCTTATTTCTGCCAAAAAAAATATTTTTAAGATATAAAAATATAAAATATTTTAGGATATAAAAGTATTAATTTATTTTATGTTAGAAGAAAGTTGGGGGAAGAGATGAGAAAGAGAGAAGAGAACAGGGAGTGAGAGAGGGGTAGATAGGGGGTGGGGAAGAGAGCGAAAATAAGTGAGAACGGAATGGCATCCCAAAGAAAGAAAAGAAAGAAAAGTATGGTCACCAAAACATTTTTTTAGTTAGCTAATCATGGTGGCATATGCCTGTAGTCCCAACTGCTGAGAAGGCTGAGGCCAGAGGATCACTGGAGTCAGGTGTCGGAGGCTGCAGTGAGCTATGAGGTGGCCACTGCACTGTAGCCTGGGCGACAGAGCAAGACCCTGTCTCAAAACAACAGAACAACGGGCGGAGCCTGTGGCTCAGTGAGTAGGGTGCCGGCCCCATATACCGAGGGTGGCGGGTTCAAACCCAGCCCCAGCTGAACTGCAACCAAAAAATAGCCGGGCGTTGTGGCGGGCGCCTGTAGTCCCAGCTCCTCGTGAGGCTGAGGCAAGAGAATCGCTGAAGCCCAAGAGCTGGAGGTTGCTGTGAGTTCTGTGACATCATGGCACTCTACTGAAGGCAGTAAAGTGAGACTCTGCCTCTATAAAAACAAACAAACAAAAAAAAACAACAGAACAACAAAACCAAAATTCTTGAGATTTGAGACTTAGAAAAAAATGTCTGGGAAGCCTTCTCTGACTCTCGACTCTCTTGGACAGAAGTAAGTATTTCCGTGTCACACGTGGCTAAGGCTGAGCAGGGTCTTCATCCTCACAGCAGCTCTGGGCAGTGCTGATGCTCTCTCCCCTCTCCCAGAGGAGGAAGCAGAGACTCAGAGGTGCCAAGTCACTCGCAGTCACTCCAACGCCTGTCTCACTCTGCTGCCCTGCGCATCTCTGGGCCAGCTGCTCCCCCCATAGTGAAGAAGTTGACAAGGGCTGAGAAGTCAAAACCTGAACGGAGGTTTTGAGGTCCTCTGACCCCAGATCCTGTAACGTTCCCACTGTCAACTGACTGTGGACAAATTGGGGAAAGGCAACAATCCTTCACACTGGGTTCTGACCACTGTTCATCTAGCACGGAGTAGGGTGGCAAAATGTAAATGTAGGGTGGAGGATAGGATTGTTTTTGTTTTTGTTTTGTAGAGACAGAGTCTCACTTTATCACCCTCAGTAGCGTGCTGTGGAGTCACACAGCTCACAGCAACCTCCAACTCCTGGGCTTAGGCCATTCTCTTGCCTCAGCCTCCCGAGTAGCTGGGACTACAGGCGCCCGCCACAACACTCAGCTATTTTTATTGTTGTTGTTGCAGTTTGGCCGGGGCCAGGTTTGAACCACCCGCCCTCAGTATATGGGGCCGGTGCCCTCCTCACTGAGCCACAGGTACCACCCAGAGGATAGGATTGTTTTTTTTTTTTTTTTTTTTTTTGGCCGGGGCTGGGTTTGAACCCACCACCTCAGGCATCTGGGACTGGCACCCTACTCCTTGAGCCACAGGCCCCGCCCAGGATAGGATTGTTTTTTTTTTTTTTTGTAGAGACAGAGTCTCACTGTACCGCCCTCGGGTAGAGTGCCGTGGCGTCACACGGCTCACAGCAACCTCTAACTCTTGGGCTTACGCGATTCTCTTGCCTCAGCCTCCCGAGCAGCTGGGACTACAGGCGCCCGCCACAACGCCCGGCGATTTTTTGGTTGCAGTTTGGCCGGGGCTGGGTTTGAACCCGCCACCCTCGGCATATGGGGCCGGCACCCTACTCACTGAGCCACAGGTGCCGCCCAGGATAGGATTGTTAACGTGTGGAAGGCACAGGCTGCGCTGGATGGGGAGGTGACAATGGCAACTACTAGTGGAAAAGTAGCCAACAGGGGGTGGCGCTGTGGCTCAGTGGGTAGGGTGCCGGACCCATATACTGGAGGTGGTGGGTTCAAACTCAGCCCCAGCCAAAAATTGCAAAAAAAAAAGGAAAAGGAAAAGAAAAGTAGCCAACAGGGCGTCTTGGCCAACATCATAATCAGCAATCCCTTCCCAGCCAAAGCATCCAGAAGTGCCACTTCATGAGCCTCATGGAGTACGTAAAGGTAAGACATTCCAAGTTCACAGTGAATTAGTCACCAGCACTTTCACACTGATGCTTGGGAAAGGTAAGACATTCCAAGTTCACAGTGAATTAGTCACCAGCACTTTCACACTGATGCTTGGGAAAGGTAAGACATTCCAAGTTCACAGTGAATTAGTCACCAGCACTTTCACACTGATGCTTGGGAAAGATGCAACATCCCAATGGGCAGCTCACCCCAGGTGTCCATGTGAAGAGGGTCATGGGGGGATTCTCAGCCCACCACCTATGCTTTGGAGGGGAAACCAGAGCCACAGAACAATTGGAGAAAGGGCAAGTCCAGGTGTGTACAGGTATGTGTGTGGTGACTCCAGTGATGCTGTCTGGTGCTCAAAATAATGATGAGGCTTGGTGCCTGTAGTTAAGTGGTTAGGATGCCAGCCACATAAACCGAGGCTGGCAGGTTCTAACCTGGCCCGGGCCTGCTAAAACAACAACTAAAACAACAATAACAAAAATAGCTGGCGTTGTAGTCCCAGCTATGTGGGAGGCTGAGGCAAGAGAATCGGTTAAGCCCAAGAGTTTGAGGTTGCTGTGAGCTGTGATGCTATGGCACTCTACCAAGGGCGACATAATGAGACTCTGTCTCAAAAATAAATAAATTAAATAAATAAAATATGGGCATTGCCTGTGTGGCTCAAGGAGTAGGGTGCCGGCCCCATATACCAGAGGTGGTGGGTTCAAACCTGGCCCCAGCCAAAAACTGCAAAAAAATAAAAATAAATAAATAAAATAAAAATAATGACAAGTAACTGACTATTCCCTGACCTATTTACTGTTCATCAATTATCCATCCACCCCATAAAGTCGTCCATCCATACCCCTGAATGCCCATGCATTTCTCGACTCCTTCATTCCTTCCTGAACATCATTCATTTTCCCTGCATCCATCCACCCATCTAACACCGCCACTCAGCACATGGTCCCATGTTCAACATCCAATGTGCCACCATGAGTAAGGCTCAGCTCTCATCTCCAAAACTGGTATTGCATTCACTTAGTCTAAGTAAGGGGTGGGGGGGAAGGATGGTGATGGAGGGCTCTGTGAAGTGCAGTGGGAGCTCCAAGGAAGAGATGCTGAATTCTGCCCAACAGGGTGAGAGAAGGCTTCCCAGAGGAAGGAGCACCAAAGCTGGTTTCGAAAGAGGAGCAGAAGAAGGAGACCTGGCCAGTGAGACAGATGGTGATGCAGGCCGGCTGGGGACACGAAAGAACCCGCAATAGAAGCTGATGGGAAGAAATCAAGGACTGGCCTCAAGCCAAAATTTCACCCCAGGTTCTCAGGAGAGATTTTAAAATGGTGCCAACGTGGGCCAGGCGCAATGGCTCACACCTATCATCCTAGCACTCTGGGAGGCCGAGGCTGGTGGATTGCTTGAACTCAGGAGTTCAAGACCAGCCTGAGCAAGAGCAAGACCCCGTCTCTAAAACTAGCTGGGCACTGTGGTGGGCACTTGTATTCCTCCTGCGTTCAGGAGGCTGAGGCAAGAGGATTGCTTGAGCCCAAGAGTTTGAGGTTGCTGTGAGCTATGACCCCACAGCACTCTACACAGGGCAACAAAGTGAGACTCTGTCTCAAAAAGAAAAATGGTGCCAACTTAGACTTTTGCACCAGCCTTACCTGGCCATGCCTTCTCTTAGTACAGTTCAAGTTTAGGATGTCAGGCCTGGAGAGCATCCGGGTTAGTTCGACACACTGAGAGTTAGGGGGTCCCAAACCCAGCTCACTACCTCCCAGACTGGTGTTCTGTCCACTGGAGTCAACCTGTCATCTTCACCACACACACATTCCTTAGTGCCTGGCACAGAGCTGGGCCCAGAGAAGGGGACCATCCCCACTTCCGCTAAGCTCCTGCCCTCTCCCCACAAATAATCAGTTCAGTAGAACTCACTCACACTCCCCCCATTGTTTCATTTAATCCCCACAACAATCCCAGGGACTGGAATTACTACCCCTTTTCTCAAATGGGGAAAGGGAGGAGATGGGGCTTGTGCAGAGTCATACAACTCAATGTAGCAGAGCCAGATAGATCTTGTACCTGACCCGAGACGCTGGGTGAACCCTCACATAGCCTTGAATGTTCTGGCCCCCAACTGACCCTGTGACACTGAAGTCAGGGCTGTGGACAGGTATGTCCTGCAGGGACAGGAGCCCAATCGTGGGGGGGAATGGAGGTGGGGGAAGGATCCTGGAAAGGCAACCTCAGAGATTATTTTCACCTGTAACCTGCTCTGTCCTGCACAGCAATGGAAAATGTGTGTCAGAGGAAGCTGCTGGCTGGGGACCAGGCAGGTGTGTGTGGGTGACAGCATGTGGAGGGGCACCACAGGAGGGCAGGATGTGCTGGGGCTGGGGGCAAGCTCAGGGCTGCTGAAGCAGGGCTCAGGGTTCCGCCCCCTGTACACTGCCTTGTTCTTTTTTGGTTTTCACTTTCCTTCTCTTGCTCTCAGAACCTATAGTATGACTTTCACTTCCAGAAGGATGGGCAGACTGTCCCATGAAAGCTGCCCTCACCCTCTACCTCTCAGACCTCTTGGCCACTGCCGATTCTCTGCTCAACATTTCATGCAACAAGCATGTACTGAGCACCTGCTGTGTACTCAGACCCGAGGATGCAGGATAGTTCCTTTCCTACCCTGAGAGTGTGCAATCTGGTGGGGACAGACAGAGACATGGCGAGACAGGTACAATGCCATGTGGATGGCATGGTGCAGCATGGGGGTGGCCAGGGAGGCATTCTGGAGGCCAGCACGCCAGGCATGGGGGATGCATAGTACAAGCTGGATTAAAGGGGTAAGCCCTCGCAAGGTTTACTTATGCCTTTCCAGTTGCACACAACCCTGTGAGACAGGAACTTCTGATATTCCCATTTCACAGGGGAGGGTATTGAGGCATTGAGAGGGTAAAAACTTGCCTAAGTTCCCATTGCTAGGTGTTAGAAAATGAGAGAGCCAGGGTTTGAAGCCAGGTGGTCTGTACTTAACTACTCCACCTGCCCCGGCCCGCGGGGAATTCAACGGGGACCTGGGAAACAAAGGGGTCAGTCGAATGAGGGGACAAGAGACACGAAAGAATGAGAGCAAGTCAAGAGTCTGATCAAGCTCCGTCGAGTTTATTTTTCAGCTGGACTTATAAGCACACAAACGAGGAAGTAACTAAGGGCTATTCCTAACAGGGCGGGGAGGGGGCTAGTTTCTGGAAAATTACTAGGAGAAGGACCCTAAGGTGGGGGGTGCATTTTTGAGGAGATACGCAAGGGGAAAGTACCGTTGCTGTTTACGGTTGAATTCCTGAGAATAGTTTGCTCATAAAATCAAGATAACAAGGGGTATTCTTGTGAGATGTTTTGGCTCCCGGCATCCACCAAATAAGGAGAAATGGGAACAGGTCTTGGGGGCCGGAGGGGACACGTGGAGGGAGCAACAAGAGGAAAGACCCAAAGAGGGATGGCATGTTGGAGCCAGGAGGGGGAGGCCAGAGACCAGGAGGGAAAAAGTCCCTCAAAGCATTGCCCTGGGCACTAGAGAGCTATAGGCACCTTTGTTCTAGAGAGGTGCCCTCCCTTAGAAGTAGTGATCTGTGGGGGCCTAACTGTGCAAAAATTAAAAGTGATTTAACTTCAAGGCTATATTAGTTGCTTGGGGCTGCTATAACAAAGTACTACAAACTGGGTACTTTGGCCTAAAACAACAATAGAACATTTATTCTATCCCAGTTCTGAAGGTCAGAAGATTGAAATCAAGTGGTCCCCAAGGCCCTGCTCTCTCTCTGAGAATCTTAGTGAAATCCTTCCTTGCATCTTTCTAGGTGCTGGTGGTGGATGTCCATCCTTGGCATTCCTTGGCTTCTGGCTACATTGCTCCCATCTCTGCCTCTGTCGTCAGTGGTCTCTCTGTGTGTCTCTCCCCTTCATAGAAGAACACCAGCCCCTGGACTAAGGGCTCCTCCTGCTCCAGTGTGACCTCATCTGAACTAATTGTATCTGCCATAACCGTCTTTCCAAATAAGGTCACATTCAGAGGAACTAGGGGCTAGGGCTTCAACACATCTTTTTAGGGGCCACAACTCAACCCATAACGAATGTCATTGATGAGCTTTCGTATAAATAAATCTTGAACCTGAAAAAACCCTATCAGTTCATGTGGCCCAGTTTAAGATTCAGAAAATATGAGCTTGGTATATCTGTCCCCTACACTAGTACTTTGCCCTAGTGGGTACTAAATAAATGTTTGAGAAATACTTGACTGGTGTTCTCCTAAGGCCCTCAGGGCTTTTCTTAAGTCCAAAGAAGAGAAGTCAACTGAGAACAAAGTCAAGTTTGCCCTCTGTCCTGGGCGGGCAGCTGCTCCATTGCCCCCAGCTTCCCCTCTTCGTGGGCACCAGCTTGGGGAAATAGCCAATGAAGAGAAGGGTAGAGAGGAGTGGCCTCAGCTCCCTTCCTCACCAGATTAAGCAGAACCTACAGTTCTCGCTTCTCTCCCTTGCTTCCCCATCCAAACAAGCTGGGACCACTTCATAGGGACAAATGCACAGCGCTCTATCCCCACTACATAGACCTGGCTAAGGCCTTTGCCTTTACCACGGGGACCATTGCTCCAGTCTTTATACTGAGTTCCTTGCCACCAGCAGGCTAGCAGGTAATCTTAAATATGAATTTGCTCACTCTTCTTACTGCCATAAAACCTTCAATGACTCCCTATTGCTCTGGAAATAAAATCCATATCCCTAAGCCCTTCATTTCATGCTTTGTAAGTGGGTCCCCAAGGGTCTATCCAAACTTGTTTTCCACCATTTCTCTATCTGCTCTATCCTACAGGCAGTGAAAGGTCCAAAATCTCCATTTAAAAAGAGACTGGGGGATGGGAGGAGTGTTGGTTGGAAGGGGACACAGTGGGAAGGTCTGTTTGGATGGGCCAGTTTTGAAGCAAGTTCTGAGCACAGCTGTGCATCTTAGAGTATGCTGTTCTCACTACCCACAATAGGATCTCTCCACAGGTCTGTTTATTCACTGTCTGACTGAAAAGGGCACCTTTACCTGGATCACATAACCAGGACCTCAGAACATTTTGATTGAACTTCTTTAGGAAGTTTATCCCGGTTCACTGTGGACTTATCCCAGTGGGGCCTAGCCCAGCTGAGTGGCAGGAGGATCAGGAGCAAAGAGCCAGAATGGAGAGCTGGCTGCTGACTGCACTTGTCAGTGTCTTGCTGCGAGGCCTTAGGCAAGTCACTCTTTCTCCCTGGGCCTCAGTCTCCTCTCTGTAGAGTGGAATGTGGGGAAAGAGATCAAACAGGGATGAGGTCCCTGATGGCTCACACCTGTAATCCTAGCACTCTGCTAGGTCAAGGCTGGCGGATTGCTTGAGCTCAGTTCAAGATCAGCTTAAGCAAGAGTGAGACTCCAACTCTATTAAAAATAGAAAAAATGGGCCGGCCCCATATACTGGAGGTGACAGGTTCAAACCTGGCCCCCGCCAAAAACTGCAAAAAAAAATAGAAAAAATGAGCCTGTAGTTCCAGCTGCTTGGGAGGCTGAGGCAAGAGAGTCACTTGAGCCCAAGAGTTTGATGTTGCTATGAGCTATGACGCCACAGCACTCTACCAAGGGTGACAAAGTGAGATTCTGTCTCAAAAAAAAAAAAAAGAAGAGGTGGCTCATGCTGTAATTCTAGCATTCTGGGAAGCTGAGCCAAGTGGACTGCTTGAGCTCAGAAGTTTGAGACTAGCCTGAACAAGAGTGAGACTGTCTCTAAAAATAGCCGGAGGCAAGAGGATTGCTCAAGCCCAAGAATTTGAGGTTGCCGTGAATTGTGACACCACCGCACTCTACCGACAGTAAGACTCTGTCTCAAGAAAAAAAAAAATTAGCTGGGCCCCAACAATAAAAAAAAAAAAAAAAAATTAGCTGGGCATTGTGGCAGGCATCTGTAGTCCCAGCTACTTGGGAGACTGAGGTAAGAGGATCACTCAAACCCAGGAGTTTGAGGTTGCTGTGAACTAGGTTGAGGCCCTAGCACTCTAGCCTGGGCTACAGAGTAAGACTCAGTCTCCAAAAAAAGCACAGATGAAAATGTGAGCTAAGCATCTCTTTCCATTCCAAGTCTGGTGTGGCCAGACTTTGGTGCTGTGCACAAGAGCTTGGGGTTCTTTATTTTGTGCTAATTTGCATGTGTTTGCATATGCAGTGTAAGAGACACCAACTATATTTTCATTCATAGAAAGAACTGGGGGGTGGTGCCTGTGGCTCAAGGAGTAGGGCTCGGGTCCCATATGCCGGAGGTGGCGGGTTCAAATCCAGCCCTGTCCAAAAAAATAAATAAATTAAGAAAAAAAAAAAAAAAAAGAACTGGGACTGTCATCTAATTGATGACCTAGGATGGAAAAGACCCACTGGCCCATGGTTCCATCCAAATCTTATCTGTCAGAGGCCTTTAGTAATTACCCTTCCAGACCCCTCTCTTGACAGATGGGTACTGAGGCTCAGAGAGGGAAAGTGATGAGCCCACTGTGGCACAGCGAGTTAAGCGAACAAGGCTTCATCCTAGGCGTCCCACTGTCCCCCAGGGGCTTGCACTAGGCACCTCATTTCTCTCTCCATGCAGAGGGGCTTGGTTTTCTTTTGAGGTTCTTCTCTATACCCCAGAATAACAAAGCTGGCTGGCTTGGCAACCTCCGCAACCACCACAGGAAACCAAATTGTAGTAGAAAGGCAGATGGGAGTGGAAAATCCTCTGAGAGATGTTAGGTCGTTGCTTTCACCTGCTCTAAAAATAACCTGGTTTATTAGAGATGGATAGAGGACAAGATAGTGACAAGATAACCCAAAGTTATTCCACTGAAGCTGGGGAAAGGAGATTGTGATTCTGCTTGAAGGAAGGGGAGCTGGGAGACGCTGCAGGTGACTGAGGAAGCAGCACTGGCTGGTGCCACCGGAATTCAGCATTCAGCCAACATTCATAGAGGGCTGGCTTGGGAACAGGCACTGTCCTAGGCTGGAGGGACACCCCAGAGCAAGCGCTGCCTTTAGGACACCCTAGTCTCTGGAGCCAGGGAGACAGACAACAAAATAATTGCAAAGTGAGATAAGTGCCCAGAAGGAAACAAACAGTGCTGAGATTCACAGGGGAGACGCAGTTCAGCCGGGATGGGCAGGGAGGCCTCTGCACAGAGGGGACGTGTAAGCTGAAACCAGGAGAATGAGAAAGAGCAGCCCAGTGAAGGACAATGGGAAGGGCATCTCCTGGACAGGGAGTGTGGCCATTGGGGAAAGCGGGTAGACTTGCAGGAGGAGTTGTGGGGGCAGGGCCAGGCCCCTGCCGGCTTTGAGGACCTGCTTAGGCTTCTGGGTTTGATCCCAGATCAGTGGGAAGCAAGGTTTTCAGTCGTGAACTCGTGGGGTGTGGCTTGCCTTTGAAGAAGCTTGGTCTGCACTGAGATGAGGACTGTAGGGGCAGGCACCAGTGAGGCAGTGGATACAGTGTCCAGGCGGGAGTGACAGCAGCCTGCACAGAGATGGGAAAACAGAGAACTGGATGGGTTCCAAATACATCTGGACATAAAATTCACAGGAGCTGTAGATGGGTTGGAGGGAGGTGGGGTGCAGAGGGGTCCATGGGAGGGCATGCCCGGGTTTCTGGCCTGGTCACCCATTCTGGCCTCACCCATGCTGAGGGGGGCTGCCATTTCCTGAGGGGAACCTGCAGTCAGGAGGGACAGGTATGGGAATCTGGTGTGGGGCATGTTGGGTATGAGAAGTCTATAAACCACCAAGAATCTGCCGAGGGGCAGCTCCAGAGTCCCCAGTGGTCTCTGGCCACCTGAGGAAAGCAGACATGGCAATTAGGTACTTAATAAATGTTTAAGGGCTTCTTTGACTACTCTCACCCCAACCGCCAGTCCGTCACTCAGATAGGTCTCCTGCCCCACCCCTCTGTCACTGGCCTAGTTCAGACCCTTGACATTTAACCATATTTACAGCTGTGCTGGGCCCTTTATGAATTTACTGTTAACCCTCAAAACAACACAAAGGGGTGGGAACCCTTTCCCCCCACCTCCATCCCTACCCAGGACACTCTCCTCTGGGCTGCTCAGCTCCATCCCCCAAACCACCGTCTATGCTTCTGCCTGCCTGGTTTGAGAAAAATCAAAATCTGGTCCTTCCTCCCTCACTTAAAACCCTCTTCCTGTCTATGGGATTGTGACCCTTGGTTTCCAAGGCCCCAGCCACAACTTTCTTCCCACAACCAACACCTCACTGAAGTTCCTTTGCAATGCCCTGGAGCACTAAGGCTCTGTCCTCTCTGTGCCTTCACTCACAGGGTCCCCTCTTCCCTCTCCTCCAGTCCCCTCAGCAGGGATCACCCCACCTCCTGCTGCTCCATTCTCACCACTAAGATTCAGCTCTTTATAAAGTCCTCCTCAGTTTGAGTACTGCGGCCTGGGGACCCCTCCCCACTCCATGTTGACATCTCCCACATCGCTAAGAATTAGAACTTTATTTATTGAGCACCTACTGTGTGATGGGTACTGTACTAAGTGCTTTGTGCATATTAAATTGTTTCATCTTCATGATAATCGTATGAGGTGGGTAATTGCTACACCCATTTTACAGATTTAGGAAACTGAGGCACAGAGTTTCCTTAAGGCCACATAGCCAGTAAGTGGCAAAGCCAGGATGTGAACCCAGTCAGGCCTCCTCCAGAGCCACACTCTTGGCCCATTTCAAAAGCTACAATCACTGGGGCAGCTCCTGTGGCTCAAGGAGTAGGGTGCTGGCCCCATATACCAGAGGTGGTGTGTTCAAACCCAGCCCCAGCAAAAAAAAAAAAGCTGCAATCACTGCAAGGTGCGTGTCTGTTTGTCTGTCTCACTTAAGAGCAAGAACTGGGTTTTGTGGCTCCTTTTTTTTTTAATTATTTTTTATTTATTTATTTATTTATTTTTTGTAGAGACAGAGTTTCACTTTATTGCCCTCGGTAGAGTGCCGTGGCGTCACACGGCTCACAGCAACCTCCAACTCCTTGGCTTAGGCGATTCTCCTGCCTCAGCCTCCCGAGTAGGGTTTTGTGGCTCCTTAACCTCAACACTTGGCACGGCAACTAGCACCCAATAGATGCTCGATCAAGTCTCCTCAAACAGGAGCCAGTTTATAACCTTCTTACTTTGGACAGAAGGTGAGCCCAAGGGGAGAAATTGCTTTTCTTTTTTTTTTTTTTTAATTTTTTTATTAAATCATAACTGTATACAATGATATGATTATGGGGCATCATACACTCACTTCATAAACCATTTGACACATTTTTATCACAGTGGTTAACATAGCCTTTCCGGCGTTATCTCAGTTACTGTGCCAAAACATTTAAGAAATTGCTTTTCACATGACAGTGTTTTGCAACCCTCTAGCCTATGTGATCACACACATTTTCACAATAACCCTGCTGGGCATAGATTCTTAGCCTCACCTGTCAAGGGAGGACACTGAGGCCCAGAGAGGCTAAGAAACTTGCATAAGTCAAGCAGGTAACAGCTGGTGAAGACGGCACCCAAACCCATGTCTCTGGACTCCAAGCCCAGTGTTCATTTCACACATCATCGACAGAGTCAGGGAAGATGTTGCTGAACCCAAACCCAGTCCAAGGGGACCGGAGACCCTGCTGGGTCAGGGTCATTAATCATCCCCTCTTCCAGCATGGGAGAGCCTTTGGGAACAGAGGCCTGATTCCCATCCTCTCAGCCCTCTGGGTCTAACACCTCTTCAGGGCAGGAAACTCTTCCTTGTCACAAAGCTCTGGCTCTCCCTCCTGTCTCCTCCCTCCCTATCCCCCTCCAGGGTCCTGGTAAAAGCATCCGCTTGTCAGAGTAAATCTGCAGGGTTCAGACCAGCAGCTGGAGATGGATGGGCCGGAAGCAGTAACAATGGATGAAAGACCCTCAGTGCCCAGGTGGGTGGGGGAGGGAGAGGCAGGAAACAGAGAAGCCTCCTGGCCTTGGAGGCTGGCTGGGGGGAGGCCTGGGATGCCAGAAGCTGCAGGGTTTATTTGGATTCCCCAAGGGATCCAAGCTGGGGAGCCCTTTGCAAACATCAGACCAGCTTATCTCCATGGGATGCCAGGCCCAGGAGTGTGTGACAAAAATGTCCTTTTCATTCATCACTATTTGCCCCCAGGGTCTAACCAAGGCTGGCTACACAGTAGGGTCTTGATTTGTTGAATGAAGAAATGAATCTGCCACTACTAATAATTAAAGAATTATAGTTTTATACTGATTTGCTTGTTTAAAAAAATGAAAACTATTCTCAACTGTCCCTCCCCCCACCCCTTAGAGCTTTTGTATATGCTGTTCCTCCCTCCTGCCATGTTCTTCCCTCTGCTTTTTATAAGGTCAGCTCCTTCTCTTCCTCTAGTTGCAGCTTGAAGCTCTTCAAATGAAACTTTGGGGGCCTGCTCTCAACCCCCCTCCCCAGCCGGTCCCTTGTCCCCTCTAGCCCACCATCCTGTTGATTTCCCTCATGACACTTACCATAATCAGAAATCCCCTCACTTCATATATATCTTTATCTTTTCATTTTCTGTCTCTCTCACCAGAAGGTAAGCTCCAAGAGTGCTTCTTGCTCATAGTTGTCTTTCTAGGGCCAGGGACTTAGAAGATGCTCTACAAGGAATTGTTAATGATAAAGAGGTGAATAAATGAATCATTCATTCCCTATGTTCTGCAATTTTTGCAGAACAAAAGTGATTCTTGCCTTTGCACTGAGGAGTATTAAGTCCCAACTCATGGCAAGCATCTATTTCCCAGGTCAACCACTGTGATGGTTGCAAATCATTTTACATTTTGCTTTCCCCACAACAATTTTTGAGTTTCATCAAAATCTGGATGTGTATGTGGGGGGAGGGTATGCATGGGAAAGATGGGAATGGCCACAATGGATGCTGGGGTGAACAAGGTGGCTTCCATCAAACCTATTCATTTCCAAGGTGGGAAGATCAAGGCCAAGATACATCAAGATCACACACACATGAGTCAGAGCTTTGTCAGGAGAGAGCTCAGTAGAGCTGAAGATTCACTGAGTTCTGATTCACTCATTATTTATTCATTCATTTAAAAAATACTTATTAGGTGCCTCACACTGTGCTAGGATCTGGGAGTCTAACAATAGCCAAAGGCTCAGAGGCTCAAAGGGATTAAGTGAAAGACCAGCCTGCCTGACAATGAGCAAGTCCCTGCTTTGCCAAGTGTGAGTGCTGGGCATAGGTTGGGGGACCAAGAGCCCGAGAATCTTAGAAGGCAAAGAGAGATTTGATCTAGAAAAAGCTATCCATGGGGACTGAACAGAGAAGATCCGAAATGGAAGAAAACCTTGACCGTGACTGAGAAGCCAGCTGAGCTGGGTGCAGCAGCCCTCCCTCTGAGTATGGTGTTGCCAGCCTGGGTTGGATTGGTACCCAGAAATTAAAGTGCCTTCAAGTGGGGCAGTTTATGCCATGTCAACAGTAGGGTACCCAGTGTCTGGAGAAGGTCAAAGGCCGCTCGTGCACTCAGGAATCTCGCATTAGGCATCTACTATGCTACATCCTGTGCTGGTTGCATGGGTTACCACGGTGAAGGAGCTATGGCCTGCCAGTCAGTTCGTGCTGCTGTAACAAAATACCAGAGCCTGGGCAAGACGGGGAGACTCCCAAGACGGTGCCTTGTTGCTGCTTCCTCTTGTAGGGAGGCACACTGTGTCCTTACGTGGTAGAAGGGCAAAAAGAGTCCCGCTGGTTCCCTCCAGCCTTTAAGAAGGTCATTAGCCCCATCCATGAAGGCAGAGCCCTCATGGCCTAATCACCTTCTAAAGGACCCACTTCTTAATATTGTTGCATTGGAGATTAAGTTTCAACATGAATTTTGGAGGGAACACAAGCATTCAAACCCTAGCAAGTTCTCATCCCTAAAAGTAAGTCCTCAGGACTGGTAGGGACACCCAGGCGAAAGGCCATCACAGTGCTGAGATCCTGGTCACCTCAAGGCAGCACAGATCAGCAAGGAAATCCACCAGTGGCGGCTCCGTGACACCCTCTTCTGTCCACACTGGCTGTGTCAGGGACCACTTAGAACATCAGGGAGCCTTACAGTACAGGTCAGGGTCTGATCCCAGCCCCACCAGTAGGTCAAGGAGAGTGCGTTCCCTCACCTGTAACATAGGGATAATAACTCCCTGCTTGTGCAGTACTGTGAGGATTTGGTGAAATATGCGGCAAAGCTCTTGGCATACAGTAGGCACTTCAGAAACGGTAAGCAAAAGCCAGCTTCTCTTTAGGGTAGGAACTGTGTGCGACTTAGCTTGGTCATGAATCAGGCTGCTACCAGTAAGTTCCTTGGTCTGGCTGTCCCAGGTCTAATTCATTTAATTCCCTTCCCCCTTCTGCTCACGACTAGGCCTGGACCTGCTTGGTTCTCTCTGAGTCAAATCTGAGAACCCCTTCTCGTGTCCTCCCGGCCTGCTGAATCCAGTTCTGGGTGATCACAGGCCATAACTCCACAGGCAGAACTTTCCAGACTCCAATCCCCAGGGCCAGCCAAGACTGGACCTTTCCACACCTGGCTTCTCCAGTCCCTTGCACTGCCATCAGTGAGGGCTCTAAAACCCATCTGCAGCTGTCACTTCCCTGCTTAATAACCATCAAAGGCTTCCCATCACCCTCAGGATCAAGTCCAAACTTCTGAGCTTGACATTCGTCACCTGTTCCTGTCTGGCTCAGTTTTGGCTCTGCCTCTCCCCTCCTGCTGCCGGGCTGCTACCCCCCGGAACATTACACCTCCCTGTCTTTGCACATGCTGTTACCCACTTCTTGGCCTGGTACACTGGTCCTTCACATCTAGCTCAGAGGGCAGCATCTCTGAGACCTTCCCTGATGATCCTCTCAAAAGCCCCCTCACTGACTCCCAGGAGAAATGAGCTGCTCTATCCTTCAAGCTTTGACTCACTTTGTACCCAAATCCAGATTGGTACCTGGCGCTGTGCATTGTAATCAGGCGTTTATATTCCTGGTTCCCCCATCTCAAATAGCACCCCATCCCACCATCATCCTATCCTGCCTTATATTCCTTCAGGACAATTTATATTCTTTGCCTTTATTTATGGCCTGTTTCATTCATCTTTTTTTGTGTTCCTAATGCCTTGGAACAGAGCCAAGTACCTAGGAGCCGGTCAACAAATATTTGTGGAGAAAATAAATGAATGAATAAATGAATGAATAACATCAGACAAGAAGGAGATGTTCAGAGCCAAGGTGAGAATAGCCTGGAGGAAGATGAGGTGGGGAGAACAAGAGGACATCGGGTAGGGTGGGAGAGCCAGAGCAAGGAGCAGTGATGTCCACATGGAGAAAGCTTGTGAGAAACCCCAGCTCTAGAAGGAAAGGCCTGGGAGCAGGAGACCAAGTTCAAGTTTTACCCCTCCTTTGCAGTTGAGTGCATCTCTCTGGAACTGTTTCTGCATTAATAAAATGAGGACTATCTAAACAACCTCATTTGCAGTATGCCTGAGGACAGACCAGGCATGAGGGTGGGGTGGTGGGCAGCCAGTGGGAAGCAGAGTAGGGAGCTTTGATCTTGGGGTCAGCCAGGCACAGTTCACCTGCTAGTGCCTGCTCCCTCCTTAGCCATGTGCCTGGGACACATCCTGTTTGCCCAAAGAGGCACCACGTTCATTCTTGTGGTTTGCTGGGGCCAAGGCCAGGATGCATTTGACTGACCAGCTCCATTGCCCCAAGGCACGTCAGGGACACCCCAGGATTATCTGCTTTCTGCTTTCATGATAGGAAGCTGAGTCCTGAGAATTTGAAGGACTTGTCCAAGGACACTCAGGTAGTTGGTTCCAAAGTCACTTCCAGAGCCCAGACCTCTCTTCATTCCAGCCCAAGCTCTCTTCCTTCTACCCAGCCTCGTGGCTGTGGCTGATCCTTGTTGATGACTTACAAGCAGGTTCCTCTTCCACGATGTTATAGCTGGCTGCAGGTACCAGATACTGTGCTGGGCACTTTGCACAACATACCTCTTTTTAATCCTCACCTACAATACCTATGATCATCGCTCTTATTTTACAAATTAAAAACAATGAGATTCAGGTGGCGCCTGTGGCTCAGTGAGCAGGGTGCCGGCCCCATATGCCGAGGGTGGCGAGTTCAAACCCAGCCCTGGCCAAACTGCAACAAAAAAATAGCCGGGCGTTGTGGCAGGCGCCTGTAGTCCCAGCTACTCGGGAGGCTGAGGCAGGAGAATCGCCTAAGGCAAGGAGTTGGAGGTTGCTGTGAGCTGTGTGACGCCACGGCACTCTACCGAGGGCAATAAAGTGAAACTCTGTCTCTACAAAAAAAATAAAAATAAAAACAATGAGATTCAGAGAGGTGATTAGTCCAAGTTCACACAGCAAAGGAAAAGGAGGTCTATGATTCAAGTTCATGCCTCTACTCACTGTGGCCAAGACTCAGGAGGAACTCAACATCCAGGGAGGTGCAGACACAGTAATAAATCTCTATAATGAAATGTGATCAGTGTTATTATAGATACAGTCTAAGGACAGTCGATAGTTTTCACTGAGGAGCCTCATTTACACCTCATAATGGTTTTTAACAAGATATACATTGTTATCCCCATTTTGCTGATGAACAAACTGAGGCTCCAAGAGGCAAATTCCCCTGCCCAGTGTCTCATAAACCCTGCCTGCCTGCTTGCCTGATCCAGAGCCCATGCTCTGTCCACGTGAAAGAATCTTGTTTCTCTAAAGTCCTATGCGAATGTTGGTTCATTCAGTGCATGCACATTTATTGCATCCTTATATGCCAAGCCCTGTCCTAGGTATACCAGCAGTAGAGATGAGCAGGACGTGGCCCCTGCCCCCACCTCCAGCCAGCAAAAAGGTAGATTTGGGGCACACTGAGGCTCTGTCCTGTGTCCTCTTTTTGACACTGATGGGGGACTCTTTGGTGCTGGTCCAGCCTTCTCTCCTTCAAAATGCCCCTGGGAATAGCTGAGGGAGGGAGTCTGTGACAGTTTCAGGCCCCCAGGGCAGCCAGTCCTCTCAGCCTGGCTCTGACTCATCGCCCACACCTGGCAGTGGCCTCAGGCGGCCATGCTGGAAATAGACCGGGAGGGATGGGAGGTGGCACCTGCACTCTTGGCGGCTGTTCCCACCCTCCCCACCAGGAAGCAGAGATGTCATCTAACAGAGTCTGCATGAAATCACTGGGCTTAGGAAGGCTACTGCGAGTTGGAGCCCCCAGCCTCCCTGGAAGGCTGCTGTCGCAGGAGCAATGAGGATTACAACACAAATCCTTATAATGACCCCTTCCCGCAGTGCTCAGTGCAGCCTGGGCACTTGCTACATGACAGGCCCTGGGCCATTGCTTTGCATGTCTTAATTATCTCTGTAAACTCTGACAGCTCACCAGGAAGCTGTACCATGATTAAGCCCATTTTACAGATGAGGAACTTGAGACTCAGCGAAGCAAAATAACTTGCCCAAGACCACAGAGCCCTTGTATTAGGAAACATGGGCCCACCCCAATCTCCTGGCCCAATCCCAGCTCAGATAGCTTGTTCTAGGTCTCACAAGCCAGCTTTGTTCCCTACACACATCACCTTCCCTCTTTGCCAAGGTAAGATCTCCTTTCTTACCAGCTGGGAAGCAGAAATCAAACCATTATCCTTTTTTTTTTTTTTTTTGTAGAGACAGAGTCTCACTCTATGGCCCTCGGTAGAGTGCCGTGGCCTCACACAGCTCACAGCAACCTCCAACTCCTGGGCTCAAGCGATTCTCCTGCCTCAGCCTCCCGAGCAGCCAGGACCACAGGCGCCCGCCACAACGCCCGGCCATCTCTTGGTTGCAGTTTGGCCGGGGCCGGGTCCGAACCCACCACCCTCGGCATATGGGGCCGGCGCCCCACCGACTGAGCCACAGGCGCCGCCCAAACCCTCCCTACCTAGCTTAACCCCATTCAGCTTTCAGTCTAAGTCTGATCATGTCTCTCCTTCTAAACTCTGCACTAGCTCCCCATTGCCCTTAAGATAAAATATATTTGAAGCTGTTCAAGAACTGGGCCCTGCCCACTATTTCACTCTCATCACTTACCAAGTGCTGCTTGGGCAAATCAGGACAAGTCCGAGGCCTCATCTTCCTGGTAGGGATGATAACCCCTCCTCACAGTGGCAAGGATGAAGGGGCTCATGGTGCTTGGCAAGTACCTAGCAGGGCCCTTGGCATCTGGTTGGTGTACAGTAAACCTTCTACCCTGCTACTACCCTTTTCCCCGAAAATAAGACATCCTCCGAAAATAAGACCTACTTACAGGAAAGATAAGACAGGAAAAAAAGACCTAGCGCATCTTTGGGAGCACACCTTAAAATAAGACACTGTCTTATTTTCGGGGAAACAGGGTAGCTCTGAGCAGAGTCGGTGTATGAAACAGTCTCTGCTTTCAGCCAGTCTGGAATCAAAGGCTTCAGATGGGCCAGCCCAAGGGCTGTCAGTGTTACTAGAATTCATCATTTCAAGAAATTCTGAAAAGCTTCAGGGCAGCAGTAACTGGAACTAGAAAAGAAAAAAAAGGCAAAGGAAACCCCAACTTTCACTATAGGGCCGTTTTTATCTTTACCACAATCTAGAATGTAGATGTACCCACTCTTTGGAAAAGAAAACTGAGGTCAGAAGGATGAAGATCCACCAAGGTTATGAGGAACAAGCCAAATCTGGAACCAGCTGTCAGGTTCCTTCCTCTCCTGCACCCAGAGCCCCGAACCCTGGAGGATAAAATGTGTTCACTTGGGAGAGGGGATGTTGGTCTAGTGGGGGGGAGGGGGCGAAGGAAGAGCAGAGGAAGAGCAGGAATGAGGCCTAGAGGCAGGATAGGTTCCAGAACACAAGGCACACATGGGTGCAAGGAAGTGGAGGTGAACAGCTGAGCTGAGGTCCTCTATGACAAGCAGAGAAGCTTGAACTTGATCCTCAGAGACCTCTGAGTTCAGATGGGGAAACTGAGGACTTGCTAGAGGAGGCCCAGGTCGGGCAGCAGTTACCACCTCTCCCCACCTGCCCCACACCTCTCAGAACTGTGCTCCCACCCCCAGGCTTGGCCTGGTCACCCAACTTAGAGGTGGGAGGGATTCTGGCCAGGGCCTGCTCTAGGGGCTGTGGGCCTCTCAGCTGTGATGTCAGCAGGCCCTTCCTTCCTCCCGCATCTGCTTGAAAAGGTCACCTATTTAAAACTCTTTCTCACCCCACCCTGCCCTTCCCCCCTAAAAGAGGATGAGTTTTTCTAACCTGTGTCAACAGCTCAGTTCTGTACCCAAACAGCTGTCTCCATCACAGACCAGCCCATTAGCCTCGCCCAGGGTTGTAGGAACCCACCCCAGCTGCTGTTAATTTCATAAATATTCCTGAGCAGCTGCTGCTGGCCAGACACTGTCCTAGGCCCTCAGGGTTAGATCCTAGCCTTTTTGAACTTATATTTTAACACAGGCAAACAGATAACAAATAACAAGATGATTTCCTTTTTTTTTTTTTTGTAGAGACAGAGTCTCACTTTACCACCTTCTGTAGAGTGCCATGATGTCACAGAACTCACAGCAACCTCTCGCTCTTGGGCTTCAGCGATTCTCCTGCCTCAGCCTCCCGAGCAGCTGGGACTACAGGCTATTTTTTGGTTGCAGTTCAGCTGGGGCTGGGTTTGAACCCGCCACCCTCGGTATATGGGGCCGGCGCCCTACTCACTGAGCCACAGGCGTCACCCTGATTTCCTTTTTTTTTTTTTTGAGACAGAGTCTCCCTATGCTGCCCTTGGTAGAGTGCTATGGCATCACAGCTCACAGCAATCTCAAAGTCTTGGGCTTAAGAGATTCTCTTGCCCAGTTTCCCAAGCAGCTGGGACTATAGGCGCTAGCCACAACACCTGGCTAATTTTTTTTTTTCTGTTGTAGTTGTCATTGTTGTTTGGCAGGCCCGGCCATGTTTGAACCCTCCAGCCCCAGTATATGTGGCCAGCACCCTAGCCACTGAGCTACAGGTGCCAAACTTCTTTTTTTTTTTTTTTTTTTTTAAGACAGAGTCTCACTCTGTCACCTTGGGTAGACTGCTGTGGCATCATCTTAACTCACAGCAACCTTAAATTCTTGGCTCAAGAGATTCTCTTGCCTCAGCCGCCCATGTAGCTGGGACTACAGGTGCCTGCCATGGTATCTGCCTAGTTTTTTTCTATTTTTAGTAAAGACAGTGATCTTGCTCTTGCTCAGGCTGGTCTGGAACTCCTGAGCTCAAGGCATCTGCTCACCTTGGCCTCCTAGAGTGCTAGGATTACAGGCATGAGCCACAGCGCCCAGCCCCTTCCATACATTCTTTGGTGCATTGCATACGTATATATAGATACACAGGAATGCGAGGTTTGTTCTGAGTTTTTTCCACATGTAAATGAAATCATACCGGTTAATATGCTTCCATAACTTTTTTTTTTTTTTTTTTGTAGAGACAGGGTCTCAGTTTATGGCCCTCGGTAGAGTGCCGTGGCATCACACAGCTCACAGCAACCTCCAACTCCTGGGCTTAAGTGATTCTCTTGCCTCAGCCTCCAGAGTAGCTGGGACTACAGGCGCCCGCCACAACCCCCGGCTATTTTTTAGTTGCAGTTTGGCCGGGGCCGGGTTTGAACCCGCCACCCTCGGTATATGGGGCCGGCGCCTTACTGACTGAGCCACAGGCGCCGCCCCCATAACTTTGTTTTTTACACTTAATGTCTTGGAGCTCATCTGGTCAGAATATAAAGACCTACCTTACAATTTTTAACTACCTCATAGTATTCCAACGTATGAACATACCATCTTTCTTTCATTGTTTTAGTCATTCCCTGAATGTATTAATCACGATTTTTTTTTTGAGACAGAGTTTCATTATGTCACCCTTGGTAGAGTGCTATGGCATCACAGCTCACAGCAACCTCAAACTCTTGGGCTTAAGCGATTCTCTTGCCTCAGCCTCCCAAGTAGCTGGGACTACAGGTGCCCGCCATAATGCTCGGCTATTTTTTTGTTGCAGTTGTGCTTGTTTAGCAGGCCCGGGCTGGGTTCAAACCCTCCAGGCTCTGTGCATGCGGCCAGCGCTGTAACAACTGTGCTACAGGCACCGAGCCTAATTGTGATTTTTACGTTCGGTATTTTGTGATGCTTTGTTATCCTGGGTCCTTGCTAATCCTGGAGAGACATCCCCTCTCAGGGCTAGTTATTTCCTAGAGCTATTTCTATTCGCCCGTGAAAGTGCCTTTCGTGTACTTACACATCACTCTCACACACCAACTTGTTACTTCCCAGTCCTAAATCTCCCAGGGCCAGGTACTAGACAACTAGACACCCCTGTACAGCCCAGAGCCTGCTGACAATATACAAATTATCCAATCCTAACCTTTTTCTTTTTTTTTTCTTTTGTGGTTTTTTTGGCCAGGGCTGGGTTTGAACCCGCCACCTCCAGCATATGGGACCGGTGCCCTACTCCTTGAGCCACAGGCACCGCCCGAATCCTAACCTTTTTCAAACTCACCTATCCTCCTAGCCATTCCTTTTTTGCAGATACCACAATAAAGGCTGTGGGCCACACTCCTGCCTCCTGACCAACCCTGATGCTTCTCCATGGGGCCCTAAGTGTCATGGTGTGACCCCCTCTTCTTGTGGACTGTAAGTAATAAAACTTTTCTCTTTTTTTTTTTTGTTTTTTTTGGCCGGGGCTGGGTTTGAACCCGCCACCTCCGGCATATGGGACCGGCGCCCTACTCCTTGAGCCACAGGCGCCACCCAGTAATAAAACTTTTTTCATGGTCATTGACCTCACTGTGTCATCAACTCTATAAACTAAATCCCAAGCACAATTAAAAAACTGAATGATGGACACTGAGAGGTTTTCAACTTCTCACCATTATAGAAGACCTGCATCCATCATCTATACACAGACGTATATTTCTCTCTCTTTTTTTTTTTTTTTGAGACAGAGCCTCAAGCTGTCACCCTGGGTAGAGTGCTGTGGCATCACAGCTCACAGCAACCTCCAACTCCTGGGCTCAAGCGATTCTCCTGTCTCAGCCTCCCAAGTAGCTGGAAATACAGGCGCCCACCACAATGCCCGGCTATTTTTTTGTTGCACCCGTCATTGTTGTTTGGTGGGCCCAGGCTGGATTCGAACCTGCCAGCTCAGGTGTATGTGGCTGGCGCCTTAGCCACTTGAGCCACAGGCGCCAAGCCGCATATGTATATTTATCTAGGAGAAAATGCTACAATGGTAATTACCTAATTATTTAATATTTATTAACCTCAAGCCCAGCCTCTGTTCCGCTGGACCTGTTCGCAGCTGTTGAATCACAGAATGAACTAGAGTCATCCCCAGAGCAGGGGCAGCCTCTGCTTTGATAAGTGCCACAGGAACTCCACAGCATAAAACATCCTCCCTGTCACCAGGGGACCCTGTTCCCTGAGTTTCCTCCCATTTGATCCTGAGCATCACCTGGGTAAGAGAAATTTCCTCTGGACAGTAGAACATATCAGCCAGAAAGTTGTTGTGAGCACTGTCAGGGTGACACTGACATGGATGTGGAAAGGATATGAATTTGGAGGGTCCAAAGACCTGTCTGTGTGACCTGGGACAAGTGACTTCACCTCTGTGAGCCTCATGTCCTCACCTCCCAGAGTAACTGTCAGAATGTTGGCAATATACATAATAATAGAATAACGTGGGTAAAGCCCTTTTCACACACAGGTGCTCACAAGAAAAACAGAAGGAAAGCATGCTGTGCGCGCTCCCTTTGCCCCTCCAGACTGACCCTCCTTCTCCCCCAGGGTAAGCACCTGGGCACCTCTGGCCTCTGGCTTCCCCTGGGTTTGAACAATGGAAGCAAAAGCAAAAGACAGGTGTTTCAAGGAAGGGGGCAGGGTGGGGTGTGTGTTGCCCTGGTCCCTTCCTCCCTGCTGTGCTTGGTTGGCTGTGCTGAGTCCCTCCACCTAAGGCCACAGCTCCTGCCTTGCAGCTCCAGCCTTCACTCCTTTCCCTTACCCCTCCGAAGGGTAACGGGGCTTCCTGTGATCCTAGTCCCTGGGCACTCCTCCTCCATCCCATAACCCTGCCAATCCCCTTCATTCAATTCTTTCTCCAGTTGCTCCTTCACATGAGCTGTTTCCTACTAAAACCTTCACAGATGCAAAGGTCAATTTCCCTATTTTTATTGAGGTATTTGCCTACCCCTCACCACAGCTGCAGAAGGAAAGCCCCTGTATCCCAAAGGATAGAACAGGCTTGGGGACCATCTCCAGAGGTGTGGGGTGAGACCCCAGCTAGGAGGAGCAGACTGGGAGGATTAGCAGCCCCCAGCAAGGCTCTGATGCCCCAATCCTCCTCCTGAATTTTGTATAATCATGATCTTGTCTCCCCAACCCTCTCCCACCAGCCAAGGTGTCTAGACTCTGAGACTCTGACTCAGGAGTAGACCCACCTAAGACCAATGAATACACCAAAACCTGGTACATCAATTGATCCTGAGAGAGACAGAGGCTGGGCAGCAGGAATTCTGAGGTCAGCTGGTCAGGAGATTCTCTTTTAGGAATTAGCAGTGACCGGATATTGAGCACCTACTATGCGCCAGGCACTGTACTATGACATGTATTCATTTGTTGGGCAAATATTTGTCAAGAGTTCACTATCTGCCGGGATACAGCAATAAACACAGTCAACGGGGATGCTGCTTCTCACAGCTGACATTCTGTACAAGACCCCAGGAGGTGTGCCTCTGTAGCCCTGTCAGTCCTTGAATACTGAGGTCCAAAAACTTGCCAGGGATACCAGCTGGTAAGTGGCTGAGTCAGGATTTGAACCCAGACCTGCCAGGCTTCTCAGCTGGAGCCATTACCTTAGAAAACTACAGGAAGATCAGGAGGGAACTTGGGAGACAGAGGACCTGGGAGGAGGTGCCTTGAGCTTGGAGGGGGTGTGAGTTCCCCATCTGTGTTCCAGATGCCTGCCATGACTAAATTGTAGGGTAGGGGCTCCGGGTGACACAACCGGGGAAGGGCGCTCCATGAAATGATGCTTCTAGTTATTCCTTGTTTGTAATTTCCTTTTTTGACGTACAAGTTGTGAGTCACAGTCTCAGAACTTGTCTAGATTTCACAATCCACATGATTGCAGACACGATCATGTTTCATGCCAGCACATTTTCAACAGTCATTATCCCCTGCTCCTCCGGCCTCTGGGACATCAGGGATTCATTTTGGAAGGTTGGAGGGAGCAAGGCAGGGGAAGGTGAGCATAAGACCTAATGTGCCACTCAAAGGGCAGTCATGCCAAGGGTCTAGAAGGCCCTAAGTGGCCTGGTCAGAGCTCCTTCTCCCCTAACCAAGCAGACATCCCTTTCATCAAGCACATACAGTGGGCAGACAGTGGACCCGGCTAAGTTGGGCAGTGGTTAAAACCATGCATTCTGGATTGACTGAATTCTAGCTCTGCCACTCTCTGGCTGTGTGACCTTGGGCAAGTCAATTCACCTCTCTGAGCCTTAATTACCTTATTTGTAAAATGATAAATACTGGTGAAAATTTTATAAAATGGTAAAATATTAGTACCTACCTCATAGGGTTGCTATGAAGATTAAATGAAGCAATACATCTTTTTTTTTTTTTTTTTTTTGTGATTTTTGGCCGGGGCTGGACTTGAACCTGCCACCTCCGGCATATGGGACCGGCACCCTACTCCTTGAGCCACAGGCGCCGGCCGAAGCAATACATCTTATTGCCATCATCAAACTCAAGTAGGAAAACAAGTATGTGATTCATACACGTTACATATGTAATTTATAATAATAATTTAACTGTATTATAATACAAATGAATACTCTATGGTAAGTAGTTTTTTGTTTTTTTTTTTTTTGAGACAGTGTCTTACTGTTATCCTCACCATTGGTAGAGTCCCATGGCGTCACAGCTCACAGCAACCTCAAACTCTTGGGCTTAAGCAATTCTCTTCTCTCAGCCTCCCAAATAGCAGGAATACAGACACCTGCCACAATGCTGTGCTATTTTTTTGTTGCAGTTGTTATTGTTGTTTAGCTGGCCCCAGGCTGGGTTCCAACCCACCAGCCTGGGTGTATGTGGCCAGCACCCTACCCACTGAGCCACAGGCGCTGCCTATGATAATCAGTTTTTTGTTTGTTTGTTTGTTTTGTTGCAGTTTGGCTGGGGCTGGGTTCAAACCCGCCACCCTCAGTATATGGGGCCTGCGCCCTACTCACTGAGCCACGGGCGGTAATCAGTGTTATCCTTCATGTGTTGTTCATTAGCACTGACACTTAGTATTAATTAGCATTAATTTGCTAACTGCTCACCTCATGAAGTTCCCAGTTCAAACGCCACCTCTTTAGAGACTCCTCTCCAACTGCCTAAACTATCTCATCATCTCTTTTATTTTCATCATAGAACTTTTTTTTTTTTAGACAGAGTTTCACTTTGTTACCCTCCATAGAGTGCTGGTGGCGTCACAGCTCACAGTAACCTCAAACTCCTGGGCTTAAGCAATTCTCTTGCCTCAGCCTCCCAAGCAGTTGGGACTACAGGTGCCTGCTACAACACTCGGCTATTTTTAGATATGGGGGTCTCGATCTGGCTCAGGCTGGTCTTGAACCTGTGAGCTCAGGCAATCCACCCATTTCAGCCTCCCAAGTGCTGGGATTACAGGTGTTAGCCACTGAGTCCGGCTTCCTTCACAGAATTTATTGTATGACATTTCCTCATGGATTTATTTGATTACTCGTTTATTATTGGTCTCTCCCATAAAAATGTAGGTTTTTGTGAGAGCAGGAGCCTGACGTCCTAATCCCGCCTAGCACATAGCAGGTGTTTTCACAATATTTCCTGAAAGAACAATCAATAAATTAGGTTCTCCCGGGAACTCTCTTTAGGCATCAGTATCTTCTTTTTTTTTTTTTTTTTTGTAGAGACAGAGTCTCACTTTATGGCCCTGCATAGAGTGCCATGGCCTCACACAGCTCACAGCAACCTCCAACTCCTGGGCTTAAGCGATTCTCTTGCCTCAGCCTCCCGAGTAGCTGGGACTACAGGCGCCCGCCACAATGCCCGGCTATTCTTTGGTTGCAGTTTGGCCGGGGCCGGGTCTGAACCTGCCACCCTCGGCATATGGGGCCGGCGCCCTACCGACTGAGCCCCAGGCGCCGCCCCAGGCATCAGTATCTTCTTTGTACAGAGGAAGATAGCTGAGGCTCAGGGAGGTGAGATGACTGGGTGTCTGGTCTCAGGCTCACCTTTCTTAGTCACTGAGTTAGATCCACTTTGCATCTGAGCAGTACCCCACAGAGTGACAGGAATCAGATAGTGATTGCCAGGTGTAGGACTCACAATTGGCTGTCTCCCACTCCAACCTGATAGCACACTGTGGAGAAACAGAATCTGGGTTAGCAAGAGACCTGGCTCCTGATTCTCACACTGATTCTCCAGGTGACCACGAATGAGCCATCTCTCCTCACTTGGCCTCAGGCTCCTCCCTGTAAGTAGCCTAAAGTAGCCTGTAATCCCAGCACTCTGGGAGGCCAAGGCAGCGGATCATCTGAGCTCATGAATTCAAGATCAGCCTGAGCCAGAGGGACACTCCGCCTCTAAAAATAGCCAGGAGTTGTGGCAGGCACCTGTAATCCCAGCTACTCAGGAGGCTGAGGCAAGAGAATTGCTTGAACCCAAGAGTCTGAGGTTGCTATGAGCTATGACGCCACTCTACTGGAGGTGACAAAGTGAGACTCTGCCTCAAAAATAAATAAATAAATAAAATGGAAGAAGTAGAATAGATCTGTGGGTTTTTTTTTTTGTAGAGACAGAGTCTCACTTTACTGCCCTCGGTAGAGTGCTGTGGCGTCACAGAGCTCACAGCAACCTCCAGCTCTTGGGCTTATGTGATTCTCTTGCCTCAGCCTCCCGAGCAGCTGGGACTACAGGCGCCCGCCACAACACCTGGCTATTTTTTTGTTGCAGTTTGGCCGGGGCTGGGTTTGAACCCGCCACCCTCGGTATATGGGGCCGGCGCCCTACTCACTGAGCCACAGGCGCCGCCCCAGATCTGCGGAGTTTTTATAAAATAAGATTTAATTCACATTCCACATAAGATCGAAGGCTTTTTTTTTTTTTTGTAGTTTTTGGCCAGGGCTGGGTTTGAACCCACCACCTCCAGCATATGGGGCCGGCGTCCTACTCCTTTGAGGCACAGGCACCGCCCATAATTGAAGGCTTTTAAACTCACTTTCATCACAGAATTTTTCCCCTAATTAAATTTGGTATGAGGACCCAGTACATAAACAAGCTTCAAATGGGGCTGTTCTGAGGAGTGGAATGGTGGCATTAGAACGTGGCCTGCTTAGGGTACCCCTTGTGCCACGCTCCCTACCTCCCTCAGGGGTCCCTAGAGCCTTTCCACAGAACCTCCGGGCTTAGAGGAACCTCTGGGCTTAGTTTGGAAATCACTGAACAAGAGTTACTCTTTAGGGTCCCTCCAGGGTTGCAGGAGTACAGAGGGGTGGTGAAGGGTCCCTGCTCTCCCAATTTGCAGATGAGTGTTGTTCTCTGAGCTGCAGTCCAGCTGCCTCCCAAAGGTCATGAGAAAGAAGGCAAGGGCAGGCTCAGGGCAGAGGAAGTGGAGCTGGCCAGCTGAAAGGCAGCGACAGGCGCTGGTACCACGGCCTCCGAGATGCTGGTGACATCACAGCCCCAGGAAGCAGCTGCCCAAGAGGCCTCACTGTCCTTCATTCCTCCTCTGGGAAAATCAGTCCCCCATGTCACAGTCCTCTTCTTACTCACTCTTCCTGGACTGTCCCCTCCTGTACCATCATCCTTAGCAGTAGTGTCTTCAGAGGATAGCATTCCCTCTTTGGCGACCTACTATGTGCACAAACTATGCTACCTTCTGTGCCATAGCTCATGATCTCATGCTTTTTAAAAATAACATTTATCCTAGCACTCTGGGAGGCCAAGGCGGGTGGATTGCCTGAGGTCACGAGTTCAAGACCAGCCTGAGGCTGAGCAAGAAGGAGACCCCGTCTCTAAGAATATCTGGGCATTGTGGCGGGCACCTGTAGTCTCAGCTACTCGGGAGGCTGAGGCAAGAGAATCGCTTGAGCCCAAGAGTTTGAGGTTGCTGTGAGCTGTGATGCCCTGGGACTCTACCAAGGGCGAAAAGTGAAACTCTGTCTAAAGGAAAACAAAAAAATTTTAGTTTAATCATCCTATCAGCATGAAGTAGGAATAAGTACCATCCTCATTTTATAGGCGAGGAGAAGCCCAGAGGTACAAGGCACATTGCACAAGATCACTGAGCTAGTAAACGCCAGAGTCAGGATGTGAACCTGGTTCTCTTTGACCCCAACATCCATGCTCTTTTCATGAATTTATCACATTGTCAGATCCAAAGCAAAACAACACCAGGTGGAGATTTCTTCTTTCACGGCAAAGTGAGAATATAAGTTTCTAACCCAGTTTCTTTGTTAATGGTATTTCTGGCCTATTATCCAGACTTAGTCTTAGGATGTAATAATGGGCTCAGCACACTGTCAGGCACTCTACAAACCCTAGGTATCACTCTGACTCGCCCCACTTACAAAGGAAGAAAGTCAGGCTTGTGGGAACTAAGTCAATTACCTAAAACCATAGGAAAGGAAGGTGTCAAGCCAGGTCTGAATACCCACAAGGCCCAAGCTGTTTCCTCAAATCCCTGAATTCCTTTTCTTTCTTTCTTTCTTTTTTTTTGTTGAGACTGAGTCTCACTATGTTACCCTCAATAGAGTGCTGTAGCGTCACAGCTCACAGCAACCTCAAACTCCTGGGCTCAAGTGATTCTCTTGCCTTAGCCTTCCAAGTAGCTGGGACTACAGGCGCCCACCACAACGCCTGGCTATTTTTCGTGTGTGTGTGTGTGGTTTTCTTTTGGCCAGGGCTGGGTTTGAACCCGCCACCTACGGCATATGGGACCGGTGCCCTACTCCTTGAGCCACAGGAGCCACCCCGCCTGGCTATTTTTCATTGTGATTGTTGGTTAGCAGGCCTGGGCCGGGTTCAAACTCGCCAACTTCGGTGTATGCGGCTGATGCCATAACCACTGTGCTACGGCCACTGAGTCAAAGCCCTGAATTTCATAGGCAGGATTTTCATCCTAGCCATCCTCTGTATTAGTCTCCCAGAGATGCCATAAAAACTACCATAAACTTATTCTCCCACAATTCTAGAAGCCAGCAGTTCAAAGTCAAGTTGTCGGCAGCATTGGTTTCCCTTGGAAGCTCTGAGGAGAATCTGTTGCAAGCCTCTCTTCTAGCTTCCAGCGGCTGCCAGCAATCCTTGACTTTCTTTGGCTTGGGACTTTCTAACTCCAATCTCTGCCTATATATTCACTTATACTTCCCTCAGTGTTTCTGTGCCATAAATCTTACTTTTCTTTCTCGTATAAGGGCACCAGTCTTTGGATTAAAGGCCCATCCTTAATGCAGGAAGGTCTCATTTTAAGATCCCTAATTCTGAGGCCTGGCACAGTGGGGTGGCTCACACCTGTAATCCTAGCACTCTGGGAGGCCGAGGCAGGTGGATTGCTTGAGCTCAGGAGTTCAATACTAGCCTGAGCAAGAACAAGATTCCATCTCTAATACTAGCCAAGCGTTGCGATGGGCCCCTGTAGTCCCAGCTACCTGGGAGACTGAAACAAGAGAATCACTTAGGGCGGCGCCTGTGGCTCAAGGAGTAGGGTGCTGGTCCCATATGCCGGAGGTGGCGGGTTCAAACCTAGCCCCGGCCAAAAACCAAAAAAAAAAAAAAAAAAAAAGAGAATCACTTAAACCCAAGAGTTTGAGGTTGCTGTGAGCTGTGACACCACAGCACGCCACCAAGGATAATAAAGTGAGACTCTGTCTCAAAAAAAAAATCCTTAATTCCATCTGTAAATACCCTTTTTCCAAATAAGGTGACATTCACATTCAGGTACTGGGGATTAGAACTTGAATATATCTAATGGGGGACATAAGTCAATCCACTACGTCACCACCACTACCCCAGTTCAGCAAATCTTTGTTAAGCATAAGCAGTGTTCCAGGGCGGTGCTTGTGGCTCAAAGGAGTAGGGCGCCGGCCCCATATGCCGGAGGTGGCTGGTTCAAACCCAGCCCCGGTCAAAAACTGCCAAAAAAAAAAAAGCAGTGTTCCAGCATACTGCATCAATGCTACCTACAATCTAGGGCAGTGGTTCTCAACCTTCCTAATGCTGCGGCCCTTTAATACAGTTCCTGTGGGTTGTGACCACAGGTTGAGAACTGCTGGTTTAGGGGGAAAGGCAGGCAGGCACAGGTAATGGTAAGGTAATTTTTAAACTGATTGTACAAATGAAGAGTGTGGACTCACAAAAGAGAAAGCAATTAATAATGCCTGGGATGGGGCGGTGCCTGTGGCTCAGTGAATAGGGCTCCAGCCCTGTATACTGAGGGTGGCAGGTTTGAACCCAGTTCTGGCCAAACTGCAACAAAAAATAGCTGGGCGTTGTGGCGGGCGCCTGTAGTCCCAGCTACTTGGGAGGCTGAAGCAAGAATCGCCTAAGCCCAAGAGCTGGAGGTTGTTGTGGACTGTGACGCCATGGTGCTCTACTGAGGGCAACAAAGTGAGATTCTGTCCCCCCCCCCAAAAAAAAAAAACTGCCTGAGATGGGATAAAGCAGGGAGTATGGTGTGTGTCCCATCAGTTAATCTATAGGTATTTGTTAAGCACGTATTATGTTCAAAACACTTTAGGGAAAAATATATATTTGCTAAAAAGCAACACAGGGCCGGGCACAGTGGCTCACCCATCTCTAAAAATAGCCAGACATTGTGGTGGGCACCTGTAGTCCCAGCTACTAGGGAGGCTGAGGGAAGAGGATCACTTGAGTCCGAGAGTTTGAGGTTATTGTGAGCTATGATGCCACAGCACTCTACTGAGGGTGAAAGCGAGACGATGTCCACCTCCTCCAAAAAAAGCAACACAGAGTAGAACAAAGAAACTGAACTTCAGTTGTAGGGAGAGACCTCAAATGCAGACTTTACCTATCTGAGCCTCAGTTCCCTCATCATCTATAAAGTGGGAATAAAATAGCATTTTCCTCACTGAGTTTTTTTTTTTTTAGAGACAGAGTCTCACTTTATCGCCCTTGGTAGAGCTGTGGCATCACAGCTCACAGCAACCTCCAACTCCTGGGCTTAGGTGATTCTCTTGCCTCACCCTCTCAAGTAGCTGGGACTATAGGCACCAGCCACAACGACCAGCTACTTTTTGTTGCAGTTTGGCCCAGGCCAGGTTGGAACCCGGGCTGGCGCCCTACTCACTGAGCCACAGGTGCCGCCCTCCTCCCAGAGTTATTATTAGGTTTAAGTGAAATCACTCAAACATTCATTCAACAAGTATTTATTGAACATTTTCTATGCACCAGGCATATAATATACAGTAAGGAACAAGCAAACGGCCTGGCACCAAGAAACCACTTTAATAAATGTCAGTCCGTGTCCTCTTACCCTCATCTCAGAAGTTAGGTAAATGTTCAGCACAGGAATACAAGAGCAGTCACAAAGCAGGACAGGCTAAAGTCTGAATCAAGAGCAGATCTGTGTGTTTAGAGGACAGTGAGGATGCGGGGGGATGTGTCTGTGAATGTTTCCTAGGGAAAGTGGGATTTGAATCAGACCCTGCAGAACAGATAAGGACAGGAGGGAAGGCTCCATGCAGCATGGGTGGTATGAATCAAAGATTGGGGCCAGGAAATTAAATGATAAGAAAAATAGGCTTGGTGGGCAGCGCCCGTGGCTCAGTCCGTAAGGTGCTGGCCCCATATACCGAGGGTGGCGGGTTCAAACCCAGCCCGGCCAAACTGCAATAAAAACAAAAGAAAAAAAAAAAAGAAAAATAGGCTAGGGCCAGACAATGACCCTTTTAAAAGATTCCGGACTTTTTCAAAGCAAATAAAGCATCAGTGAAAGTTTGAGGTTTTCTAAATCTAAAACAAAAAAAAAATCCAGGGTAAGTACAGATGAAAATGTACTTCACCATATCAAAAGCATTTGCATTTTTTTTTTTTTTTTTTGCAGTTTTTGGCAGGGGCCGGGTTTGAACCCACCACCTCCGGCATATGGGGCCGGCACCCTACTCCTTTGAGCCATAGGCGCCACCTGCATTTGCATTTCTTTAAATTTTGCTCCAACTTTGGCATCATTTTTTATGAAGGGCATTTCCCGTATGGAATAGTTTCATCCATTTCTATGGAGATTTAAATGGTCTGCTTTTCCTATTCAACATGGTTTCTGAAGCAGGGACTGTTATTTTATCAGCAGTGCACACATCCCTGGTGTTGGCAAATAGTACATACTCAATAAGCATTTCATTGAAAGAATAAATTACATATATATATTTTTTTGAGATAGAGATGAGATATATATATATATTTTTTTTTTGAGATAGAGATGAGATATATTTTTTTCTTTTTTTTGAAATAGAGTCCTAAGCCGTTGCCCTGGTAGAGTGCTGTGGTGTCATAGCTCACAGCAACCTCCAACTCTTGGGCTCAAGCGATCCCCTTGCCTCAGCTTTTCTATTTTTAGTAGAGACGGGGTCTCACTTTTCCTCAGGCTGGTCTCAAACCCATGAACTCAAGCTATCCACCTGCCTCAGTCTCCCAGAGAGAGATGGGATATTTTTGAGATTTCTTACTATGCTGCCCTTGGCAGAGCCCATGGCATCATAGCTCACAGCAACCTCACACTCTTGGGCTCAAGCGATCTCCTTGCCTCAGCCTCCTGAGTAGTTAGGACTACAGATGCAGGCCGCAACACTCAGCTATTTTTTAGAGACAGGGTCACACTCTTGCTCAGGCTGGGTATTCAAGTCTTCTATCCATTTTTTTTTTTTCTTTTTTAGAGACAGAGTCTCATTTTGTCACCCTCAGTAGAGTGCTGTGGCGTCACAGCTCACAGCAACCTCCAGTTCTTGGGCTTAGCAGATTCTCTTGTCTCAGCCTCCCAAATAGCTGGGACTACAGGCGCCTGCCACAACACCTGGCTATTATTTTGCTGTTGCAGTTTGGCTGGGGCCAGGTTCAAACCTGCCACCCTTGGTATGTGGGGCTGGCGCCCTACTCACTGAGCCACAGGCGCAACCCTCCCCCCCTTTTTTTCTTTTGAGACAGAGTCTCACTCTGTCACCCTGGGTAGAGCCCTATGGAGGCACTCAGCAACCTCAAATTCTTCAGCTTGAGCAATTCTCTTGCCTCAGCCTCCTGAGTAGCTAGGGCTACAAGCACCCATCATAAGACCCAGCTATTTTTATTTAGAGATGGGATCTTGCTCTTATTCAGGCTGATCTCTAACTCCTGAGCTCAGGCAATACACCCATCTCAGCCTCTCATGCTTTTATGTAAAAGCATGACATTTACATAAGTGTGCTAAAATTCATGTTTCTTGCCCTGGGCAAATATAATATTAATACTCACAACCATCACCAGGCAGGACTGTTTAACTGGAGACAGCTACAGGAATGACCAGTCTGGACTCTAGCAGGACAGAGCCATGCAAAGGCCTTGCTGGACTAAACTTATGAACTTGCAGGCTATTCTGTGAACCTATTAGGCTATGTTGCTTTAAACTCGGGTCAGCCAACCAGAGGAGGATGCAAAAGACTTTCTTTAAACAAGCCAGCAGCTTGCGGCTTGCAATAGAACAGACAGGGAATTCACAGGACTCAACCTTGTCTTCAGTGTGGAACCCTTGAGACATGATGATGCTGGCTAAGCTAACTCACTGTGATAAGAAACAGCAGCTTCTCTAAGGTTTATTTTGTTTCTGCAGCCACCAGATCCAGTGGGCGGATCATCTCTTGAAATAGAAGCATCTCGAAAGGCCTGTGAATCATTTCTTAGCACTGGCCTGCGAGGTTTCATATCCTGTTCTCGGAGCTACCTTGGGTGCTGTGTGCGTGTGTGTGTGTGTGTGTGTGTGTATTGTTTTCAGGGTTGTTTGCTTAGGATTTGGTTTTGAAACTTTTACTTTCTTTTAATAGTTTTTTTTTTTTTAACTGGAAGAATTTTTCAAATGGTTTTTGCGAGAAAGTTCAAACCCTGGAATGACTAAGTCTCTGGAAGAATGTGGACTTTGTGCAGGGAATTTGTTTGCATTCGGTATGAATCATCCAGTCACGGATTTCTGCAGAAAGAAGACCTCTTTGGAAAGCTTCTAGATCAACCCCCTCATTATCAGACATGGGGAAACTGAGGCTCAGGGAGGGAAAGTGGTTCAGCCGAGGTCTCACATCATGTCAGTGATGGAGGTGACAGGACTAGAATCAGGTCTAACTCCTAGAGCCAGCTTCAGGTTTGCAAAAAGTCCTCAAACATCCAGTGTGCAAAGGCGAGTACTTTTACAAAATTAGTAGAGGAAGAAAAAGAGCAAGAGAGTTCTGAGGAGTCAGAATTCACCTACGACACACCGTGTGGAGGTATTTTACATGCAATAAGTCATTTAACCCTTCCCAGGATCCTATTAAGCAATGGTTCTCAACCAGGGACAATTTTTCCTCCAATGGACATTCGTCAAGGTCTGGAGACATTTGTTACAACTTCAGTGGGGTTGGTACTGGCATCTTCTGGGTAGAGGCTAAGGATGCTGCTAAAAATTCTACCATGTGCCCCCCACAGCAAGGAATTATCCAGCCTCAAATGTCAATAGTGTCAGGCTGAGAAACCCAGCTATTGGGAGGACGTTCTTTTTCCCTCTTTTTTTTTTTTTTTGAGATGGAGTGTCACTCTGTTGCCCTGTGTAGAGTGCTGTTGAGTCACAGCTCACAGCAACCTCAAACTCTTGAGTAGCTGGGACTATAGGTGCTCACAATGATGTCTGGCTAGTTTTTCTACTTTTAGTAGAGACAACGTCTCATTCTTGCTCAGGCTGGTCTCCAACTCCTGAGTTCAAGCCATCCACCTGCCTCAGCCTCCCTGAGTGCTAGGATTGCACACTTGAGCCACCACACCCAGCTGGGAGAGCAGTCTTACATCCATCTCAATTGAACAGCCAAGAAAGCTAAGTCTCAGAAAGTGCAGACGCTCACTAACCATGTGGTCTTGAGCAAATTAATCTCTCTGTGCCTCAGTGTTCTCATCTGTAAAATGGAGGTAACAGTACCTCTGTCAATACTTACAACTGAATAAATTCATATCTGTAAAGCACTTAGAACAGTGCCTGGCACATAATAAATTTTATATGAACTTTGGCTAAAAGTACATAAACAAGCATACAGAAAATAAGTGGCAGAATTGTAATGAAAACCCAGGAGTAAAAATTTAAGGACATTTAATGACACTGGGGCTGGAAGAAGAGAGATCTCTGGGGTATGCAGGGCTTTGTGAGTAGGGGAGGCCTGTAGCTGTCCACGTGGCATCATATGTCTCCTACCCTTCACCCCGCCCAGGCGCTTCTCCCTCTCAGACAAGGCCACCTTAAGTGCAACTTCATCTTTTTAGGTTATAGTGATATGCACTGTTAAAACATGAATTTTCTGGGCAGGTCTGATACAGTAAGCCACTATTGGTCCCCAGTAACAGCTCTGGATAAATTAGTTTTTCAGGGTGGCGCCTGTGGCTCAGTTGGTAAGGCGCCGGCCCCATGTACCGAGGGTGGCGGGTTCAAACCCGGCCCTGGCCAAACTGCTACCGAGAAATAGCCGGGCGCTGTAGCGGGCGCCTGTAGTCCCAGCTACTCGGGAGGCTGAGGCAAGAGAATCGCTTAAGCCCAGGAGTTGGAGGTTGCTGTGAGCTGTGTGAGGCCACAGCACTCTACTGAGGGCCATAAGTGAGACTCTGTCTCTACAAAAAAAAAAAAAAAAAATTAGTTTTTCAGCTCCTCCCAACAAATCAGCTGACTGCAGGTTATAATGGGAGTGGAAGTCAAGCCAAGGCAAAGCAGGACTAGGGCAGGGCTGACAGGTGTGCAGTGGCCCTCAGTAATCCCAGGCAGTCAGTCATGCCCACACCAGCTGGCACCACCTAAAACAGGCCTCCAGTCCGGGCCAACCCTCTGCCTTGCCTGCTCGTGCACCCCAGTTTGGGACCTGATCCTATTTCTCCACCTTTGGCTCTGATGGTCCCTTGCACTGTGCTGTTCCACATTGACCTCTAATCGTGTTGTAAGTCAAAGGCTGGATGGTTGGATTCTCCCACTAGCTGCTGAGACCTGCCACCTTTCTTTTCCTTTTTCTTTTTTCTTTTTTTCTTTCTTTTTTTTTTTTTTTTAAGACAGTCTCACTCTGTTGCTCCGGGTAGAGTGCCATGGTTTCATTGCTCACAGCAACCTCAAACTCTTGGGCTCAAGGAATCCTCTTGCCTCAACCTCTCCAGTAGCTGGGACTCCAGGTACCTGCCACAACCCCCAGCTAATTTTTCTATTTTAAGTAAAGATGGGGTCTCACTCTTGCTCAGGCTGGTCTCAACCTGCCACCTTTCTGAGTGATTACTTGGTTACCATCCCCAGTCCGAAGGCCTAAAGTCTCAGTTCAGCTCTCTCAGCAAGCACCTGGGCTCTGTGAAAAAAAAAAAAACTGTGCTGAGGGCTGTTAGCAAGTGGAGGGAGGAAATGCCAAAATGATGTCACCCACATCTCCGCCCTGCTCAGGTCCCATCTTGTAAGCCTATCTCATTATAATATTCGGTGCTATTTATGCAGCATTTTAAGCTCAGAGTCTTACACACAACAGCTCTCACCAGCTATGCCCCACTCCTCCATTCCTGGGAACCTAAGAGGCCCAATATAAACTGTATTAGTTTATAATTGCGGCTATAACAGATGACTACAAACTTAGTCGCTTAAAACAACATATATTTATTATCTTATAGTTATGTAGAAGTCCAGCCTAATCTCACTGGACTAAAATCAAGGTATTGGCAGGGCTGTGTTCCTTTCTGCAGGATTTAAAGGAGTATCTTTTTTTCTCACCTTTGCTGGTGGAGGCTGCCAGCCTTCTCTTGGTTTATGGCTCCTTCCTCCATTTACAAAGCCTGTAACATGACAGATTTCTGACCCTGTTTCCATTTTCACATTTCTTTGTCTCTCTTCTGCCTCCTTTTTCCTTTCTTTTTTTGAGACAGAACCTCAAACTATCGCCCTGGGTAGAGTGCTGTGGCATCAGAGCTCACAGCAACCTCAAACTCCTGGGCTCAAGCGATTCTCCTGCCTCTGCCTCTCAAGTAGCTGGGACTACAGGCACCCGCCACAACGCCTATTTTGTTTTTTTTTGGTTGCAGCTGTCATTGTTGTTTGGCAGGCCCAGGCTGGACTCGAACTCGCCAGCTCAGGTGTATGTGGCTGGCACCTTAGCCGCTTGAGCCACAGGCGCAGAGCCACTTTTTTCCATTTTTAAGGACTCTTCTCATTCCACTGGACCCACCCGAATAATCCTTAATCATATTCCTATTTTAAAGTCAGTTGATCAGCAAAATTAATTCTTTTTATATTTATTTATTTATTTTTGAGATAAGAGTTCCATTTCATTGCCTTGGGTAGAGTGCTGTGGCATCATAGCTCACAGCAACCTCAAATTCCAGGGCTCAAGCAATTCACTTAATTTAGCCTCCCAAGTAGGGATTCACAATGCCCAGCTATTTTTTTTGTTGCAGTTGTCATTGTTGTTTAGCTGGGCCAGGTCGGGCTCAGACCCGCCAGCCTTGGTGCATGTGGCTGGTGCCTTAACCACTGGGCAATGGGCACTGAGCCACGCCTGGCTATCTTTTAGAGACGGGGTGTTGCTCTTGCTCAGGCTGGTCTTGAACTTGTGACCTCAAGCAATCCACCTGCCTCAGCCTCCCAGAGTGCTAGGATTACAGGCATGAGCCACACCGCGCCTGGCCCCAGCAACCTTAACTCTATCTGCAACCTTAATTCCCACTTGCCACATAACATAATGTATTCACAGGATCTTTGGGGGAGCAATTATTCTGCTACCACATAAACCAACAGGGAGGAGGGGACCATACAACCCAGAGAGCATGTGTCCCTTCTTGAGGGGGCAATTGCTACTGAGCTCCAGTTGATGTCATCAGGTATGAATACGGGTTCCATGTGGTTGGGTCCGCCAATATTTCAAGTGAAGCTAGAAAATCAGATTTTCAGGTGGCGCTTTTCAGTTTTAAAATCACTGTGTAAGCCGGGGGCAGGGGGAAGAAAAGAAAAAAAAATCTCCCGGGCTAGATTTGGCCTGAAGCCATCCAGGTGTGACCTCTGCATCCACCTCTACCACAGCAGCCATGGTGAAATGATGAGATGTTCTCTGGCATTTATAGGCTCTGCAAGCTCCAGGGGATAAGGAGCCAGCTGCGCCTAGACGTGGGTGAGAATGGGGTCAGGACCACAGCAGGTACTGACGGGGGTGCTTCAGGGGAAAGTTCAGAGGGAGAGGGGACCAACCATCTCCCTGAGGGACCGACCATCACCAGCAGGAAGCCGCGGCGTATCAAAGGGTACAGGAAATCAGACTGAGGCCAACCTGAAGAAATCAACCAGAGTAAGGTGAGCTTTATGCCTTGTGACTTCAGAACAAACCATGCACACCCTTTCTGATTTTAAAAGGTATCAGTTCTTCTTCTCCCCCCACACCTAACCAGCAACGTTGGCTGGCTTTGAGAAGAGGACTGGCAGGCTGGGGGGATGGCAAGGCCAAGGGTGAGAAGGAGGCCTTTCATTTTATGCCTTTACATGCTTTTTGAATTTTGAACCAGGTGAAAGTATTATCTATTTAAAACATTAAACTGAAATCCTGGCTCGGCGCCTGGAGCTCAAGCGGCTAAGACGCCAGCCATATACACCAGGACCGAGGGAATCCAGCCCGGGCCTGCCAAACAACAATGACAACTACAACCAAAAAATAGCCAGGTGTTGTGGCGGGTGCCTGTAGTCCCAGCTACTTGGGCAGTTGAGGCAAGAGAATCTCTTAAGCCCAAGAGTTTGAGGTTGCTGTGAGCTGTGACGCCATAGCACTCTACCGAGAGTGACGTAGTAAACTGTCTCAAATAAATAAAAGTAAAAATAAAAATCACCTGTCATCTAAACTGACAGCTGCTTTTCCTTATCCTCACATGCCAGGACTTGAATAAACCAGGTTAGTGTCTTCTTGAGTTCTATTCTATTCTCAATGGCACAAAGCTAAGGCTCTGGAGTCAGTTGGTTTGTCCCTTCCACACTGTGTGATCTTGAGCAACATACTTAGCTTCTCTGAGCCTCAGTTTCCTCATCTGTAAAATGGGAGGGATAATACTACAACTCAACTTCATAGGGTTGTTATAAAGATTAATGTGTGCAAAACACTTGAAAGAGCCCAAAATCAGTGCCTATGAATGTTGATTCTTTTTCTTTTCTTTCTTTCTTTCTTTTTTCTTTTTTTTTTTTTGAGACAGAATCTCACTTTGTCACCCTTGCTAGAGTGCTGTAGCATCATAGCTCCCAGCAACCTCAAACTCTTGGGCTCAAGCGATTCTCTTGCCTCAGCTTCCTGAGCAGCTGGGACTACAGGCGCCTATCATAATGCCTGCTATATTTAGAGATGGGGTTTCACTCTTGCTCAGGCTGGTCTCATACCTATGAGCTTGGGCAATCCACCTACCTCAGCCTCCCAGAGTCCTGGGATTACGGGTGTGAGCCTCAGTGCTTGGCCTGAATGTTGATTCTTATTATTAACTATTTTTACTATTCTCTTACCCTTGTTTGAGTGGGGGAAATTATTAAAACTATAATAAGTTAAGGTATATAATATAGGTGATTTAAAATTAAGTGAGGGCGGCGCCTGTGGCTCAGAGGGGTAGGGCACCGGCCCCATATGCCGGAGGTGGCGGGTTCAAACCCAGCCCCGGCCAAAAACCGCAAAAAATAAAATAAATAAAATGAAGTGAATTATGCCGGGTGCATTGGCTCACGCCTGTAATCCTAGTACTCTGGGAAGCCAAGGCAGGTGGATTGCTGGAGCTCAGGTGTTTGAGATCAGCCTGAGCAAGAGCGAGACCTCATGGTAAAAACTAGCCAGGCATGGTATAGCAGGTATCTGTAGTTCCAGCTACTGGGGAGGCTGAGACAAGAGGATCTCTTGAGCCTAATTATGATGATGCCATGGCACTCTAACCAGGGCAAGGGAGCAAGACTCTGTCTCAAAAAAATAAAAAATGAAGGGGCGTCACCTGTGGCTCAGTCGGTAAGGCGCCGGCCCCATATACCGAGGGTGGCGGGTTCAAGCCCGGCCCCTGCCAAACTGCAACCAAAAAATAGCCAGGTGTTGTGGTGGGCGCCTGTAGTCCCAGCTACTCGGGAGGCTGAGGCAAGAGAATCGCTTAAGCCCAGGAGTTGGAGGTTGCTGTGAGCTGTGTGAGGCCACGGCACTCTACCGACGGCCATAAAGTGAAACTCTGTCTCTAAAAAAAAAAAATAAAAATAAAAAATGAAGTAAATTTAACTCTGGTCCCCCACATCCTTATGAGAACCTTCTGAGGCGAGTATCATCGTCTCCATTTCATAGATAGGGAAGCCGGCTTGGAGAAGGTGAGAGGGCTGCTAAGGATATTCATTCAGTTTGGAGACAGAGAAGACAGGGGCTTGAACCAGGCTTTCAAATCCAGGCTATCCTATGCGATCATTATACAATAACAGGGCTGAATAGGGTTTGTTTGGTTTGGGGTCAGCCCCACCCTCCTCAAGGCCCCAGATCCAGTAGATTCCATGGCAGGGGTCAGGTCAGGTCTCTAGGTTATATTCTGGCCTCAGCTTTGGAGCCAAGTTCCTCTCTCCCCTGGGAGGGAGACAGGGTTGGGGAGGGGGTGTCAGAGGGTGTAGATTGCTGCAAATGACCTGGTCCCAGCTGTTGCCTGAGCTTTCTCACGAGGAGGCTTTCCCAGCATCCTAAATCTACCCCAGGCTGCTGTCTCCCCGAACTCCAATCATCTAAGAAGCAGTTTTTGCAGCTTGAAAATATGGCTGGTTCTAACTTGTGGGTCAAATGCCCACAATTATGGAGAGTAGTGTCCAAGCAACTCCCAGGAAGCAGGAGAGCCCCAGAGGTGAGGAGTAAAGCTTTGTAGATTTGAAACTTAGCTCTGCCACTTGTAGCTGAGTGTGTTCTTGGATAAGTGACTTCACCTTTCTGAGGGTTCTACAACTGTGAAATGGGATGATAGTATGTATCATAAAAGTTGTTAGGACAATTTTTGTTTTTTTTTTTTAATTTATTTAATTAATTTATTTATTTTGTCCGGGGCTGAGTTTGAACCTGCCACCTCCAGTATATGGGACTGGCACCCTACTCCTTGAGCCACAGGCACCACTTAATTTTTTTTTTTTTTTTTTGTGGTTTTCGGTCGGGGCTGGGTTTGAACCTGCCACTTCCTGCATATGGGACCGGCGCCCTACTCACTGAGCCACAAATGCTGCCCTAATTTTTTTTTTTTAAGACAGTGTCTCACTCTTTCGCCCAGGCTAGCATACATCATAGCTCACTATAACCTCCCCAGTTCCTAGAGTCGAGCAATCCTCCTGCCTCAGCCTGCCAAGTAGCTGGGACTACTGGAATGTGCTACCACACTGGCCATTGTTTTGGTAGTTTTTGGCCAGGGCTGGGTTTGAACCCCCACCTCTGTATATGGGACTGGCGCCCTACTCCTTGAGCCACAGGCACTGCTCACACTGGCCATTTTTAAATATTTTTGGGAAAGATGGGGTCTCACTCTTGCTCAGGCTGGTCTTGAGCTCCTGATCTCCAGTGATCCTCCTGCCTTGGCCTTCCAGAGTACCAGGAGTTCACCATACTCACACGAATTCTTCATTTTTAAAGAGCTTTAATCAGGTAAACTTCATATACCATAAAATTCACCCACTTTAAGAATACAATTCAGGGTGGTGCCTGTGGCTCAAAGGAGTAGGGCGCCGGCCCCATATGCTGGAGGTGGCGGGTTCAAACCCAGTCCCGGCCAAAAACTGCAAAATAAAAAAAAATAAAAATAAATAAAGAATACAATTCAGTAATTTTTAGAAGATTTACAGAGTTGCGCGACCATCATCACATCAATTTTAGAATATTTTCATCACCCTCCTCCAAAATTCTATACCCATTGGTAGTCTCCAATGGAACTTTGTTCCAAAGCTGAGGCCAGAATATAACCCATTGGTGGTTATTACCTTTCTCCTTCCCTAGCTAGGCAGCCACTAATCCACTGTTTCCATTGATTCACCTTTTACAAATGTCGCATAAGGCCGAGCACAGTGGCTCACGCCTGGAATCCTAGCACTCTGGGAGGCAGAGGAGGGTGGATTGCTTGAGCTCACAAGTTTGAGACCAGCCTGAGCAAAAAGCAAGACCCCGTCTCTACTAAAAATAGAAAAAAGCTGGGCGGCGCCTGTGGCTCAGTTGGTGACCCGCCGGCCCCATATGCCGAGGGTGGCGGGTTCAAACCCCGCCCCGGCTGAACTGCAACCAAAAATTAGCTGGGCGTTGTGGCGGGCGCCTGTAGTCCCAGCTACTCGGGAGGCTGAGGCAAGAGAATCACTTAAGCCCAGGAGTTGGAGGTTGCTGTGAGCTGTGTGATGCCACAGCACTCTACCGAGGGCAATAAAGTAAAACTCTGTCTCTACAAAAAAAAAAAAAAAAAAAAGTGACCAGTGGCGACCTCCCTGTGGGGAGATCAGGAAGCATTTTTATTTTCTTCCTTACATTAAATAAAAAAAATTGGGGCGGCACCTGTGGCTCAAAGGAGTAGGGTGCTGGCCCCATATGCCAGAGGTGGCGGGTTCAAACCCAGCCCTGGCCAAAAAAAACTGTAAAAAAAAAATTTCCAAAATGTGGCCAAGCACAGTGGCTCCTGCCTGTAATCCTAGCACCCTGTGAGGCTGAGGTGGAAGGATTACTTAAGCTCAGGATTTGGAGACCAGCCTGAGCAAGAGCAAGACTCCTTCTGTACCAGTGGTTCTCAGCCTTCCTAATTCCGCGGCCCTTTAATACAGTTCCTGTGGGTCGCGACCCACAGGTTGAGAACCGCTGTTCTATACAAAAAATAGAAAAATGAGCTAGGTGTGATGGCAGGCACCTGAAGTCCCACATACTCAGGAGGCTGAGGTAGGAAGATCACTTGAGCCCAAGAGTTGGAGGTTGCTGTGAGCTGTGTGATGCCATGGCATCCTACCGAGGGCCATAAAGTGAGACTCTGTCTCTACAAAAAAAAAAAAAAAAGAAAGAAAAAAGCTGAGGTGAGACGATCACTTGAGCCCAAGAGCTGGAAGTTGCTGTGAGCTATGATTGTGCCACTACATTCTAGCCTTGGCAGCAGAGTGACTCTGTCTCAAAAAACAAAACAAACAAAAAAATGCATTGCGAGGCCTCTGGTTCTTCCTTTTTTTTGAGACAGAATATCACTTTGTCACTTTGGTAGAATGCCATGGTGTCATAGCTCACAGTACCCTCAAACTCTTGGGCTCAAGTGAGTTTCTTGCCTCAGCTTCCCAAGTAGCTGGAACTACAGGTGCCCACCACAATGCCTGGCTATTTTTACAGACGAGGTCTCACTCTTCCTCAGGCTGCTCTTGACCTCCTGAGCTCAAGCAACCCATCCGCCTTGGCCTCTCAAGTGCTAGGATTACAGGTGTGAGCCACCATGCCCACCCAGCATAATAGTTTTGAGGTCCATCCTTGATGTTGCATATATTAATAGTTCATTCCTTTTGTGTAGTTGAATAATATTCCATTCTATGAATATTAACTACATTTTGTTGATCCACTCATCAGTTGATAGACATTTGTTTCATTTTTGCTTTTGGGGTATTATGAACAATGCTGCTGTGAACATCCTTGTACAAGTCTTTGGGTAGAAATATGTCTCCATTTCTATTAGGTAGATACCTAGAAATAGAATTTCTGGGTGGTGGGTTCAAATCTGGCCCCGGCCAAAAACTGAAAAAAAAAAAAAAAAAAAAAACCGCCAAACTGTTTTCCAAAGTTTTACATTCTCATGAGAAGCTTATGAAGGTTTGTTGAAAGAATTAAATGAGGTAAATAACGTAAAGTGCTGAGCACAGTGCCTAGTCACTTTAAGTGCTCAATAAATGGTAGCTAGTCTAACAGAGGTTTCAATGGACTCGGATATAGCCACAGTATTCAGAGTGCTGCTGCTTCTTTCCCTGAATAAAGTAATATATCATAAAGACAATCACTCTGGGCCAGTGGAGGTAGCTCACATCTGCAATCCTGGCACTCCAGGAGGCCAAGTCAGGAGGATCACTTGAGCTCTGCAGTTCTAGACCAGCCTGAGCAAGAGTGAGATCTCATCTTGAGCCCAGGAGTTTGAGGTTCATGTGAGCTAAGCTGACCAAAGTGCACTACCCAGGCAACAGAGCAAGACTCTGCCAAGAGATGAAAGAAAAGAAAGAAAGAAAGAAAGAAAGAGAGAGAGAGAAAGAAAGGAGGGAAGGTGGAAGGAAAGAAGGAAAGGAAGGGGAGGGGAGGGGAGGAAGGAAGGAAGGGGAGGAAGGAAGGAAGGGGAGGAAGGAAGGAAGGAAGGAAGGAAGCCAGCCAAGCCGGGTGTTGTAGCGGGCACCTGTAGTCCCAGCTACTGGGGAGGCTGAGGCAAGAGAACCGCTTAAGGCCAAGAGTTGGAGGTTGCTCTGAGCTGTGATGCCATGGCACTCTACCAAGGGTAACATAGTGAGACTCTGTCTCAAACAAAAAGAAAAGAAAAAAAAAGCATTCTGAGTTATTTGACCATATTCTTTTTATTCCCCTGAAAGTAGGCTGACATTCTGTACGCTGTTTTTTTTGTTTTTGAGACAGAGTCTCACTATGTCGCCTTCAGTAGAGGGCTGTGGCATCACAACTCACAGCAACCTCAGACTCTTGGGCTTAAGCGATTCTCTTGCCTCAGCCTCCCAAGTAGTTGGAACTACAGGTGCCCAACACAAAGCCCAGCTATTTTTTGGTTGTAGTTGTCATTGTTGTTTGGCAGGCCCGGGCTGGATTTGAACCTGCTAGCACTGTCTATATGCTGTTTTTTGTTTGTTTTTTTGAGACAGAGTCTGGCTCTATTTCCCCAGGATAGAGTGCCCTGACTTGCATCTCACAGCAACCTGAAACTCTTGTGCTCAAGTGATCCTCTTACCTTAGCTCCCTGAGCATCTGGGACTACAGCTACGCCTGGCTAGTTTTTCTATTTTTAGTAGACATGCTCAGGCTGGCCTCAAACTTCTAAGTTCAAGTGATCCTCCTACCTTGGCCTCTCAGTGCTGAGCCCCCATACCCAGCCTGAGCAACTATTTCTTACATGTTGATATATGTTATCTAACATAATGGTCACCACAATCCTGCGGAGTGAATATGATGAATATCTCATCTCCTTTTTACAGATAAAGAAACTAAGGGAAGGGGCGCCGGCCCCATATACGGAGGGTGGCGGGTTCAAACCCGGCCCCAGCTGAACTGCAACCAAAAAATAGCCAGGCGTTGTGGCGGGCGCCTGTGGTGCCAGCTACTCGGGAGGCTGAGGCAGAAGAATCGCTGAAGCCCAGGAGTTGGAGGTTGCTGTGAGCTGTGTGATGCCACGGCACTCTACCGAGGGCTATAAAGTGAGACTCTGTCTCTACAAAAAAAAAAAAAGAAAGAAAGAAACTAAGGGAGGGTGTGACCTCTCCAAGATCACAGTTAGACATTGGTAGATTCAGAGACTCAAGTTGTCTGACTCCAAAGCCCATGCTCATCCATGGAATTCTGCTGTACATGCTACTGAAACACCAAGAAATTTGGGAATCTGTCTGGGGCGGTTTTGGCTGGAGTTGGGGTATCTTTGTTTAGGGGTCTGGGGTGTTTTGGGCTGGGGTGCCTTTGTTCTTTGAATTAAACCAGTTCTGCATGGTAATGAATCATGCTAATCAGAAACTCTAACTGAATGCTTGCCTTTCATAAATAGAAAATGAGAAAGCAGATTAATTAATATAAGCAACGCCTTTGGAATAAATCAGATCTTAAGCTTTGTGGATAGAAAAAAAGTCTGAAGACCATTGATTTCAACAAACATCTTATTTTACAGGTAAGGAAACTGACAGGAGAAAGGATATGCCCAGTGTCCTGGGACAGGTGGCAAAGCAAAGTGAAAAAGCTGGTTTCCAGGATCCAAAGCTGAGCTCCCTCCACCCACCCTACCTCGCTGTCTTCACATGGAAGGTCTCCACCCTTAGCCACCTGGAAGCCCTTTGTTTTGGACCAACCCCCTTCCTCCCCCAAGCCAGTTCCAAGGACTAGAGAGAGGAGGGGGCCAGGAGACCCAACCCATTTCCCATCAGGTCCCAAGGCCACCATCCGGTCCTGGGCCAGGAATTCCTTTCAGAGGCTAAATTATACTGGGCTGAAAATAGGCCTCCAAGAGCCCCATTCCTACTCCATCCCGGTCTAAGTGGCCAGGCCTCCCCAAGGCTCTTCCCTGCCCTCTTCCTGGGCTCCTCCAGACTTTCCCTACTGAAAGGCCATCTGCACTCACGTGTTTCACGTGAAGGGAGAGGGCCATTAATACAAACTGTTCACATCCCAGCTTCCCTCTTCCCAGACCTTCCAGTGCTAAATCCATCATTCCCTCCACACCAACCCACGAGAGTCTCAGCCAGAGGCACTGAGATGGAGCCATCGAAGAACAGAGACTGGAAACAAAGAGGCACCGAGACAAAAGGAAAGAAAGAATGTGCAGATCAAGATAAAGACGTGCGAGGGAGGTGCAGAGAACGGAACTGAGCAAAAGGGATGGAGAGGGAGGTGGAGCATAGAAGGGCAACTCGTGAAAAGGAGAATTGGAAGAAAGAGTAGGAAGAGAGAGGAATTAGAATCTGGGGAAAGACAGAAAGAGCAGGGGCGGGATGGGGAGAGGGAGACAGACGCTCCACGCGGCCGCGGGCGTCCGGGGGATCCCGGGAGTGGGTCCTCCTGCCGGCGCCGGCCCCGCCGCGGCGGTGCGCGCAGCCACATTCCTTCGGGTTTCCCACACTCTAGCTATCAAAGAGTCCCCAAAGCCCCAGCTTTTCCCGCACCCCTCCCCCGCCAGTGGCTGGAGAAGCTATTTTTCACCCCCTCCTGGTCTTTAATCTGTTGTGGGGAAAGAAAGCGGCTTTTGTTGGACGAGGGGCTGCGCAGGGGGCGGGGAGGGGCGCAGGCGATTGTGTGTCCCGCAGCTGCGCGCCCGGGACCGCCGGGGCGCGGGGCAGGGAGGATCGGGCAGGGCCGGGATGGGGGCCACAGGGGCGCGAGCGGGGAGGGCCGCGAGGGTCGGGCAGGGCCGAGGTGGGGCAGCCCGGGCTCGGGGTGCAGGAGGGGAGGGTCGCGGCGGGTGAGGGAGTGGAGGAAAAGGCCACCCCGGCGCTGGAGCTCATTGTCCTCTTGGCCCTGTTCTGCACCTGGCCCGGAGATTGGAGGAAGATGGACACACACTGAAGCACAGAGAGACGGCCGCAAGCCCAGGGAATATCACGTACTCAGGCCCGCGGCCACAGCACTCTGGGGACACACCACACGCTGCAACAGGCTGCAACACTCGGAGAGAGACACACTCTCACCCAGGGGACCAGACGCACAACACCCAAAGACGGCCCACATCCAGAGAGGGCGAACAACGTACACTCAGGAACACACTTAAGAGACTTAAGACACTCCCTTTTCGTTCCTAATTGAAGACACTTCTCCATTCCCCATTCTCCAGTATTTGATTCCTTTCTCCCTCTGGTTGATGACCTGTCTTCACGTTTCAAAGCTTAAGCTCTGGACTCTGAGACCTTGGAAAAATCACCTCACCTCTCTGAGTCTCAATGGATATGAGGACTGAGGGAGGTAATACATGTCAAATATCTGGCTCAGGGGTGGCACTCAGCAAAAAAGCTTGCTGTTGCTCGAGCCACCGTAATGAGGACACTCAGGGACAGCTGCTGCCAGCAGGAGGCTCTCCTTGAGCTGCAGTCCCTGCCTCAGCTTTCTGGCACCCCTGTATCTCCAGCTCACTGAAAAGCACTGGCCCAGCTGGGGGTAGGGAAGCCCTTTCCTCTCTGGCAGGGTCAGCTCTGTCCCAGGCCAGATCCCTCCCTTCCCAACCTCCCTACCCTCCAGACTTTGAACTGCTGCTGGGACCTAGGCCAATGCAAGACAGTATCTGGACAGGGTGAGCATTTGCTTTCCAAGGCCTCTTTTTGCCTTCATCTTTTCTTGCCCTGGGCCCCATCTTCTTTCTGATGCCTATCCTGAACCCCCATGAGTGGGCTCCAAATCCAATTGTTAACATCTATCTGCAACAAAGAAAGTTGGGAGTCATAGAATCAGAATCATCCAGCACATTCTGCATTTGAGTTTTTTTTTTCTTTGTAGAGACAGAGTCTCACTTTATGGCCCTCGGTAGAGTGCCGTGGCCTCACCCAGCTCACAGCAACCTCCAACTCCTGAGCCCAAGCGATTCTCTTGCCTCAGCCTCCCGAGTAGCTGGGACTACAGGCGCCTGCCACAACGCCCAGCTATTTTTTGGTTGCAGTTTTGGCCGGGGCCAGGTTTGAACCCGCCACCCTCGGTATATGGGGTATATGGGGCTGGCGCCCTACCCACTGAGCCACAGGCACCGCCCTGCATTTGAGTTTTTTTTTTTTTTTTGCCGGGGCTGGGTTTGCACCCGTCACCTCCGGCATATGGGACCGGCGCCGTACTCCTTGAGCCACAGGCGCCGCCCTGCATTTGAGTTTTAAATCCCTCTTCTAAGTGGTCTCCCCAAAATAATCACTGGATTGGAGCTTAAACTCAGTACATTTTTACTAAATACCTGCTTTTTGGCAGGCATTATGAGAGACACTGAGACCAGGGAGACAAATAAGACTTGATTATAAAGCATATGAACTGCATGCCCCTTAAGGTGGTTGGGAGGGTTCAGTGAAATCATGAATGAGGGTGGTGCCTGTGGCTCAAAGGAAGGGTGCCGGGCCCCATATGCTGGAGGTGGTGGGTTCAAATCCAGCCCTGGCCAAAAACTGCAAAAAAGAGAAAGAAACCATGAATGAAAGTGTTTGGGAAATAGTAATACTCTGGGCTTTCATGTCTGGACACTGAGCAGCTCAAATGTCTCTTTCTTTGTATGTATCCATGGTTGAACAATAGGCCTGGGTTCAAATCCTGATTGTTGATATTTTATCCTCCCCACCAGCTCTTTAGGCAAGTATCTTTGAATTTCAGTATCTTTGTATAGAAAATGATCATAATAATACAAAAAAACCCTCTGGGGCAGATTATACAAGATAGAATGTATAAAACCTTCAGCACATGACAGGTCCTCAGAAAATAAACTCCCTTCCTGCCCACACTTCCATCCTAGATGCCAAGCCAGTCTTTGAATATCCCATGGCCACCGCTACATGTTGAAGTAAGGCAGTGGTTCTCAACCTTCCTAATGCCTCCTAATACCACGAGTCTTTAATACAGTTCCTCATGTTGTGGTGACCCCCAACCATAAAATTATTTTCAATGCTACTTCATAACTGTAATTTTGCTACTGTTATGAATCATAATGTAAATATCTGATATGCAAGATGTATTTTCATTGTTACAAAGAGGTCGCAACCCACAGGTTGATAACTGCTGAAGTAAGGGATTAGTTAACTTCAGGGTATTGTGGCTGGAACTTGTAAATTTTCAACAAATTTCTAATGTTTTCTGAGTCTCTCTGCATAGAAAACAGTTTTTCCCTAATATCCAACACTTCAGGGTCTGTTTTCTTACCTAGTGGACAGCATCCCCGCCCTCCTTTCCCTATCTGGTAGAATAGGGAAAAGTTTCTCTGATCCAAGCTACCTCACTAGGAAGTCCTTTAGAAGGGCAAAAGGGAAAGCATAGGTGCAGAAGGACATAAGATTTGGAGACCTGGGTGCAAAACTTGGATCTGCTACTTACTAGTATGTGACCTTGGGCAAGCACATTAATTTCTCTAAGCCTCTGTCTATAAAAATGGGTCAATGAGAAAATGAGTGAGAAGGCAAACAGGACTCAATGGACAGAGATGATAATCATGTTGCTTCTGAGCTGTGAAGTGCCCTTCTTGGAGGCCCTGATATTCCCATGCTAAAGGACTAGTGCCTTGGATCCAGGTGTTCCCCTCATCCCCCTTCTCAGTGTTGCCCACATTCCTAAGAATAAATAGCCTGAGCAGGAACCATTAAACTCACCTGGTACCACATATCCTAATTTTGTTTTTTTTTTTTTTTTTTGATACAGAGCCTCAAGCTGTGGCTCTGGGTGGAGTGTGGTGGCATCACAGCGCACAGCAACCTCCAACTCCTGGGCTTAAGCGATTCTCTTGCCTCAGCCTCCCAAGTAGCTGGGACTACAGGCGCCTGCCACAACACCTGGTTATTTTATTTTATTTTTTTTTTTGGTTGTAGTTCTCATTGTTGTTTGGTGGGCCCGGGCTGGATTCGAACCCACCAGCTCTGGTGTATGTGGCTAGCACCTTAGCAGCTTGAGCTACAGGCACCGAGCCCACATATCCTAATCTACGGGTGCTGCCATCACATCACAGCATATAAAAATAACTAATTGGTTCCCAGAGCACTTTCCATCCCTTAACCGCTTTGATCATCCTAGCTGTGAGGTAGATGGATATTATTTTTCTCTCAACTTAATAGGGGAGACAACTGAGGCAGAGAGAAAGTAGGCAGCCTGGGCAAGGATTTGAACCTGGTATTGATTCTGAATCCCTTCTGCTTTCTTTGTGTCACCTGAGACTCATGCAATACTCTGGGATCCAGATTCACTGAGGGGAAAAGGTGAAAAGATACCTTCTATGTGTATGGCTGCAAAGTTCTCGCACACTTTCACAGGCAACCTATGGACGAACAGGTACAGACGAGGAAATGCAGCATCTGGGAATGTTCTAAAACCATTTTCATGCTAATAAGAGTTAGGGGGTAGATTGGACTGGAAATCAAATGAAGGGAGGGTGTCTGGGTCCTGGGCACAGGCCAGCCAATGACATCCCAAGTAAACTTTGGCAAGTTTCTGAGGTCCCCAGGATCCCCATTTCTACAGCATAAATGGGAAAAAGATAGAAGCTCAATCTCAAAAAGACATCTGCAATCCTCATCATCATTACTTTGGCTTAGAAATCAACAACCCCGAAGACCCCACTGCCACCACTTTAAAAAATATTAAAAACAAAACAGTATAATTTAGTATATCTGCCAACTCTTCAAAAACTCGGAGAGCACAATCTTTTTCTCTTCTTTCTTTTTTTTAAATTTTGGCAGAAGAAGATTCAGTTCCTGGAAATACTTACAAAATGATTCCTGACACTGGGAGGAGATAAAGAAAAAAAAGGAAGAAGAAAATATATATATACACACATAGATAAAGGAAGAAGGTGGAAAGAAAGAGAATAAACTAAAGAAAGAAAAGGAAGAAGTAAAACAGAAAGGGAGAAAAGACTTTAAAGGGCCCCAATTCAAGAAACATTATCAAGTTCTCAGTATCTGCAATTCACAGGCCGCTCCAGGGTCTGGGCGGGGCAGACCCCGCCCCTTTCTCGGGTGTCGGGCGTTCATTGGCGGGGGAGGCAGTCGCCGGCCGGTGACTGCCCGAGGAAAGGTTGCCTGGGACACGCATCCCTGTGTGAACGCATGACGTCCCACCCTGGCGCCAGGCTGTCTGGGGCTGAGTCTTAGATCAACACAGCTGTGGGACCGGGACCCACAGCTGGGCAAAGGAGCGGATTCCTCAACAAAAAATAGGATTGTGAGAAAAGTTCTGAAACAAAAACAGCGCAGACAAAAGCCTTAATGACATCCTTTCATAAAAATAAAAAATGCAAGAGGGGGGAAAAAGCTGGTAAAAGGAGCAGAACTGGGAACAGAAAGTTCAGAGGCGTTTGGAATAAGAGGCTGAGGCCCCGCCACCGCTAAACAAGTTGCAGAAGGCCTGAGCTAGCCTGTCCAGCCTCTGTTGGGAAAAAGAAGTCTCCTGGGTTTAAACTCTATTCAGTGTTCCCAACCATAATAATTCTGCTTCTTTCAGAATTAGAATCTTAACAGTGGAGAGGATCCTTAAAGGTTTATTTGTTACCTCTCCCATCCAGCGTTTTTTTTTTTTTTTTCTTGCAGAAAATGAGGCCCAGGAAAAAAGGAAATTTGTCCAAGGGCATACTTATACTGCAATTTATTGGTGGGGGACAGGACAGAATTCTACTCGTTAATCCCACTGCATCCTTCAAGCCTTCTGTCACACAGCCTGTGGGCATTTCAGACTGGAAGTACCCTGGGAAATAATAAATGTGAAGGTGATTTACAAACAATAAACCTATACAAGCCTGAGGCATCAGGGTAGTAACGGAGGAGGGCAAAAGAGGGAGGAGGATTTGGTGAGAACCAGCACCTAGCACACATTTGGCCCCAAGCCGGCCCCCCAGGCACCAAAGAATCCAAGAAATTAGGAGAGAGCATGATTGAGCGCCTAGCATAGAAGAGGCATTCAATAATTACTTATTGAATGAATGATGTAAATCTAATTCCTTCCATTTTATAGATGGGAAAATTAGGTCACAGGTGACTTACCCAGAGTTCACATAATTAGTAAAAAAAGATTTGAATATAAATCTGCCTGGTCCTGAAGGCTAATGATTTTTCTATAATCTCCTGGGCTTGACAATTTTGCACAAGCCACAGAAGTCTGCAAGATAGAAAAGAAAGGATCTTCTGTTCAGTCATTCAGGAGTTCCCATTGCCACCATTTTTCTCTTCCCATGACCAAATAGCTGGCTCTTGACTTCTGTAGCATACATAAGACTGACATTTTGCTCACAGGTTTTCTCCCTTTCTTATCTTAAGGAGGCAGGGTTTTTTGTTATTTTTTTTTATTTTGAGACAGAGCCTCAAGCTATCTCTCTGGGTAGAGTACTGTACTGTCACAGCTCACAGCAACCTCAAACTCCCTGGGCTTAAGCAATTCTCTTGCCTCAGCCTCCCAAGTAGCTGGGACTACAGGCACCCACCACAAGGCTCGGCTATTTTTTGGTTGTAGTTGTCATTGTTCGGCAGGTCTGGGCCAGATTCAAACCCACCAGCTATGGTGTTCATGGCTGGCACCTTACCTGCTAGAGCTACAGGCACCACCAAGGAGGCAGTTTTTGACTACATTAATATTCCAGGAAGAGGGGAAGCGCTTGTAGCTCAGTGAGTAGGGCGCCCGCCCCATACACCCAGGGTGGCAGGTTCGAACCCGGCCCCAGCCAAAACTGCAAAAAAAAAAAAAAAAAAAAAAAAAAAAAAACAGGCGTTGTGGCGGGCACCTGTAGACCCAGCTACTCGGGAGGCTGAGCCAAGAGAATGGCCTAAGCCCAAGAGCTAGAGGTTGCTGTGAGCTGTAACGTCACAGCACTCTACTAAGGGCGAGACTGTCTCTAAAAAGAAAAAAGAAAAAGAAAATTAATATTCCTGGAAGAAATCTTTTGAAACCTCTTTCTTGAGACAAAGAACCCTGAGGTGTGATAGAAAAGAATGAGGCTTCAAGACTGGCTCTGCTATTACTTACGGTGTGACACTGGACATGCCTTATATCCCCTCTCTGGGCCCTTTGCCATCCCACACTTGCCTGTCCAAATTTCATAAAGCCTTAGACTTCTAGAGTTGGAAAGGATTTAAAATACTTAGCACCATCTACTCATTTTACTGACAAGGCAACTAAAGCCAAGTACCTGAGCTTGTTCAAGGTGACATGACAAATCATTGGCAAAGCTAGCGTGCTGAACCCATGGCTGCTGATTCCCAGGCCAACGTTCTTTCCACTATAATGGTTTGGAGACCTAGCCCTGCACTCCCATTGGCCCATTAACCAGTAGCACACACTACTGCACTCTTAATTGTTTCCTGTGTTAATCTTGTCTCCCCAAATTGTGAGAATTTGAAAAGCAGGAGCCACTGTTTTATGTGAAGCAATTCCATAAATATTTACTAACTGATTGATGAACAAAGCAACCACTGGAGGAAATCCCACTTGGTCATTTCCAAGATGGAAAGCAGCATCTCAGAACTGCAGATTCCCAAAAGTGTTTTCTGGTGACATGAAGACGGTCCTGTTGGAAATACAGGGCTTAGCTTGCCTGCCCTCTGGTCCCTTTCCTGGTGTCTCAGATAAAGCTGGAGCAGGGCTAAGAATAATCAAGTCCAGGTGGCCTGTTCTTCCATAGCAGAAAGGAACAGACAATTGAGCAGTGAGATTGTATTGTTTTGTGTCCAGAGGTGTATGGAAAGTGGGGTGGGGAGAGTTAAAAAAGATTTGATGACCTGATGGGGAGCTTCTAAAAAGGTTTAACTAGTAATCATTCCCCCCCTTTCTCCCATATTAAAACCCTGCCCAAAATTATAATCAAACTCATCTCCAAAGCACAACTGGACATACATTTAGTTCCTTATGGAGTTCACAGGGCAGAGGCCTTAGCTCTTTTTTCCCCCATGCAAAAAGCACGGACTCAGGCTGCTCGCTTCTTCCTTTTTTCTTTTCCACTGTTGCTCAAATAAAGAGTGTTCTTTGCTCAAACTCCCTTTTCCCTCCTCCTCCTGCAATCTCAGCGCCTAGCCCAAATCTGTTTTCTTCATTGTAACCTCAGCTTCACCGCAATTAATTTTTTTTCCCTCTGGTCACAAGATAATGCCTGACGCCAGTGAGTCTGGAGGTCAGGCGAACAGCAAATTGGGGAACAAGGCGGCACTAATTCCTTACAAGTTTCCCTTGAAAAATCTTTTGCCTAAAAAAAAAAAACCTTTTTTGCTGTTCAGGGATTTATGACCTCGGAGAAGCTGTGGGTTCGGACCAGTGTTGGGCTAAGGCTTGACTGGCAGGGGGCAGGGGAGCTCAAAGATCTGAGCCACTGCCAGGAAAAGGAAAACTTTTAAAGTCAATGGCTTGGAGTGATTTTTTTAAATCCTTGCTGGCGAAGAGGCCCGCCTCTCCCCAGTATCAGCGCTTCCTCATTCTTTTAATCCGCGTCTCCGCGGTCTTCGGCGTCAGACCAGCCAGAGGAAGGCTGTTTGCAATTTAAGCGGGCTGTGAACGCCCAGGGCCGGCAGGGGCGGGGCCAAGCGGACTATTCTGAATCAAGGGGCGTGGCTTCGAAGAGGGCTCTATAAGTACGCGCCGAGGTGCGCGTGAGCGCATTGCAAGCTACTTCCAGGGTTCTGTGGATTTTTGTCTTCTTGTTGGCATTTCCGGCATTATTCCCCAGCATGAAGGCTCTGAGCCCAGTGCGCGGTTGCTACGAGGCGGTGTGCTGCCTATCGGAACGCAGTCTGGCCATCGCGCGGGGCCGCGGCAAGGGCCCGGCGGCCGAGGAGCCGCTGAGCTTGCTGGATGACATGAACCACTGCTACTCGCGCCTGCGGGAACTGGTACCCGGAGTCCCACGAGGTACTCAGCTTAGCCAGGTGGAAATCCTGCAGCGCGTCATCGATTACATCCTCGACCTGCAGGTGGTCCTGGCCGAGCCGGCCCCTGGACCCCCAGACGGCCCGCATCTCCCCATCCAGGTGCGCTTAGTTGCCGGGGCGGGACTGAACGCCCAGGTCGGGATGCTGCGGGACCCCCGATACCTCTCGATTGCCTTACGTAATTATCTGCTCTTCTACTCCTTTATCAGACAGCGGAGCTCGCTCCGGAACTTGTGATCTCCAACGACAAGAGGAACTTCTGCCACTGACCTGGCCGTCCTGGCACCTCCAGGTGAGTATTCTCACCTTCTGGGAGAGAGGGAGGTTTAAATGGCAAATTGTGCAGTTGGCAGACCTTTTAAAGGATTGACGCCCCCTGGTTTAGAGAAACTTAAAGCAAAGAGGGACAAACGATTAGGCCGCGGTCACACCAAATGAATGGCAGAATTAGTTTCCATTTAATATGCATTTAAGTCTTAAATGCACGTCGCCCTTGCCTTTGCCCGGTGGCCAAAGATCCGGAAAAGTAGGCGCGGGTGCGACTAAATAAAATAGTCTTTCTGTTAGGAGTTGTAAAGGGAGCTGTATCTTCCTCAACCTCCTCCCAACTAGTGTCAATTCTAAGGGGGAGGGGTAGTGCAAGCTCCGCCTGTGGTCTTTGGCGCCAATTGGGTGGGGACAGCGTGCGGCGCGGAGTTATCAGCTGGAGGTAGAGACCAAGTTTCCTCCCTGGCGCCGGCCAGTCTGCGGACGGCCCCCGCCTGGGCGCGCTGGCGGAAACTGACTGCTCCCTGGTCTTTTCTCCCCCGCCCAGAACGCAGGTGCTGGCGCCCGTTCCGCCTGGGACCCCAGGAACCTCTCCGGCCGGAAACTCGAGGGCATGGATGCGCCCCAGCCTCGCCCTGCCCACTTGACTTCCCCAAACCCCTGTCTGGAATCTAGAACTGGTGCCCGGGAGAGGACTGTGGACTTGGGTGGCCTGAAGAGCCAGAGCTAGTTCTGGCCACCAGCTGGGCAACATCACCCAGCCCTCACCCCATCCCCAAGTGTTAAGGACTGTCAGACTGTGCGTGGGGGTGGCTACTCTCCAGACTCTGCCAAGGTGACGGTAGAGCTGGTCTTCTGGTCTCCTTGGAGAGAGGCTCTGTTGCCCCGATTTATGAACTCTATAATAGAGTATATAGCTTTTGTACCTTTTTTGCAGGAAGGTGACTTTCTGTAACAATGCGATGTATATTAAACTTTTTATAAAAGTTAACATTTTGCATAATAAACGATTTTTAAACAGTTGGGCATGTAATTTGATCAGACATTTGTCCCTCCTTCAGTGCTAATACTTTTTCTCATATTGCTGGATTTAGGGAAATACCCTTCTTGGATCTGGGGGAGCTAACTTGATTATTCAGCTTTAGGAGCTTGAAAAAATGTCCTGAAACAGGGAGAAAAGATGGGCTCTTGTGGGTTGGGTGCAGAGAAAATCCTGGCTCTGCTCCCTTACTCTGCAGATGAAGGAAGACCAGAGAAAGACTGGTGTCACCTCACCCAGCAAATTAGGCAGTTGAATTGAATTCTCAAGTCTTAGCAGTGGCTGACATTTTCAACATCACTAGTTCATAATGCCTTTCTAGGCAGGGTACATGGTAAACATGGAACTTGCTCACCCGATGCCCAGGCATGGGTGGTGGTTGAACCACCCATTTTAGAAATGAATAAACTGATCACTAGGCCTGGTTTCATTTTCTTAGTGCTCTCTGGGTTTGGCTTCATGGTGAGTGTCCAAAGTTCGGAAAATTAAAACGGGTCTCTTAAGACGGCTCTGTTAAGTAGTGATAGTAATCCCTCCTCAAACACTAGATAGTTGTAGACTGACCAGGTATAGAGAATTTAAGGAAAAGGCTTCACAAACCTCATTTCCTTGTGGTATTTCTATACCACTTCCATTGGGAACCTACTCAATAAGCATCTCTATTCCTGTTTCAAAAATGGGGGAAAATGAGAGCAGTGGGCAATGGGTTTCAAGGAGGCTCTCACAGTCCCTGGAAAAGTCAAGACAAAATAAAAAACTTTAACTATAGTGACTATGTAGCAACAGGAGCAGAGGTTGGGACTTGGCCATTCCATAGGGCCAGGCCTGAGAGTGGAGCAGAGGGCAAAACCCCAACTCATGCTTTCCCCTTCCCGCCCCCGCCCTCAGGCCTCTCCACCTGGTTGCTCCCCAGGTGTGCTTCCCCAGGTCCCCGGCCTCTCACTGGATTCCTGTTTATGACATGATCTCATCTGTGTGTTGGCCTCTGGCATGAGTTGCTTCAATATTTCATAACAAACAGGTCACATCATCACCTTTCATGCTTTAACCCTGGCGAGCTTGGTAGGGTGAATAGGGATTGGGGGAGGGTGACAACCTCTATGTTTGCCCACGATGGTCCCAGCCTGACCAGTGGTTCCCCAACTGTTTAGGGTCCTGGATACCATGGAAGATAGGAATGCTTCAGAAAACACATACCCCCTATCTTCGCAGAGCAAAAGCAGAAAAACCTCCAACCACCCTGGAGGGACACCTGTGAAGAACCTTTGCTCCAAACCAACTACCTGGGCTGGGTCTGCCTTGGCTTGTTTCTTGGGTGTGTTGTGCTGGCTTTCGACAGCCACATACAGGTACAAGAACCTTACTCTGCCACGTAGTAGCTTTATAACTGAAGGCTAGAGATGTTTGGAGCCTCAGTTTTTGCACCTGTAAAAGGGAGCTGATCTTGAGGAGGTAGTTCTGAGGTTCCTGACCCCAACATTACACTATTTATTGAAGTAGAGTCAGGTATTGAACTCCTGTTCTTTTCTGACACAGCAATGCCTCCAGCTTACTCAGAATCCTCAGTACTGTAGAAGGTTCTGAAGAGCTGCATCTTTTCGTCTGCCATGTAACTTTGAGCAAAAACACCTCTCTGAACCACTCTTCTTGCCCTCCTGCCTCCTGTCCTGGACAGAAGATAATGGTGGGAAAGTTCTTTGAAATGTATCGCACACCTACGAGGTATTATTAAGCCAATTCCAAGGAGATTTCCTGTCAGGACTCCCAGGACTGAGCTGTTCAGGTGGCCAGGACAACAGATAGACCAGTGCGCCAATCCATTACTCATTAGAGAGTGAAAGGAATTTGGCCCTAGATTAGAAAACTCTGAGAAAATAGTCCCTCTGTCATAATCACCTATAGAGTGTTTACCTAACTTTATTTTTCTAATCTTCACTGCAATCCAGCAAAGTGGGTATCATCATTCCTCTTTTACAGAGAAACTGATTCAGAGAGGGTGAATAACTTGATCCAGGACACCAGGCAAGGAACTCCAACTACTTCCAGCTTCAAAGCCCGTTTTCGCTCCCACATCACATAGGATCTTTTCCCTTGCCATTCCCTAAGCTGGTACAACATTTGGTCCCTAGTGGGTGCTTGGGGGATGATGGTCCCTTCTCTCTTCAAGGTTTGTGGTTTGCATAAAAGACAACGCACATAAAATCTACTGAGACTCCGGAGTGTCTTACGCGCATTATCGCTTGTGATCTGGGCTCCACCTCCCAAACACAGACATTATAGTTATTTGTAAATAAACTCAGATCAGGCAGGTAACTTGCCCTTGGCCACACAGCTCCTGCGTTACAAAGAAGGTTTGATGCTTGTGACACCAGAAATGAGGAGGCCCTTTCCAGAGTTAGATCTCTCCAGGAGTGGAGGGGCAAGACAACCTTCAATTACCTATCCTCCGGGTCTCAACACTCTCGTGGTCACCCCTCTTCTCCACACCTGAGCTGCACCCTAAAATCCAGCAGTCACTTGTTTTCCCGCAGAGTTCCTTCCAGGGCTCCCCTCTGCCCGCTCCCAGACCTCCCAGAAAAGAACCGCTCCCCACCGGCCCGGGTAGGGGCGGGGCCTCGGCCCACGTGGCCCGAAGCCCGGCTAGGCGGAGCCGACCCCGGCCCGCCCCTCGCCCCGCCCCCGCCCGACGCCCCCGCTCCCCCTCGCGGGCCCTGGGGGCCGCTTGCAGGTGTTCGCTGGCGCCCGGATGTCTGAGCTCTGGCTCCGCTCTGGCTCCGGCTCCCTCCGCAGCCTGCGGGCGGGGCTCGCAGCCCATCCGGAGCCTAGCGGCGCCCCCGCCGCTCTGCCAGCAGCACCGCCTCCGGGTTCCCAGCCTCCCGGGCTGGGCTCCCCCCCCCGCCCAGCGGAGTCGCTGACCCCACTGCTCTCTCGCTGCCCCCAGCTGCGCTCGGGCCGCTGCGGCCTCGGCGCCCCCCCACCCCGCTTCCTGCCTCGGCAGCTTTGCCCTGGCTGGGCGGCCGCCCTGGATCGCACCCCGTTCCTTCCTTCCTTCATTCTTTCAGGCAACTCGCATTCCTCGAGCGCCTGCGACGTGCCCCGCACAAGGCCTCTCCAACCTTGTGAGTGTGGCCGTGGCCCCACCTGGCTCCTCCGGGAAGCCTCTGCCCTCCGCCCCAGTCTTTCCAGCCCCATCCCGCCCCTTCTCTTCCCTGTGATGTCCCGGTTCACTCGCGGAGTTGAGCGTTTAATTGTTCACTGATTATTCCTTCTGTTAAGGGTCAGTCGCAAGATCATGGGGTCCCTTTGTAACTGAGATCAGGGGTCGGTCTGAAAGCAGGATGAGGGGTCAGAGTGTGGCCAGAATTCGGGTTTCAACAGATAGTGGCAGAGTTGGGACAAATGTGGGTAGAAGTTGGCAGCAGTTGTGGCCCTTGTCAAGTAGGGTGTAGCGGTGAGAATGTGGGTAGTGTCAATGACCCCGGTTAGTGAGCCAGGCTTTGGGTGGGGTGACTGGACAGTGGGGATCAGGCTAGGGGGTCACTTTGAGACTAGAATTTGGCAGTTGCTGGTGAACAAACAAGATTACCAGGGAGGAGTTCTTTGAAGCCCTTTGAACTCAGATTTACATCATCCCTCCATGGCTGAAGGGTAACCATAACCCTTTCTCCCGCTGCCACCCCGCACAAGCCCTGGCGCTATCCTTCCATCTGCCAACACCCCCTGTCCTCCTTGAGGCCACCCTGCCCCCAGTTTGTGCCAGATGCTATAGACAGAAGCCACATTGAACCAGACTGTTGTCAAAGGGAGTCCAGGCTGGCAGGAACATTGCTAGGACAGGGAGGCCCTAGGCTGCCTAGGATCCCCACACTGGAGCCACCTGTGTTTAATAGGCAAGTCAGTGCTCTTCCCTGTACTTTCTGTTATTTATTCATAAGTCTAATGCTTCTTCAGGATAGAACTTAGAGGTCACAAATACTGCCCAGAGAGGGGCAGGAACCTGCTCAGGGACACATAGCAAGTTGGTGATCAAGAATGGACTGGAACACAAGCCTACTGCCTTCCTACCTAGGGCTCTTTTAACGAAGTTGTCTCTACCCTGAGCAGGGATTGTTGTTCCTACTTTAGAGAGGGGGCAGCTGAAGCTCCAAGAGGCTGAGGTGCTTCCCCCCAGCTCTTACAGAGGGACTGCTGGGGGCTGGCAGATGTCATAGGTCCCCGGCCTAAGGGATCTGGAAAAGTCAAGTCAGGGAATGGTCACTGTCTCCAAAGCACTGTCTCCTTGTCCTTGCCCACCCATCCCCCTCCCTCTCTCCCTCATTATGAAATATGGAACAAGGGTGGGCAAGTGTGAGCTGGAATCCAGGGAGAGAGACACAAGAGTTCTTTTTTTTTTAAGACAGAGTCTCACCGTGTCGCCCTCTGTAGAGTGCACTAGCATCACAGCTCACAGCAACCTCAAACTCTTGGGCTTGAGGCGGGCATCGCAGCTCACAGCAACCTCAAACTCTTGGGCTTAGGCGATTCTCTTGCCTCGGCCTCCCAAGTAGTTGGCACTATAGGCGCCCACCACAACGCCTGGCTATTTTTTTTTTTTTTTTGTAGAGACAGAGTCTCACTTTATGGCCCTCTGTAGAATGCCGTGGCCTCACACAGCTCATAGCAACCTCCAACTCCTGGGCTTAAGCGATTCTCTTGCCTCAGCCTCCCGAGCAGCCGGGACTACAGGCGCCTGCTGTTACAACCCCTGCCTATTTTCTGGTTGCAGTTTGGCCGGGGCCGGGTTTGAACCCGCCACCCTCGGTATATGGGGCCAGCGCCTTACCGACTGAGCCACAGGCACCTCCCGCCTGGCTATTTTTTTGTTGGAGTTGTCCTTATTTAGCTGGCCCACCAAGTTCAAAACTGCCAGCCTCAGTGCATGTGGCTTGGTGCCGTAACCACTGTGCTATGGGCACCAAGCCTCTTACAGAGTTCTTACACTCTGTAAGAACCACTGGGGGAGAAGGCAGGTGGGGTGGCTCACGCCTGTAATCCCAGCACTCAAGGAGGCCAAGGTGGGTGGATCACCTGAGCTCATGAGTTTGAGACCCGCTTGAGCTAGAGCTATACCGGGTCTTTAAAAATAGCTGGGCATTGTGGTGGGTACCTGTAGTCTCAGCTACTTGGGAGGCTGAGGCAAGAGAATTGCTTGAGCCCAAGAGTCTGAAGTTGCTGTGAGCTATGATGCCACAGCACTCTACCCAGAATAACAGAGTAAGACTCTGTCAAAAAAAAAAAAAAAAAAGAACTGCTGGGGAAAAGCTTAGCTGGATGCTTATAGAAACATATGGAATTCATTACCCTAAGCTGAAGTGGTTGTTGGCCAGCTGATGCTTGGTTGGTTTGGTGCTAAAAGTGTGCGTTGTGTGGCAATGAGGGTAGCACAACAGACTCCCCATAAAAACCCACCTACTCCCAGATCCATGTTCTTCTGAGCTTTGTTTTGTTCCAGTCTCTGCCATCTCTAGTGTCAAAACAAGGGTCTTAAGACACGCCACTGTGGGTTATGCAGGGAAGAGATGAAGGCTTAGGGAACCAACAGGGCAGACACCATGCTGTTCCTCTGTCCCTGCCCTGTACCCAGGGCCGCCTTCTCCCTCAGGACCAGGGACCTGGTAGGTCTTTTTTTTTTTTTTTTTGTAGAGACAGAGTCTCACTGTACCGCCCTCGGGTAGAGTGCCGTGGCGTCACACGGCTCACAGCAACCTCCAACTCTTGGGCTTACGCAATTCTCTTGCCTCAGCCTCCCGAGCAGCTGGGACTACAGGCGCCCGCCACAACGCCCGGCTATTTTTTTGTTGCAGTTTGGCTGGGGCTGGGTTTGAACCCGCCACCCTTGGCATATGGGGCCGGCGCCCTACTCACTGAGCCACAGGCGCTACCCACGACCTGGTAGGTCTTAACAGTGGATCCAGACATGTGAAGGGTTCATCCACCATTCAGGATCTCGGTTTTCACTGAGGGCTCATCCTGGTAATCCTGAGAGGCCTACTTGTTGGTTCCACATCCTTTTAATCATACTTTCTACTACAGATTCAACTCCATACAAAAAGAGAGTGGTGAGAAAGTATTCAAACGAGGCAGTTCACTAATGGGTGGAATCCTCCAGTCTATAAGGGCCTGGAAGGGCTGCTTCCATTTCTCCCCTAAAAGGCTCATTAGGGAACCTTCCAAAGGTCACCCAGGATTAAGTATCAGAGCATAGGTTTCCAACATAGCCTCCTTATCCAGTGGGTTGGATGTCTGTTGCTCTTTTAAAACTTAGTACAAACCAGGTGGCACCTGTGGCTCAGTGAGTAGGGCGCTGGCTCCATATACTGAGGGTGGCAGGTTCAAACCCAGCCCCCGCCAAACTCAACAAAAAAATAGCTGGGCGTTATGGCTGGCACCTGTAGTCCCAGCTACTCAGGAGGCTGAGGCAAGAGAATCACTTAAGCCCAAGAGCTGGAGGTTGCTGTGAGCTGTGACACTACGGCATTCTACCAAGGGTGACAGAGTAAGACTCTTCTCTCTCTCTTTTTTTGTCGTTTTTCTTTGAGACACAGCCTCAAGCTGTCACCCTGGGTAGAGTGCTATGACATCACAACTCACAGCAACCTTCAACTCCTGGGCTCAAGCTAGTCTCTTGCCTTAGCCTCCCAAGTAGCTGGGACTACAGGCGCCTGCCACAACGCCCGGCTATTTTTTGGTTGCAGCCGTCATTGTTGTTTGGCGGGCCTGGGCTGTATTTGAACCCGCCAGCTCAGGTGTATGTGGCTTGCGTCTTAGCCGCTTGAACCACAGGTGCTGAGCTAAGACTCTGTCTCTTAAAAAAACAGACAAAAAAAAACTTAGTACAAAGTTCTCCCAGCCACAGCATCAGTGCTGGTACCTTCTCTCAGTAAGTCTAGGAATCAGACACTGGTTGAAATAACAGCTCTGGCATTTCCCAGCTATTCCTTCATAGGTGAGTCTTCATCCTTTCTGAGCCAAACATGAAAGATGATTAAATTAGATAACAGGGGTGGCACCTGTGGCTCAAGGAGTAGGGCACCGGTCCCATATGCCGGAGGTGGCGGGTTCAAACCTAGCCCCAGCCAAAAAAAAAACCAAACAAACAAAAAAAAAAATTAGATAACAGATACTCAGTAAGCACTAGGTGACCCCACCATGGAGTTTTCCAGGGTTAGTGTCAGAATTCTAAAATAGCTCCTTCCTCATCTTTCCAGGGTGGCAGTGTAGCTGGCATAATCCAATCACAGCATCCCAAGACAGCCTGTCCAGCATGGGTACTCTTCAGGGCCCTTTCCCCCAAACCCACAGCCTCTGATCACTGGGACAGTTCCTTAAGGAGCCAATAGTACAGAGACCAAAAGCAGGACTCTGGCCGAGCACCTGTACTCTCAAGCTGTGCCACCCTGGACAAGCTCCTTCATCTCTCTGAGCCTCAGTCTCCTCCCTGTAAGACTGAGAATCCTGGAATCTGCCCACAGAGTCATAGTGAGGATTTACCAGATACAAAACACCTAAAATCCTGCCAGTCACTTCAGAAGTGATAGTTAGCATTACCTGTCCCGTTTCACAAATGGAGAAACTGAGTCCCCAAGTAGGGAAGTGACTCAGAAAAGATGCGCGAAGATTCCCTTACATACCTGGAGACAAAAAGCCAGATGGTCACACTTACAGTCAGGGCCTAGCTACTACGTTCTCACTGGTATTTGTAATTATTTCATAACAAGTATGTTTTCAGGTGGTGGAGAGATAGCTTCAGACCTTGTGAATCTGCCCAGGCTCAGCCTGACCCAGAACCAGCTCACACATAAAATTGCCATCTCTAGAAGAAAACAGGAATTGAGAGGAGGGGAGATATGAGTTAGAAGCCCCAGAGACCTGGAGGCCAGAGGAGTGAAGGTAAGCACAGCAGCTTTGAGATCAGGCAGACCTTCATTTAAATCCTGTCATTGCCACTACTTAGCCGTGTGACCAGCAACATAACACCACCTCTCTGAGCCTCAGTTTTCATCTGTAAAACTCCCAGTGGGACCTCTCTCATAGGGTTGTTGTGGGAATTAAATCAGACAACAAAGGTAGGGTACCTGGCAGAGGTTTGCTGCTCACATTGGGCAGCCCTTAAAATTCTCCTAAGAGGAAGCTGGGGGGGAGCCAGCTGCCTCTTTATCCTCATCCTCACATGTGAATCTTGTAAACTTTTAATGGAACAAACAACAGATAATACACATGTTCTAATATTTGGTTATTGAAATGCCTGTACCTTCCCACACTCTTCCGCTTACTGTGTGAATTTTAAGTGACTAAAATTCTTTTGTCTTCAGTGTCTTCATCTATAAAATGGGGATAATAATACAGTCCTGATACAGAGGGTTTTTGTGCAGATTAGCTACTTAACATATAGAATTCTTAGATGAGTGTCTGACACATAATAATGTCCCCCAAATGCTAGTTGTCATTTGTCATCTCAGCATACCATGTAAAGTTTGTGTTCACTTACATTCTCTAGTATCTGTGTTTTAACGTAACATCATGATGTCTCTCTTTTTTATTTTTATTTTTTGAGTAGAAATTAACATTTCAGGAAGATGCACCAGATTGTTATCACATGGTTTTGTGAGACCCGGCACCCAGCCAACTGCACACACTGTCACATGTGCGTCTGTGAGCACGCGTGCATGCGCGCACACACACACACACACGGAGAAGGCCCTGCTATGCTGCACTGCTTCCCAAATGGGCTGAAACAAATCCTCTTACCCCAAAGAGCCCCCTGTCCGCTCCTCATGCCCTGTGGAGGGAGGTGAGAAGGACGATCGCTTCACGGCACCAGAGTATTTCTTGGCAAACCTGGCCTGGGACAAAGTCTTGGTGCTGGCTCCTACCCTGAGTTCTAGAGCCTAGGTCCCAGCCTGGCTCTGTGTCTCCCCAGCTGTGCACCTCTCTGAGACTCAGCTTTGTCATTTGTAAAAGGGGGATGACCGTTTCTATCTCTCAGGGTTATTGGGAAGATTTGGGAAACATAAAGAAGTGTCTGGCACATAGTTCTTGCTCTATAAATGAGAGCTCTGGAAAGCCTGGCTCATTTTTTAACTCAGTAAAATATATACGTATATTCTTTAATAAATTGAGGTTATAGTCTGTCTTACATCATTAATAGGCTTTATTGCTTTTTAACATATCTGTTAATTCAATAAAGCTGTTTCCCCCTAAAATTATTTATTTCATATTTAATTAATATTTTACAATGTTGGGCAAGTCACTGAAGACCACTGGCCCTCAGTTTTCTGACCTCTGAAATAGGAAGGAAAAAACCTTCCTTACAGGATTGTCTTAAGAACTTAATGACATGGTATGTTGTGAAAGTGCTGAAGAAGCGGAGATCACTTTTTGCAACCCCTTACCTTTCACTAGGCAGAATTTTTCAAAAACTGGGTGGGGAAGCAGTTTTAACTTCAGCATTGAATATGTAGTAATAAATTTAATAATAACAGCGATGGTGATAAGAACTTTTATTTAATGAACACAGTGTGTGATGCTGCTTTAAGTGCCTTATGATGGAAGAACAAAGAATTAACATTTTAAAGTTTTTTTTTTGTTTCATTTTGCTGTGCCACACATTTTTCCCTTGGGCAAGTTCTGCACACAATTTCATTTTATTCTTGGGTGTTAAACATTGTTTGGCCAAATCAGGAGGATGACAATAATTAGCAGTCCTTAGTTTCTTTATTTATAAAATGGAGCTAATGATCAATTTGACTTATGTAAAGGTGTCCCATGAATGGAACATAAATGACAATAGCTTTCCTTTATTCTCTACCTGCACACACTGTTCCTAAGAGTGGGTAGTAAGGGGCGGCGCCTGTGGCTCAGTGAGCAGGGCGCCGGCCCCATATGCTGAGGGTGCGGGTTCAGACCCAGCCCCGGCCAAACTGCAACAAAAAAATAGCCGGGCGTTGTGGCGGGCGCCTGTAGTCCCAGCTACTCGGGAGACTGAGGCAAGAGAATCGCTTAAGCCCAGGAGTTGGAGGTTGCTGTGAGCTGTGTGATGCCATGGCACTCTACCGAGGGCCATAAAGTGAGACTCTGTCTCTACAAAAAAAAAAAAAAAAAAAAAAAGAGTGGGTGGTAACCAGGCAAGATTTTATTTTTTAATTAAATCATAGCTGTGTACATTAATGCAATCATGGGATACCATGCACTGTTTTTATATACAATTTGAAATATTTTCATCACACTGGTTAACATAGCCTTCCTGGCATTTTCTTAGTTATTATGTTAACACATTTATATTCTGGGCGGCACCTGTGGCTCAGTGGGTAAGGTGTCGGCCCCATATACTGAGGGTGGCAAGTTCGAACCCAGCCCCAGCCAAACTGCAACAACAACAAATAGCCGGGTGTTGTGGCTGGCGGCTTTAGTCCCAGCTACTCAGGAGGCTGAGGCAAGAGAATCGCCTAAGCCCAGGAGTTGGAGGTTGCTGTGAGCTGTGACGCCACAGTACTCTACCAAGGGCGATAAAGTGAGATTCTGTCTCTAAAAAATAAAAAAAAAAAAAGACATTTATATTCTACATTTAGTAAGTTTCACATGTACCCTTAAAAGATGCACCCTAGGTGTGGTCCCACCAATTACTCTCCGTCCACCCATCTTCCCCTCTCCCCTCCCCTCTCTTTCCCTTTTCCCCATATTCTTAGGTTATAATTGAGTTATAGCTTTCATATGAAAGCCATAAATTAGTTTCATAGTAGGGCTGAGTACATTGGATACTTCTTCTTCCATTCTTGAGACACTTTGCTAAGAAGAATATGTTCCAGCTCCATCCATGTAAACATGAAAGAGGTAAAGTCTCCATCTTTCTTTAAGGCTGCTTAATATTCCATGGTGTACATATACCACAATTTATTAATCCATTCGTGGGCTGATGGGAATTTGGCCTTCTTCCATGATTTAGCAATTATGAATTGAGCTGCAATAAACATTCTGGCACAAATATCTTTGTTATAATGTGATTTTTGGTCTTCTGGATATACACCTTGTAAAGAAATTGTAGGATTGAATGGCAGGTCTATTTTTAGATCTCTAAGTTTTTTCCAAACATCTTTCCAAAAGGAACGTATTAGTTTGCATTCCTACCAGCAAGTGTAGAAATGTTCCCTTTCTCCACATCCACGTCAACATCTCTGGTTTTGGGATTTTGTGACATGGGCTAATCTTACTGGAGTTAGATGGTATCTCAAAGTATATCATCTGATTTGCGTTTCTCTGATGATTAAGGATGATGAACATTCAGAAAAGAAATTAAACCGGGTGCAATCTGAGCTGCACAGCAATAAAAAAAAATAATAATAACAAAAACTGGGTGACAAGACAGCTGAGTCCCTTCACCCCTCTGGGTTTCTGTTTTTCCTTGGCAGAGTGTGGTAGATCTTTCTGGAATAATTTCCTGATTCTGAGACCCTTGAAAGCCCAGCTTAAGCCCTGCCTCCTGCAGGAAAAACCTTCAACCACCATAGCACCAAAGGGTTTACCTATACAAATACCATATGCCCCTGTGACCATGTGTTGCATATCTTGGCTCCAGCTCCAACCCTAGAAGGCAGGGTTGTTTGCTGTGGTTTGATTTCTATTTTTCTAAGCATTTTCTTATCATCGTCTTATTTTATCCCTTATAAACCTTTCAAAGTCCTAAGTCATGGATGGGGCAGCTGAGGCCCAAGAGAAGAACTTTGGCTAAGAACTCAGAGTGAGTGACAGAGCCAGTCCCAGGTATCAACACACTTCAGGAGCCCCTCTGAGATCAAGTGCTGTGGGCGCTTTTTTGGCACTAGGTTTTGTGCTAAGTGCTTCTTCACAGCAGTTTTATAAAGTAAGTGTTTGTCCCCACTTTCCAGATGAGGAAACAGTTTCAGGAAGGCAAAGTAACTCGCCCAAGACACACAGCCCGTAAGGGCCAGAATCATGATTTAATTATGGCTATCAGATTGCAAAATGTGATTTTATAATTTAATACCTGGAGGCCTTTGGGGTTTTGCAGTTTGGAGGTTTGCATTTGCTTAAGTGGCCCAGTGGACAGCCTCTCTGTGCCTCCATTGCTGTAGTGTTATGCCCCAAAGCAGGGAGTGATTACCAAGGCTGAGCCCTGCACTCAACTCCCTCAGCCCAGCAGCTTGGGTCCAGGGGCTTCACACAGCAGGGCACACAAGGCCCTCCGGCTGAAGCATGATCTTCACAGAGTGCCCTTCCCCATCCCCAAAGCCCATTGTCTCCCCAGGAGACAATACAGATAAAGGACCCAGCCTAGTGGGCTGCCTACATCAATCTGTAACCATGGAAACCCCTAGGGAGACAATTCTAAAGCCACCCCCCAACCTGCAGCTGTGGCTCCAGGAAGCCAGCCTCCAGCAGGAGGGGAATTGCTGATAATTACCACCCCCCTCCACTGCCACAACCAAATGGGACACAGCTGGGCCCCCTCCACTTACGTTTCCCCCACCCTCCCAGATCCAGATCTGGTGTTGGTAAAGGGGCCTTGGATGGCTTTAAGGCCTAAAACCCCTATTTCTTTTGCAAGGGTCAGCTCTTTGGGGTTCCACACTAGTGAGATATGTCCTTGATCCCTGGGTTGGACACAGGGAAAAAGGGGCTCAGGAGAATTCTTTACTGTTGAATGGTAAACTAGTCACCTGGGTAGGGCTTAAGGTCTTCAGTGCATGACTTCCCTCTGGTGGCCAATAGCTGCAATTGTCCATGCTGGAGAAGCGCCCTCCCACCAAAACAACAAAAAAAGATGACCTCTTTCTTCTTCCTGGGTATCCAGTAGGGGTCCAGATACCCATTCACATTAGATCTAATCCTCCAAATACCCCGTGAGGTGAGTGTTTTTATCCTACTTACACATGCTGAAGTCTAGGCTTCCCGAGAATATCCAGAAGGAGAATAGCAGAGGGGCTGAGAAGATGAACCCAGACAGCCCTGACTCAAAACCTAAACCACGGTCACCAGCCCTTGGGCCTTGGGGCAGATTACCTAAATGTGCTGGATCTCAGTTTCTTCATCTGTAAAATGGGAGTGATGATAATACATGGCTCACGTGGGTGTTAGAGAAACTTATGCATGAAGGTTTATAAGCCTTCAGACAGGAGACCCACAGAGTAAATAAAATTCAGGACCCTGGGAGGAAAAGCAGAAAGAGGGACAGAGGGAGGGGGGTGGAGCCTTGGTGTGTGTCACACTTTATGGGGGCAAGACATGATTGCAAGAGGGACTTTACCTAACAATTGCAATCAGTGTAACCTGGCTTATTGTACCCTCAATGAATCCCCAACAATAAAAAAAAAAAAAAGAAACTACAATGGGTACCACTGTATATCACTCATATAGTAAAATGAAAATACTGACAATATCAAGTGTTGACAAGAAGACAGAGTAACTGGAAATCTCATAGTTTGTTGCTGGGAATTTATGTTGGTTCAACTGTTTTGGAAAATTGTTGGGCAGTCTCCATGTGTACCATTTAACAAAGCTTTTGTAGTCCTAGCTGTATACCCAAGAGAATTGAGTGCAGTGAATACCAAAAGACATGTAAAAAATGTTCATAGCAACTAGACTTATAACACCCCAAACCAAAAAATATTTTAATAATGAAAAATGAAAACAGAATTTGCAGTTTATTTGCATCATAGATATGAATAGATATGGATAGATATACTTTTATATATATTCATCTCAGAATGTAAGTATAGTAGGAGATGAGGTCCTTGTTTTTTGGATGTATTCTGATGATCACCTCTCATTTTGTGCCTCGTCCTTTATCTCTCTTTATCATGAATTCTGTTGAATAAAGTTCTCAATTTTGATAAGTTACAATCTAAAAAAAAAAAAAAAAATTCAGGACCCTGACATTTCTTAAGTTCTGTTCACGTCATGTCATGTCATCAGACTACTTTGGGCTGCAGTTCCTTCACCTTAAAATGGGCTAACTGTGGCTTCCTCATAGGGCTGTTGTGATAATTGAAGTGGATCTGGGATATGAATGTGTTTGCTTTGCTATTAGCATTTTTTGGTTGTTGTTGCAGTTTCTGGATGGGGCTGGGTTTGAACCCGCAACCTCTGGCATATGGGGCCAGTGCCCTACTCCTTTGAGCCACAGGCACTGCCCTGCTATTAGCATTTTATTTTTTAAGAGACATCTCACTGTGTTGCCCAGGCTGGTCTTGCACTTCTGAGCTAATTTTTGATCTGCCTGTGGGTGGAGGAATGATCACAGTGGTGAGGCAGTACAGGGAGAGGAAGGTTAGGAAGTGGGAAGTTGAACCTGGAGAAAGAGATATATGAGAATTCTGGCTCCTATGGTGACCTCTTTGGCCTCACAGGGTACACTGACTCAGCATTTCCCTCCATCCAGAGTGACAGAGAGACTCTGACAGCACCCACAGACTTTTCTGGGAAGAGATTGTGAGTGGTCTTTCACCTATTCCAAAAACCTTTCACTGGGTTTAGTTCAATAAGCTGTCATTGTGTTCATACTCTGCAATGGGCAGTGGGCTGGATATTGGAATATGAAGACAAAGAAGACAAGGAGAAGCTTAAATGTGGTGGAGAGGACAGAACACAAAAACAACTGTGAGTACAATGTGAAATGATGATACGCTGAGATTCCCAACAGGAGGTGGGGAGCAGAGCTCAGAGCCAGCCTCTGAAAGATGCGTGGTATATCACCAACCATTCTGTGGCCAACACTGGATTCCAAAGACTGAAAGTCTTTGCTTATTCCAAAGGAGTTCTAAGTCTTATTCTTCAATTTAGTAATTGATCTAGATTCTTAGTTTTGTTGTCCCAGGTTTCAATTCTGTTAGTCTGATGGGTTAAAATATACTCTTGTTTTTTTTTGAGATAGAGTCTTACTTTGTCAACCTTGATAGAGTGCTGTGGCGTCATAACTCACATCAACCTCAAACTCTTGGGCTCAAGTGATGGCCTTGCCTCAGTCTCTCAAATAGCTGGGATTACAGGCACCCACCACAATGTCCAGATATTTTTAGAAATGGGGTTTTGCTCTTTCTTGCTCAGGCTGATCTCAACTCATGAGCTCAGGCGATCTACCCACATTAGCCTCCACATTAGTGTGAGCAACCATGCCCTGCCTGCTTTTTTTTTTTTTTTTTTGAGACAGAGTCTCACTTTGTTACCCTTGGTAGAGTGCCACGGCACCATAGCTCACAGCAACCTCAAACTCTTGGGCTCAAGCAATTATCTTGCCTTAGCCTCCCAAGTAGCTGGGACTACAGGCCCCCGCCATAATGCCCAGCTATTTTTAGAGATGGGGTCTCGCTCTTGCTCAGGCTGGTCTCAAACTCCTGAGCTCAAGCAATCCACACATCTCAGCCTCTCAGAGTGCTAGGATTACAGGCATGAGCCACCACACCCGGCTAAAATACACTCATTTTTATTAAGTGTTGTTTGAGATCACACATGGATATGGGGTACATGGCACTCTCAATGACTCGTTTAGTCAAAAGAAAGAAAAGAGGCTTGGGCGGCACCTGTGGCTTGAAGGAGTAGGGTGCCAGCCCCATATGCCAGTGGTGGTGGGTACAAACCCAGCCCCAGCCAAAAACTGCAAAAAAGAAAAGAAAAGAAAAAAAAGAGGCTGGGCGCCCGTAGTTCAGTGGTTAGGGCTCTGGCCACATGCTCTGGGACTGGTGGGTTTGAACCTGATCCAGGCCTGCTAAACAAACAAACAAACAAACAAAGTAGGGCCGTGCCTGTGGCTCTAAGGAGTAGGGTGCTGGCCCCATGTCAGAGGTGGCGGGTTCAAACCCAGCCCTGGCCAAAAAAAAAACTGCATAAATAAATAAATAACTTAATATATAAAAAAAAAAAAGGGCGGCACCTGTGGCTCAGTGAGCAGGGCACTGGCCCCATATACCGAGGGTGGCAGGTTCAAACCCAGCCCTGGCCAAACTGCAACCAAAAAATAGCCGGGCGTTGTGGCGGGCGCCTGTAGTCCCAGCTACTCGGGAGGCTGAGGCAGGAGAATTGCCTAAGCCCAGGAGTTGGAGGTTGCTGTGAGCTGTGTGACGCCACGGCACTCTACCGAGGGCAATAAAATGAAACTCTGTCTCTACAAAAAAAAAAAAAAAAAAGTAGCCTGGTGTTGTGGAGGGTGCCTGTAGTCCCAGCTACTTGGGAAGCTGAGGCAAAAGAATCGCTTAAGCCCGAGAGTTGGAGGTTGCTGTGAGCTATGATGCCACAGCACTCTACCTAGGGTGACACAGTGAGACTCTGTCTCAATTAGAAAAAGGAAGGAAGGGAGGGAGAGAGAGAAGGAAGAAAAGACAAACATGTGTCTGAGAGCAGAACAGTTTTCCTATGGGAGAGGTGGAGAGAGAGATGTCAAACAGAACTGCGTGGGCAGACAGGGAGCAGAGAGGCCAGAGGGGGAGTCAGAAAAGGGTTTGATCACAACCTAAGACTCATGTGTGAAGGGGCTGAAGATCAGCTAGGCCATGGTGGGGAGTTACTTGCCAGACTATAAGCTAGACAGTGACAAGGACGGGTGTGTGTTTTAGGGAATCCCTCAAGAAAAGGAGTGAATAAACTGATAATTACACAATTTATATGTGGCTATGTGGCGCTTCTCCCAAGCTGCTCTGGACACTTCTACTGGGACCTGAATCCTATGGCCTTCCTCCTACATGGGACCGACTCACCAGGATGCAACATCTGTGAAAAACATCTCTGGGGTCTGGAAACATCTGGAAAGAATCTGCCAATCTGGTGCCATGGTCTTCTCCGCAGGGCTGCATGGTTCACATCCTTTTCTCCTCCCCAAGCCCATGAGGGGTTAGTTAACCTCGTGTACAAGAGGAAGATAGATGATACCTCCCAGGCTTTGGCTGGTGCTGGAGCCCACCTCTAGATGGCAGCCTTAACCTTCAAACCTCACAGGTCTGAGACAAGGGAGAAGGAACTAACGAACAGCAAAGGCTTACAGCGGGCGGATAGCCAGGTGCTGTGTGCTTGGTCTTTGAGGGGCACAACCATCCTGTCAGGTGCACGTCATTATCTCCATTTTAGAGTTGAGAAAATTAAGGCTCTGAGAGGTGAAGTCTTGTCCAAAGTCACACAGATAGACGTGCACAGTGGAAACTGGCTTCTCTGAGCCTCACAGTCCTCCTCTGTACAATGTGACTCACCTACCTCTCACAAACACTAATCTTTTTCTTTTTGAGACAGAGTCTCACTATGTTGCTCTTCGTAGAGTGCTATGGCGTCACAGCTCACAGAAACCTCCAACTCTTGGGCTCAAGCAATGCTCTTGGGGTGGCACCTGTGGCTCAAGGAGTAGGGTGCCGGTCCCATATGCCGGAGGTGGCAGGTTCAAACCTAGCCCTGGCCAAAAACCAAGCAATTCTCCTGAGTAGCTGGGACTACAGGCACCTGCCACAATGCCTGGCTATTTTTAGAGATGGGGGGTCTCACTCTAGCTCAGATTGGTCTTGAACTCATGAGCTCAGTTAATCCACCTGCTTCAGCCTGCCAGATGCTGAGATTATAGGCATGACCTACCACACCCGGAGCCCAGAATAATGCAATGATATGCCCAAGAGCACACAGTTTATGGAGTGTCAAGGCTAGGAATTTTATTTATTTATTTATTTTTGTAGAGACAGAGTCTCACTTTATGGCCCTCGGTAGAGTGCCATGGCATCACACAGCTCACAGCAACCTCCAACTCCTGGGCTTAAGCAATTCTCTTGCCTCAGCTTCCCAAGTAGCTGGGACTACAGGCGCCCGCCACAACGCCCAGCTATTTTTTTTTGGTTGCAGTTCAGCCAGGGCCGAGTTTGAACCCGCCACCCTCGGTATATGGGGCTGGCGCCTTACCCGCTGAGCCACAGGCGCCGCCCCTCTTATTTCTTTTTTAATAATGTTTTTTCTCCAGTTACCAAAGTGATATGTGTTTATTGTAGGAGAAGCATAAAGAAGATAGAGCAGAGATTTTTCTCTGTTCTTTCCCACAGCTCTCATCTAGGTTCTGTGATTTGGGATTCATTGTGACATGGGAAGGCTAGAACAGAGGGTCTGTGCTTCAGGAAGCTTCTATCAGGTGTTTCATATTCTGATAAATGAGACTGAGTGGAGGGAATCTGAGATTTTTTTCAAGAGAATATACACTAGAGATGAGATATATCAGCTGGAATGGAAGTTTGCTTTAGTTTGGGGACTTTTCTAGCACTGTTTGGGCTTGCCTGGAACTGGGGATCCTCACTTAACCAGATCTGTAGCTTCAAGCAAGTCATGGCTTCCTCTAGTGGAAAATAGTACTAAACATCCCTAACTCATCCAGTTGTGGGATGCACTCTTTCCCTGTCCCAACAATGTCAGCAGCACCGCAGTCCCTGGCTCCTTGGCAGAATGTACCCTCCTTCACATGCTGGAGGGTTAAGTTCTTTGTTCAAAATAGCTCAGTGCTTTGGGAGACACAGATCTGAGTTCAGATCCAGATTTCATCTTTAACCAGCTCTTGGTCAAGCCCCTTTCAGAGGTGTCCAAGCTTTTTCTTTTCTGCTGCGTGTTGGAAGAAGAGGAGTTGTCTTGGGCCACACATTAAATTCAGAAACACTGGGCAGTGCCTGTGGCCCAAAGGAGTAGGGCACCAGCCCCATATACCGCAGGTGGTGGGTTCAAACCTGGCCTCAGCCAAAAACTGCAAAAATAAATAAATACGTAAATAAAATAAAATAAAAATAAATTCACAAACACTAACAAAAGCTAATGAGTTATAAAAGAGAGAGAAAGGTCTGTGCATAATTTTTGGGATACGCAACACCACAAATGAACAAAACAGTCCTCAAATAATCCACATGTGGCCCATGAACCACAGGTTGGACCCCCCTGCCTCAGGCTCAGTTTCCTTATCTGTGTTAATAGGGTAGACAGGAGGTTTCAACAAAATAATGCATATAAAGTACCTAGCTGGGTGTTTACACCTAGGAAGTTTTCAGGAAATGTGAGCTATTGTCATCATTTACTGCAGGCCTACTATGTAGCTGGCACCCTCAGGAGAGGAAGGTACAAAAGTGAAAACAAAGCCTAGGTCCTGCTCCCAAGGAATTTGAAGCTTTGTTGGATATCTGAATCAGATTCTTTGCTCCTGTCCCTCCATTCAAGTTGAGCCTTGAAGGATGGATCAGATTTGAGCAAATGGGGATGGCAGATGTGGATGGAGGGGAGGAGGGGCCTGGAGGTTTGTATAAAGCCAGGTAAGCAAAGCCTGGGAGATGGGAATGCATTTTGTGTTTATGGGGAAAACTGCAAGTATTTTAATCCAGCTTCATGTGAGAACGTCTTAAAGAGGTCGATTTTGCCATCCTTATTTCAAAGATGAGGAATTAAGAGGTCCAGAAAGGTCCAGCAACCGGCCAAGATCACAATGCTAGGAATGGATGGGGCAGGAATTCAAACCCAGGGAAGCAGATTTCAGATCTGTGCCCCACACCTCTTGCAGGAATTAGTTCCCAGGCAGTGAAACTCTTCAAAGCCAATCTCAGCTGCCTGAAATTCAACAGTAGAGAGCTGGCTCTCAGCCCCTTTACCGGCTCCCTTCTTTTCTCCCAGCCTCACCCTGCCACCCCCATTTCCCTCCCTTACCCTGGGGCCTTACTCTTTTCCCCAAACCTGCTTTGCCACAATTCCTTCCAGGTTCAGTTGTCTGTAAAATGGGGATAATAATAGTACCTGGCTCAAAGCAGTGTTGTGAGGGCCAGAGGAGATGCTCAGGGTAAAGTGCTTACAGCCCAGCATATGGTAGATTCTCAGTAAATATTAGCCAACATCATCACCACTGTCATTTTAGTAATGTCTCTGATGGCCTGTGAAATAGGCTGACTGGTAGCATTATCTGTATTTGATGATTGAGGAAACTGAGGTTAAGGGTGGAGTAGCAGTTGTCCAGGGTCACTCAGCTAGGAAGTAGATTTCAACTTAATCGGGGCTTCTCCACTGACCTGATTTCAGAGTTCATTAACTTCTGCTATTCTTTTCTAGGCAGATGAGTGAATCACAATCAAAACATATTAATTACCCACCTACCTTCTTCTACATCCCAAGCCAGGCCCTAGATGCTGAGGGGCATTCAAAGAGAGATCTGACCTAGACTTTTGAGGGAGCTTAGAACCTAACTGATAAACAAGGTATGAAAACAAAGCCTTTTGTTTGTTTGTTTGTTTTTGGTCAGGGCTGGTCCGGCACATGGGGCCAGTGCCCTACTCCTTTGAGCCACAAGCGCTGCCCAAAAAACAAAGCCTTTTTTGTTGAGGCAGAATACACTAAGGGTCTAAAGAGGCCAAGAGGTACTCTGGCTGAGAGAGGAAGCAGGCAGGGAAGACTTCCTGGAGGAGGTGAGGTTTAAGTTGAGCCTCAAAGGATCAGTGAGATATGAAGGCTAGAGTAAAGGGGTCTAAGCACTGGAAGGGGTCTAAGTGCTGCCAACTCTGGAGGCTTCTCTTGAACCAGAGTCTGTTCTGAAAGTTTTTTTTTTTTTTTGTAGAGACGGAGTCTCACTGTACCACCCTCGGGTAGAGTGCCGTGGCATCACACGGCTCACAGCAACCTCTAACTCTTGGGCTCACGCGATTCTCTTGCCTCAGTCTCCCAAGCAGCTGGGACTACAGGCACCCGCCACAACGCCCGGCTATTTTTTTGTTGCAGTTTGGCCGGGGCTGGGTTTGAACCCGCCACCCTCAGCATATGGGGCCGGCGCCCTACTCACTGAGCCACAGGCGCCGCCCTGTTCTGAAAGTTTTATACGCATTATTCCATGAGATTTCACCATCATTCCATGAGGTAAATGTTATTTGGATGAGAAAATCAAGGCTCATAGAGTTTATAAAACTTGCCTGGGTCACACAGCTAGAAAAGTGGCAGGGGCTGGGTGTAAATCTTGGGCTGTTGGTTCAAACAAAGCCTGGCGGCTCTCAATCATGCACTGTTGCCACTTTGTCAACGAATGCTCTGATATGGTATTAAGATTGATTTGATATGATATTAAGCTGTGGACTGACTCTGGAGGGCTTTGAGTCCCAAGGCTGAGACTTGCATGGAAATCACACAGTAACTGGCAGAGCTGGAATCTAGCAGCAGCTTCCAGCAGTTGTGCTACTTACGGCCCAAGGTCACTTCTCTGAGACTCTCCACTGGAAAGATGAGACATGTAAATGGATTATCAGCAATGAAGGTTTTTGAATGAGGCAGGCTCTTGTGACAAAATGATTGTTGAGGAGAAACTGGGAGATGTTCAAATATTTACTGAGTGTTGGGTCCTAGGAATAAACTGTGAAGAGGGCAGAGTTCTGCACTCTGGACCCTCACCCCTGCTGTATTTGTAAGGGGCAGGGCACCACCTTGGTAGTGTGGGGGAGGAACATTTTACTGTAACAAACAGGAGCACTGAGCTGGGCTGTTCCAGATTGGACTGCCAGGTCTTGAATCAGGAAATCTTCATGATCTTGGGCAAGTTAGCCAGCCTCTCAGACTCTCCCTCTTTACCACCAGGGTCGTCGTCCTCTTCCCAGGATTGTTGGAATAAATTAAATAAAAGAACACAAGTAATGATCTGGCAGGGTGCTTGCATACACCGAATAATTAGTTTTCCCTAGGAAGAGGTATAAATGTTAGGCTCCGCCGTAACCTCCCCTCCCCCACCAAGAAAGGGAACAGGTTCCCGGCCTTCATTTTAGCAAGAGGAGGTATATAAATGCACATGTGCTAACTAAACACCAAAGCAAAGTAACAAAAGGTTCTGTGGCCTGGGGAATGCGCTGCTGGGTCTGAGTCTGTTTCCCCGGACCCCCAGGGAACCTGGGCCCAGTTCTCAGCGCATCTGCTCTGCCCTGACCGCCTCTGCACTATACATACTGGAACCACCCACATCTTACTTTCCCAGGCTGCTAGCGCCTGGGGACGCTTGCCAACATTGACAGCAGGTGTGGCGGCCCCTTTAAGGAGTGAAGCCCGAGTAGCAATAGACGCCTGGGGAACAATCCTTTCCGGGGGGTGGAGCCTGTACAAGTTGCAACAGCCAACTGAAGCGCTGCATTTTCCGCGGGAGATCTGAATTTCGCGGCACGCAGTTTGGCGCTAAAAAAAAAAAAAAAAAAAGAAGAAGAAAAAGAGGCAGAGAAAGCCTCGGAGACTAGATAGCGCGCCGAGAGGGAGCCGGTGCATTCGAGACCTCCTCCCTCATCCGAGCACACCCGTGGCGCCTCTGAGCTTGCAGACACGCCGGAGACCCCTCCCCAGGGCGGGCCAGACTCCAGCCACCAAGGCTGCGGGGGCGTGGGACCATCCCAAGTGGCGGCCGCCCTCGGGGCGGGACACCCCCTGGCAGTGCCGCCACCGCAGCCACTGGGCTATATCTAAGCGGCGATCTCCAAGCGCTGCACAGCTAGGCCCCGGGCCAGGAGGGGAGGGTCCGGCCTTACCCCGCAGACGACCATTGGAGGCTTCCCCGGGCCTCCGTGCCATGCCGCGGGCCGTGTGAGCTAGCTGCTGCAGGCTTCGGAGCCCGCAGGTGCCCGCGGGCGCGCCTGGCCAGGTCGGGGAGGGGGCCCCGTACCCGCCATGCTGCGAGGCCCTCGGGTCCTGGTACCGGCTGGTGGGCAGCCCCCCAAGGGGTTGCCCTCGATGAGCCCCACCGAGCTGTGGTCGCCCGGCCTCAGCAGCCCCCAGCTCTGCCCGACCACCACCACCACCTACTACACCGCGCTGTACCGGCAGACTGTGCCTCCCGCAGCGGCGCCGGGCACCTGCCTCGACGCCACACCCCACGGACCAGAGAGTCAAGTTGTGCGATGCGTGCCGGCAGGCCGGCTGCCGGTAATGCTGGGAACTTCTACTGCATCCCCCTATGCTTTTCCGGGTATGGGAAGGGAGGGAGGGGCGCCTGACATCCAGTTCTAATGAAGCAGGTAGAGTTTTAATGAGGGGGAAAAGGGGCTTTCAGTTTCCAAAACAACCTACTCCCCTCCCCCCCCCATCTGAGTAGACGATCCCTTCACGTTCAAACTTTGGATAAAATAATCTCATCCACTGTAATGGAGTGGAATGAGCACTGGATTGTGAGTCTGGATACCCAATCCACTATCCGCAGTGCCCTATGTGACCTGGGGAAGTCCATGTAGCCAACACTGCTGTCATTCATTCATTCACTCATTCCTTGTTTGGGCACCTGCTATTATCCAGGCACAGAGATTGGCCTGGGGATACTGTGGGACTTTAAGACAGAAATGGTTCTAGTGGGTTTCTCAGGTTCAGTCTGGCTTGGACAGACTCCAAATAACCAATTCCTCCCAGAGTATCTATCTGCCCCAAGTCCTATCCCAGCCCAGTTTCCTTTCCAGACGGCCAGTAGCAAATACACATGTGAGCAGTCTCCTCGGATTCTGTTCAGATTGACTGTTTCCTCCTCAAGCCCCCCAGGCCTGTTACCAGAGAGGCCCCAGAATGTGGTGGTACCAGGCTGCCTACCTTGGCGCGGGGTGTGTTTTATGGGAGTGGAATTCTTGGAGCCCAGATGAACCGAAACCACGTTAGGGTGGGGGTGGAGTGAGAAAAGCCCTAGGGGACTGGGGGTGGGAAGGCTGGGGAACCTGGTTTCTGGTCCTTACTCTGCCACTAATTCACTCTGTGTGTCCTACAATAAAGCTTGGTCCAGTCTGGGCCTCAGTTTCCTCTTGAAAATGCATGTGTGCATGGGGTGGCTGTAGGGCTAGCTCATCTTGGTCACTTCCAGCTCCAAGTCTTAGGTTTTGGAACCAGTCTCCAGGGCAGGGAGATGGGAGTATTGCTGGTTTGCTTAGTTGTGGATGTGCTGAATAAGTTTGGGTACATGGATAAGACCACCTCTCCCTCTCCCCCACCTCAGAGGCATCTAGTCAGGTCTGTGCCTCTCAGCAGCACGGGATCCTCAGGCTTTTCTGGATGCAGGCAAAGCCCTCACACTATGCCTCTGGAATCAGGCTTTGCCCATGTTGGAAGCTTTAACCTTCCCGGAGACCTTCCTGCACATTATTTCCAAGTAGTGGGGCAGTAGCAGGAGTGCGCTTATCCCCAGTTTACGGGTCAACCAATCAAGGATAACTGCGACTGATTTTTAAAGCCTAAAACCTTTTTGTAGCTTGTAAAGTGGATAGCATTAGCAATTCCATGTTATGGAGGAAACTGAGGCTCAGAGAGGTTATGTGACCTAAGGTCAGACAGGGAGATGGGATGCAGTGCCTGACCCACAAGGCAAGTGGTCAGTAGTCTTTTCCCTGTGCAGACTTGACTTTCCCCAATACCAACTGACTTAGGAGCTGGGTAGCCCTAGGAAAGAGGGCTCAGGTGCTGGGCCCAGCCTCTCCTCTGGCCTGCTGCTTCCAGACGTGAAGTTTCAGTAACAGCTGTGGGTTTGAACTGCTTTGAACCCTCCCAGAGGAGCTCGAGTGCATCTGTTAAAACCTCCCTCCCAGAGGAGCTCAGTGATCTTAGCAAGAATGGCTCTCTTTTACTCAATGTATCTTGTGTGCCAGGCACTGCTTGGCACCCTTCACATTCATTATCTTGGTCAAGATGTCCAGGATGGGACATCTTGCATATGAGAAAACTGAGCAGACATATGAAGTCACTTGCCCAGGTCACAAGCAAAGAAGTGGGGGAGTCTTCCTCTACTGGACTCAGAATCTAGTAGAGACTCTGAGGCTCAGAGTCCCCTCTCCTGTCAGTCTCAGATGCCCAAGGCCCATCCTGTGGACAGACCTGCCCTCTGCTTACTCATTTTACAAGGGTGTGGCCTGGAGCAGCCCCAAACCCAACCCTGGGTGTGGCTGCTTGGTTTGTGGTCAGGCTGCAAAGTGCAGGGTGAGCAGGATTTGTTGGGGAGCTGCTGTTAAAGGGAACTCAGGCACTGTTCAGGGACAGCAACCACGTTCAATGGCAGAGTGGAGGCCAGAACCCATGTCTCCTCTCTCCCTATGCAGTACTCTTCCTACCAGCTTTTGGGGAAAGCTCAAGTAATGATCCTTTTTTGAGTCCCTGCTCTGGCCAGGCAGGTTGCATTATTCTGTTTCATCCCTGCAAGAAGCTGCAAAGATAGTGCGATTCAGCTTTCCTTTCCTTTCCTTTAATTTGTCTATATTTTCCAAATTTCCTCTGGGAACCACGAAAGAAAAGACACAGAGTCTCAAGCTGTTGCCCTGGGTAGAGCCATGGAGTTACAGCTCACAGCAACCTCAAACTCGTGGGCTTAAGCGATTCTTTCATCTCAGCCTCCCAAGTAGTTGGGACTACAGGCGTCCACCACCAACGCCCAGCTGTATTTTTTGTTGCAGTTGTCATTGTTGTTTTAGCTGGCCCAGGTTCAAACCCGCCACCCTCGGTGTATGTGGCCAGGGCCCTTCCCACTGACCTATGGGTACCGCCAAGAAAAGACACATTTTAATGAACAACTCACTAAAATGTCAGGTCAGATGAGGAAATGTAGGCTCAGAATCCCAGCTGCCCAGCTGGCAGAGGTTGGAGCTTAAGAGACCTGGTCCCCTCTCTGCCTGACCTTGGGCAATTCACTTCTTCTCTGAGCCCCCAGGTTCCTCACCTTGTCACCTCTAAGGGGGTTGTGCCTGGGGAGCATTGACCCATTCCCCTTCTGGGGCTGCCTAAGGAAGAGGCTGTGCTCTTCTCCCTAGGGGTTGGCAGGGTGGAGTTGAATCCTAACAAGCCTTTAAGATCCAGCCAAAGGGACTGACTAAGAGGGTCCAGGTTAGAGCCAGCTGGCCTCGGTGTAGCCACAGACCTTTGCTCTCCTCGACCCATCACTGTCTCTCTTCTGTTCACCCTTGAACTTTCTCCTTCAAGGAGAGACTGTGCCCCAGTGTTTTAGTGCTAGCAGCTCCCCTGTGGGAGCACTGTCTGTAGATAGAGCCCTTTGTTGCGGTCTCATTGAGTCCTCTGCAGAGGTGAAGAGGATTATCCCCATTGTACAGGTGGCTCAAGAGGTCAACTGACTTCCCCTTGATCCTTATCCTCTGCGCAGGTGTCGGGAGGCACCCTTAGGGACACACTTCACTGCTTAGGAATTCTGGAAGCAAAGGATAGGGTGAGGGAGAGTGAGAAAAGGGAGAGGGCTGTGTGTGTGTCTAGTGATGGGGGTAAGTGGGCTTAGCCAGGCATTGGCCTCAATTCCAGCAAATCCTGGGGTAAAGATGTGTGTGGAGGGTGAGGATGTGTGTAGGGGAATGGAGCTGAGGCAGTCTGGTACATGGCTTTGGAGTCAGACAGATCTGGGTGCAAGTCCTGGCTCTGCCCTTTGTGTGACCTTGGGCATGCTAGTTAATCTTCCTGAGTCTCCACTTCTTGTGTGCCAAGGCAGATTGCCAATGCTGACTTTGCAGGACTGTTATGTGCATGTGATAGGCCCAGCACAGGTATTCAGTTCAAGGTCCTTCCCAGGTAGTGAGGTTCTTCCTGGTGTGTTCTGGTGGAGAGGTGGGTGTGGCTGGGGAGGCAAGTGATTTGGCCTTTTTAGTGACAGAGTGGGGCTAGATCCCTAGAATCTAGGATTTCACTAGTTGAGAGGAAAAGGAAAAGGAATATTCAAGAGAGATCTTCAGAGGTGTGAATAGGGAGGTGTTTGGATCTAAGTGTGGGTAGGGGCAGAGAAGAGGAGTATTCATTCAGGATCCTCAAACCAAGGAGGAATCAGTCCAGGAAGACTTCTTGGAGGCGGCAGTAGTGGAGGGAGGGGAATTGACAGCAGGAAGAGCTATCGCCATCCCTCAACACCTGTCAGCCCAGCTGTGCTAAGCAGCGGTTAGCAGTCTCAGCCCTGCCAAGCATGACCTCACCACCAAGTGTTGAAATAGGCCTCTCTGGCCCAGCGCCCATAGCACAGTGGTTATGGCACCAGCCACATACACCAAGGGTGGCAGGTTCAAACCCGGCCCAGGCCAGCTAAACAACTGCAACAAAAAAATAGATGGGCATTGTGGTGGGTGCCTGTAGTCCCAGCTATTTGGGAGGCTGAGGCAAGAGAATCGCTTAAGTCCAAGAGTTGAGGTTGTTGTGACCTGTGATGCCATCGCCCTCTACAGAGGGTGACACAGTGAGACTCTGTCTAAAACAAAAAATAAATGAAATACAAAAATGAAATAGGCCTCTCTGTCTAAGCCAGGGTAGGGGTGTCTGGGGGATAGGGGAAGAGGGAAGGGGTTCAACAATGTCCAGAGGGTGTCAAGGAATATCTGAGATTGGATTTTAGGGAAGGGACTCTGCACTCTCTGAATACCTAGTGTGTGCTGAGCAACCTTGAATCCTTACAATAAATAGTTCCTTGAAGTAGCTATTTTCTGCCCCATTTTATAGAAGAGGAAACTGAGGCTCCTAGATGTGAAGCATTTCCCTAGGTCACACAGTGAGCTGGCAGAGGAGGTACATCCAAGCCCAGTTCTTGACCTGTGCCCTAGTGCCCTAGCCCTGCCCTGCCCTCACCGGGAGAGAGGCCCTTTCCAGGCCAGTGCAACTCTGGGCCTAATTGGGGCCGGGTGGTGATGGGTGGAGAGAAGCAGATGGGTCTGTGGTTTGATTTCCCCAGCAGGTGTTTCCCAAGCTTGGCGGGAACAGGGAGGGGGAGGGGGTCCTCAGCTGCTTGTCCTTAAGACACAGGGGAAGGATTCATTGTCTGCCCCACTCAGCATAGAGGCATAGAAAGAATGGCAAATGGGGTCTATTCAGGAGGCCCTGGGGCCCTTGAGCTGGAGCCCAAACATAGGAGTGGGGGATGTTTGCACTGCTTCCCAATGTGGGCACCTCCCTGAAGTGTGGCACCGAGCCAGGAAGTCCCCTGAGTCTGGGTGGATGCCTGGCCCCACCCTGATAAGGGCCAGCTGTGGGGCTGTGATGGGCACAGGTCTGGCTGGGCCAGCTGCTTCAGTAGGGAGCCTTTCCCCAGCCTGATGTAGCTTGGATTCCACCCACTACTGCTTCCTCCCCTATCCTCCTACAGACTTTGGGGGGAGCCTTGTAGAGCAGCTTGGGAGCCTGTTGTTAAGGAACCCTTAGCCTTTGGCCAGAATGGCTTTGGTAGAGTCTCGAACGCCTGGGCCTCAGACCATGGGAGGATTTTTTTTTTGATTTTGTTTTTTTGAGACAGTCTTGTTCTATTATTAGGCTGGAGTGCAGGATCACGATCTTAGCTCAGTATACCGTCGAACTTCTGGTCTCAAGTGATCCTCCCACCTCAGCCTCCTGAGTAGCTGAGACTACAGGCATCTGCCACTGCACCCAGATCAAGTTTTCTTTGCTCCTCAGAAAGTAGGACTTCCTCCCCCACTTCTCAGGTCACTGATATTTCCTTACCAAGTACAGCAGCATTGCACCAGGCCTGGCAATAAACTGAAGCACAGTACTCAGCCCTACTGTGAAACTAATTTATGGCTTTCACATGAAAGCTATAACCCAGTTATAACCTAAGAATAGGGGAAAGAGGGGAGAGGGGGGCGGAGGGAGAGTGATTGGTGGGATTACACCTGTGGTGCATCTTACAAGGGTATATGTGAAACTTAGTAAATGTAGAATGTAAATGTCTTAACACAATAACTAAGAAAATGCCAGGAAGGCTATGTTAACCAGGGTGATGAAAATGTGTTGAACTGTTTATAAAACCAGTGCATGGTGCCCCATGATCGTATTAATGTACACAGTTAGGATCTAATACTAATGAAAAAAAAAAAAGAAAGAAAGAAAAAAAAATAAAATAAACTGAAGCACAGGTGGCTGTCGGGGGGCCTCAGTGCTTTGGCCCCAGGTCAGGGAAAGGATAAAGGAAGAATGATTTTCAAACTCTGCCTCTCTCTCCCTTCTCTCTCTCAGGCCAAAAGGAAGCTGGATCTAGAGGGGATCGGGAGGCCTGCAATTCCTGAATTCCGAACTCCCAAGGGCAAGTGCATCAGAATGGATGGCCTTCCTAGCCCCAAAAGTAAGCAGTGCTAATGATGCCTCTGGGGGTGGGAGGTAGGGTAGAAGGGAGCAGCCCTGCCCAAGCCATCAGGAGTAATATTTCTATCACTTTCTGGTTTACAAGCTTCCTTGGCATCCTCTCACTTGATCCTTTCAGGTAAGTAGGACTGTCCCCCTTTTATGGATGAGGCAACTTAAGACGCAGCCTGAGTGAGTTGCCCAGTCACACAGCTAGTAAGCAGAATCCAGCACCACATACTGACATGTGCGTCTCGCACTACTACCACGGGGTACACCGCTCTCATCATTTCAACGTGGTGGCCAGTGTTCTATTCGTGAGCTTACTAGTTTTAAAAAGTTTTCACATTTAGGGCCATGTCAGTGGCCCATACCTCTAATCCTAGCACTCTGGGAGGCGGGTGGATTGCTTGGGCTCAGGAGTTTGAGATCAGCCTAAGCTAGAGCAGGACCCTGTCTCTACGAAAAATAGAAAAAACTAGCCAAGCATGGTGATGCACTCCTGTAGTCCCAGAAGCTCAGGAGGCTGAGGCAAGAGGATTGCTCAAGCCCCAGAGTTTGTGGTTGCTGTGAGCTATGATGACGCCATGGCACCCTACCTAGGGTGATAGAGTGAGACTCTGTTTCAAAAGAAAGAAAAAGTTTTCACATTTAATTCAATGTGAACTTTTCTAAAAGACAAAATCCAGCTCAGAGGAGCAGGGGCTAACCAAGGGCTTTCTCCCTCGTGCAGGTAGAGGTAAATAAGTGATTCAAAGGGAAGTGAAGCTTGGGTTAATCCAGACTGTGCCACCTCAGAGGTGTTTAAGATCCAGAGGCTGGCCAGGTGGTGCCCTCCTAAAGCTCTGTTTCCAGTCAATATCCTGGTTAAGAGAGTGTAAGCAACTGAGTTTGGTAGGAACACTAGTTTTGGGGGTTGGAGACAAAATGAAGAAGGCTCTGCCCCAACCTAACTGGTCACTCCTGTGAACCTTAGTTGTTTCATCTATAAAAGGAGATAAAGCTAGGTCAGGAATGGCAAGGATTCCTCTCCATTTCATTGGTAGAGGCTGCCAGATCACTGTAGAAGGATCCTAAGACCCACAATGGCCAGTGGAAAAAAGTACACTGATCAATTCGTGGTGTCTGCCATGGGTGTAAAACCTGACAAAGCAGCTTGTATGCTGAATGCTTGCCATCTATGTGTTAAGGGAATCTAAAGTTTTCCCTTTCAGGAATCTGAGACTCTTTAAAACTCAGGTTCCAGTAGTATTTGGCCACCAACTTGCTATATGCCTCGGAAGTCACTTGATTGCAAAAGTCTCATTGTGGTTTAAGATGCTGCAGCTGAGATGGGGTCTTGCAACATCAACCTCATTGAGAAAGGGACCTTCATCATGAACTTACCCTGCTGGACTAATTTCTTCCCAGAGAATCAGTGGACTGAACATGAAAAATCAAGTGTGGGCTAGGCGCCCATAGCTCATTGGTTAAGGGTGCTGGCCACATGCATCTGGGGTGGCAGGTTCGAACCTGGCCAGGGTCTGCTAAACAACAATGACAACTGCCACAAAAAATAGCCAGGCGTTGTGGTGGGCACCTGTAGTCCCAGCTACTTGGGAGGCTGAGGCAAGAGAATCTCTTAAATCCAAGAGTTGGAGGTTGCTGTGAGCTGTGATGTCACAGCACTCTACTATGAGAGACTCTACTACTTGAGACTCAGTCTCCAAAAGAAAAAGTAAAAGCAAGGCGGCGCCTGTGGCTCAGTCGGTAAGGCGCCGGCCCCATATACCGAGGGTGGCAGGTTCAAACCTGGTCCCGGCTGAACTGCAACCAAAAAATAGCTGGGCGTTGTGGCGGGTGCCTGTAGTCTCAGCTCCTCGGGAGGCTGAGGCAAGAGAATCACTTAAGCCCAGGAGTTGGAGGTTGCTGTGAGCTGTGTGATGCCATGGCACTCTACCCAGGGCCATAAAGTGAGACTCTGTCTCTACAAAAAAAAAAAAAAAAAAAAGTAAAAGCAAATGTGCGTCTATAAAAATGTTCTTGAGTCCAAACTGGTCATTTTCTCCCTGCTCTAATTCCAAATTTCTGATCTATAATTAGCAGGATAGGGTAAGAAGCCAAACTGCCCACATTTGAATTCCAGATTTGCCACTTTCTGGTTGAGTGAGTTGAGCAAGTTACACCTGGCTGTGCCTCAGTATTCTCATCTGTAAAATGGGGATAATTGTACACTCACCTTATAGGGTGTTAAACTTGTTAGTATATGGAAAGCACTTAGAACCATGACCTACACACGGTAAGCGTAGTTATATTATAGTTGTGTGTGGTGATGTGGCTCCCCTAAGCTGTGGTGGTGATATCGTGACTCCCCTGCCTCACAGTGCTCTGTAAACTGGAAAGTGGATGATGAAAGCCCGTGAAAGGTGGAACTCGGTGGGTCCAGGTCAGTGAAAGAAGTTCCAGGGACTGTCCCGCCCTGAGTTGTGACTGGGTCCCTTTCTTCCTCAGCCCCCAAGTCCCCTGGGGAGAAGACTCGGTATGACACATCGCTGGGGCTGCTTACCAAGAAATTCATTTACCTCCTGAGTGAGTCCGAGGATGGGGTCCTTGACCTGAACTGGGCTGCTGAGGTGCTGGACGTACAGAAGCGGCGTATCTATGACATCACCAATGTGCTGGAGGGCATCCAGCTCATCCGCAAGAAGGCCAAGAACAACATCCAGTGGGTGTGAGTGCCTGGGCAGGCCAGTGGCACCATCCAATGGGCATTTGTGCCGTGGGCGGAGCCAGGGGCAACAGCCAGTGGCTGTGACTGTCGGTGCGGGGCTGAGAGCGACATCCTATAGGCTTAGTGCTGGAAGTAGAGTGGGTGATTTTATGGAGGGGTGGAAGACAAACACAGGATGGAGAAAGTTGTAGTAGAGGAAAAGGCTTAAGAGGACCTTAGATTCTTCCTCTTGAGTCAGGGGTCCCAAGATCCCCTCTTAGCATAGGAAAGTCCCCTGGGAGCTAAGTAGGAGTAACCCAGATCCTTTCCAGCTCGGAAAGGATCCAGCCTCTCCCCACTCCTACAGGGCCTTAACAGCAGACTTGCAGCCCCTGGCATGAACCCTAAGAGAAGCCAGGCAGGGGAGTCAGACCTGAAATCACTCCAGTTCCCTGCCATCTAAAAGGGGCTGGGGCATAGGGATGGACAGAGTTGAGAGTCCCCTAGAAGTGGGGTTCAGGTCTTGACTGGTTTCTTCTCCCTAGCTCTACCCCCAAACCTCAGGACCAATCTCTGACAGCTCCCTGGGGGCTAAGCATGACCACTAAATGAGGGGACACCCTCAAAGACCATTTGAATGGCCTCATCCTGGAGTCTCACCCACACCATCTGTTCAGCTCTGCACAGCAGCCCTAGGGTTGAGGTCCCTGCATGTGGACTGAGCCTGACACTGGGGGGTTTCCCTGTTCCCAGAGGCAGGGGAATATTTGAAGACCCCACCCGACCCGGGAAGCAGCAGCAGCTGAGGCAGGAGCTGAAGGAGCTGATGAGCATGGAGCAAGCCTTGGACCAGCTCATCCAGAGCTGCTCTCTGAACTTCAAGCACCTGACTGAGGACAAGGCCAACAAGAGATATCCTCCTTGGTGGGGGCAAGGGGTCAGGGAGCCGGGTCCTTGCATGTTTATATCCATCCTGGGTGGATGCAGTACTTCCCTGTCGGGACTAAATCCCACTCAGTGGTTAGCACCTCTGTTCCTTCCTTAATATATTTTCCTTTCAAATCTATTTAGGTTACATTCTCATTAAAAATGAGCCAAGCAGATGTGTTTAAATCTGTAAAATGGAGAAAAAAAGAAATAATGAGCTACCACTTTAAGATAGCCATTGCTCCTTAACTATATATAGGGTGTGTGTTATTTATTTATTTGTTTGTTTACTTATTTATTTTTTTTTGTAGAGACAGAGTCACTTTATGGCCCTCAGTAGAGTGCCGTGGCCTCACACAGCTCACAGCAACCTCCAGCTCATGGGCTTAAGCGATTCTCTTGCCTCAGCCTCCTGAGCAGCTGGGACTACAGGCGCCCGCCACAATGCCCGGCTATTTTTTGGTTGCAGTTCAGCCGGGGCCGGGTTTGAACCCGTCACCCTCGGTATATGGGGCCGGTGCCTTACCGACTGAGCCACAGGCGCCGCCCTGTTTATTTATTTTTTTGAGACAGAGCCTCAAGCTGTCGCCCTGGGTAAAGTGCTATGGCATCACAGCTCACAGCAACCTCCAACTCCTGGGCTCAAGTGATTCTCTTGCCTCTGCCTCCCAAGTAGCTGGGACTACAGGTGCCCGCCACAACACCCGGCTATTTTTTGGTTGTAGTTGTCATCGTTGTTTGGCAGGCCCAGGCTGGATTCAAACCCTTCAGCTCTGGTGTATGTGACTGGCGCCTTAGCCCTTTGAGCTACAGGTGCCGAGCCAATTTATTTGTTTTTGAGACAAAGTCTCATTTTGTTGCCCTTGGTAGAATGCTATGGTGTCATAGCTAATAGCAATCTCAAACTCTTGGGCTCATGTGATCCTCTTGTCTCAGCTTTCAGAATAAGCTGGGACTACAGGTGCCCATAACAAGGCTTGGCTAGGTTTTCTTTTCTTTTTTTTTTTTTTTTAAATAGGGACTGGTCTTGCATTGCTCAGGCTGGTCTTGAACTTCTGAGCCTTGGCTTCCCAGAGTGCTGGGATTATAGGTATGAACCACTGTGCCTGGCCAAGTGTGTTATATAACTACAGTTGAACAACTCCGGTAGGCTGAGGCAGGTGGATTGCCTGAGCACAGGAGAGCAAGCCCAGCCTGAGCAAGAATGAGACCCTGTTTCTAAAAAAAATAGCTGGGTGTTATGGCAGGCGTCTGTAGTCCCAGGTACTTAGGAGGCTGAGACAAGAGAATCGCTTGAAGCGAAGAGTCTTAGGTTACTGTGAGCTATGAGGCCATGGCATTCTACTGAGGGCAACAAAGTCAGACTCTGTCTCAAATAAATAAAAAAAATAAATAAATACAGTTGAACATGACATTTTTTATTCTGCTTTTACCGTAGACATTTTTCTATTGTTACCTATCTTTTATAAATAATCTCTTGGTTGACCCACATGTAATTGCTGATATTTGACCACATTTTTTTTTTTTTTTGTAGAGACAGAGTGTTACTTTATGGCCCTTGCTAGAGTGCCGTGGCATCACACAGCTCACAGCAACTTCCAACTCCTGGGCTCAAGCGATTCTCTTGGCTCAGTCTCCCAAGTAGCTGGGACTACAGGCGCCCACCACAACACCCGGCTATTTTTCATTGTTGTTGTTGTTGCAGTTCGGCTGGGGCAGTGTTTGAACATGCCACCCTCAGTATATGGGGCTGGCACCTTACCACTGAGCCACAGGCGCCACCCTATTTGACCACATTTTACCTGCAAACAAGTGATTTCATTATGGTTCAACTCACATTTAATAGGTTGAGGCTGTCCTACTCAGACTGCACTCTGGTTTGTTGATAAGGCCTCAGATGGATATTTAGATCGAGATAATGCTTTTATAAGCAACAAGGAGAGGACTACCTTCATATATAGAACTTTTTCACATTTCTTCACTTATGTTCTTAGTTTGGATTCCCAGAATTGAAATAGTAAGGTCAAAGAGCTTGGACTTTACTAAGGTTCTTTTGTTCATTCCCAAATTATTTTGTGTCTAATTGGGTTTTGGATCTGACCTTGTATTTTTGGAAAGATGCTAGGCATTGTCAGAAGCATAAACAAATAAAACAAATATTCCTGCCTTCTTAAAGCTAATCTAATTTGAGAGATGAAGCCTTCACATACAAAACTGCTGCTAGGTAGCATTTTTTAAATGATTTATGTCTTCATTTGCTTTCTAAAGGGATCCAGGGTTAGTTTATAATATTAAAAGGATAGGTTACAGATGTCAGTTATTTCTAAGATGCACATGGAGTCAGGACGTGATGTTCAGAGCCTTAGGAGAGGTAGGTGAAGGCCATGCCTGGCAGGCTAGGGGTTTGAACTTTGACCAGTCACTTTTCTTGACTCTCCTGCTCCTACACTGGCCTACGTGACTTACCAGGATATCCGCGCTGTTGGCAACTTTAAGGAGCAGACGGTGATTGCTGTCAAAGCCCCTCCACAGACCAGACTGGAAGTGCCCGAGAAGCCTGAGGTGAGAGGGGAAGTACTTGGTGAAAAGCCAGGTTGGGAGAGTCCCAGGCAGCTCTGTAGACAGTGTTCCTGGCCATGCCAAACTCCAGGCTTCCTGGGTCTGTTCTGGTATCCATGGCAATATTGGTGGCCTTAAAAAATAGTAATAGTAATATTGGTGGCCTTCAAGCTTGGGCAGAAATGTCAGAAGCTGGAAAAAACAAAATGGAGACTGAGTACTGGCCTGAGAAAATCTGTTTCTGGACTCCTGTATCCCACCAGCCTTGGGTTCCTGTGTGCACACACACATCCCTACACACAATGATGTTAGTGCTCACAAAAATCCTTTCATGCTGACCATGCTGTCCGAGATGAAAGTTCAACATTATTTATTTTTTTTTTTAGACAGAGTCACTCTATCACCCTGGGTAGAGTGCCATTGTGTCATCATAGCTCACAACAACCTCAAACTCCTGGGTTCAAGTGATCCTCTTGCCTCAGCCTCCCCAGTCGCTGGGACTACAGGCACCACACCTGATATCACCACACCTGGCTAGTTTTTCTATTTTTAGTAGAGATGGGGTCTCACTCTTGCTCATTCAAGGCTGGTCTTGAACTCCTGAGCTCAAGCGACCCACCCACCTCGCCCGCCTAGAGTGCTAAGATTATAGTTGTGAGCCACTGTGCCTGGTCAAGTTCAAAATTCTTAACATTCCCTATGAGACCTTCAGTGCTCTGACCTCAGCTGACCTTCACAGCCTCCTCTTGCCCCATCTACCTTTGCTTCAGGCACACTGACCGGTCTGCAGTTTGCCCATCACTTTGAGCTCATTCCTAGTAGAAGACCTTCACGCACGTTCTCTCCAGCTGAGATGCTCTTCCCTCTCTCTGCCTGGTTTATTAGCTATTCATCCTATGGGTCTTAACTTGAATGTCATTTTCTCAAGAAAACCTCTGATCACCCCCAGATCTCATAACCACCTGTGCTTTTCCACTGCTAATCTTTTTTTTTTTTTTGCTGGGGTTGGGTTTGAACCTGCCACCTCCCTCCGGTATATGGGGCTGGCGCCCTACTCACTGAGCCACAGGTGCCGCCCCTCCACTGCTAATCTTCATTTGCTGTATTTAGTGTGATTACGTACGTGATCTATTAACAGTGTAAGCTTCATAAAAGATTTTTCTGCTCACCTTGTATCCTGAGCCCAGGGCACATGATAAGGGCTCAAGAAATAATTTGTTTAAAGCAGGAACTGGGGCTGCAGAGATAATTAAGTCCCTCCTATCCCTTGGAGGCGTTCAGGACCCAGTGAGAAAAAGACCCACAGCAAATAGTGGCTGAAGATGTGCTCTGAGAGCACAGAATAGAGGAAGCACGGGCTGCGGGCCACATGAGGCGGTGTGATTGCATTTGTTCCCGTTTTGTTTTTTCACTTCAAAATAAGATATGTGCAGTGTGCATAGTTTTTTTTTAAACTATAGTCCTGCCCTCTAACCGTCTGAGGGACAACGAACTGGCTCCCTGTTTAAAAAGTTTGAGGACCCCTGGATGGTGACAGTCAAACTGGGTCTTAAAGAAGGAATAGAATTTTTGCTAGGTGCATGAACAGTGGAGTGAATACTTTGAATGTGTGCTGGGATAGCACGTGTGTGGACAGTTGTGGCTTAATTTGCAGGTATGTGGTAGGGAAGAGGCAGGGGTGGGAAGGCCGAATATCAGGATTCTTGGTTACAAGTAGAAAGCCAAGTCCAACTGGATTTAGGGGTGGTGGGAACCAAGTGACAAGTCCAAGGGTGGGGGTGAGAGAGAGATTTGGAGATTGGAGGCAAGACTGGCTGTAGGTGCTTGAACTGTGTCTTAGGGTCGGTCTCACACTCCATCTCCCATTCTACTTTTCTCCATACTGACTATCCATTTCCAAACGAGCCCTCCCATTGCAGTGACAGAGTGAGCTTTTTTGCTACCAGCTCAACAATCCCAGTGGGAAGGAGCTTCCTTTTCCTACAAGTCCATCAAAAGTTCTGGGCCTAAGGCTGCTTGGGTCAACCTGAGCCACATGCCATCCCGAGCCACTCATGTCACTCTGACTTTCTTGGCTGCATCACAAGTCATCTGCTGGAGTTGGGGAAGGGTGCGGCCCTCAAATTGCATGACCTAGGAGTGCGGGAAGAGTGGTTTCTCAAAGGAACATCAAGGTGTTCTCCCTAAAAGAAGAGGTCTTGGGGCCAGACAGCGGAGTCCACCTGGAACAGGCCTCTGCCCAGCTCAGGGGTTGGGCTTCCACACATGGACGGCAGTAGCCACCCATGTCCATCTACACACTAACCCGCAGGTCAGTGTTCAGCTGCCCAGAGCCATGACCTGGCTTTTCTTCCTCCTCCAGGAGAACCTGCAGATTTATCTCAAGAGCACCCAAGGGCCCATTGAAGTCTACCTGTGCCCAGAGGAGCAGGAGCCGGACAGCCCTGCCAAGGAGCCCCTCCCCTCCACCGCCACCCTCAGCCCTGACTCTGCCCAGCCCAGCAGCAGCACCCACCCTAGGATGATGGAACCCAGAGCATCCTCAGGTAGGGCCCCCGACACGAGGTGGGGAGAGCCATTGGCCTAAGTGTTCTCTTCCATGTCGATATGTATTAGATGCCTACTGTCTACCTAGCAGGGGTACATTCATCCTTCTCACACTTTATACTTTATAAAGCCTTACTGGGGAGGCTGATGATGCTGTGGGGCAGAGGAGGGCCTGAATTTGAATCCCAGATCTTCCACTTACCAGCTATGGGAACTTGGACAAGTTACTTCACCTCTTTGCTTCAATTTCCTCATCTATAGGTTGGGCATAGTAAGTAATAGTATGTAACTCATAGGTTGTGAGGATTGATGAGTTAACACGAGTAAAGCACTTGGAACAGTGCCTGACAATAATGGTTAGCTACCATTGTCATTATTACCGCCATGGCACTAGTATAATACTGTGACAACTTTAACAACTGCTAACAGCAAAGCTCCAGCATTCTGTAAATCTAGAATAGATGGAAACTATGTTTTCTGAGGAGGACTCAAAACTTTCTTAGGCTATAATAACTAATATTTGAATTATGTGCACCAGGTATATTCATGATCATATTACTCCTTACAGCAATTTTTTTTTTTTTGCGACAGCATCTCACTCTATCACCCTTGGTAGAGTGCCATGGGGTCATAGCTCATAAGAACCTCAAACTCAGGCCAAGCATGGTGGCTCATGCCTGTAATCCCAGCACTCTGGGAGGCCAAGGCAGGTGCATCGCCTGAGCTAGAGTGAGACCCTGTCTCTAAAAATAGCTGGGCATTGTGGTGGGCACCTGTAGTCCCAGCTACTTGGGAAGCTGAGGCAAGAGAATTGCTTGAGCCCAGGAGTCTGAGGTTGTTGTGAGCTGTGATACTACTGTTCTCTACCCTGGGTGACAAAGTGAGACTGTCTCAACAACAATAAAAAAAAGAACCTCAAACTCCTGGGCTCGAGCAATCCTCTTGCCTCAGTCTCCTGAGTAGCTGGGACTACTGATGCCCACCTCAAAGCCCAGCTAGTTTTTTTTTTTTTTGTTTTTGGTTTTTGGCCGGGGCTAGGTTTGAACCCGCCACCTCTGGCATATGGGACCGGTGCCCTACACCTTGAGCCATAGGCGCTGCCCCCAGCTAGTTTTTCTACTTTTTTTTTGATACAGAGCCTCAAGCTGTCACCCTGGGTAGAGTGCCATGGCATCACAGCTCACAGCAACCTCCAACTCTTGGGCTTAAGTGATTCTCCTGCCTCTGCCTCCCAAGTAGCTGGGATTACAGGCTCCTTCCAGAACATCCAGCTATGTTTTTGGTTGCAGCCATCATTGTTGTTTGGCGGGCCCAGGCTGGATTCGAACCCGCCAGCTAAGGTGTATGTGGCTGTTGCCTTAGCCGCTTGAGCCACAGGTGCCAAGCCATAGTTTTTCTACTTTTAGTAGAGATAGGGATCTCACTCTTGCTCAGGCTGGTCTTGAACTCCTGAGCTCAAGCAATCCACCAGCCTTGGCCTCCCAGAGTGCTAGGATTACAGGCATGAGCCAATGTGCCCAGCCCTGGTTTTTATGTTTTTAAAGAATTGTTGGGGGGGCAGCGCCTGTGGCTCAGTCAGTAAGGCGCTGGCCCCATATACCGAGGGTGGCGGGTTCAAACCCGGCCCCGGCCAAACTGCAACCAAAAAATAGCCGGGCATTGTGGCGGGAGCCTGTAGTCCCAGCTACTCGGGAGGCTCAGGCAAGAGAATCGCTTAAGCCCAGGAGTTGGAGGTTGCTGTGAGCTGTGTGAGGCCACGGCACTCTACCGAGGGCCATAAAGTGAGACTGTCTCTACAAAAAAAAAAAAGAATTGTTGGGGGAAAGAAAAAGAAGGTGATTGTATGACAAGTGTCCCATAAAGCCTAAAATACTGTCCAGCCCTTTACAGAAGTTTGCTGACCTCTAATCTAATGCCATCCTTCTTTTTTTTTTGTAGAGACAGAGTCTCACTTTATGGCCCTTGGTAGAGTGCCGTGGCCTCACACAGCTCACAGCAACCTCCAACTCCTGGGCTTAAGCGATTCTCTTGCCTCAGCCTCCCAAGTAGCTGGGACTACAGGCGCCCGCCACAACACCCGGCTATTTTTTGGTTGCAGTTTGGCCGGGGCCGGGTTTGAACCCGTCACCCTCGGTATATGGGGCCGGCGCCTTACCGACTGAGCCATCCTTCTTTTTACACATGAATAAACAGGCTCAGAGAGGACAAGCAGCTTCCGTAAGGTCACACAGCAAATTGGTGGCAGGGCTGGGACAAGAGCCCAGACTCCTAACTCTTCTCTCAGAACCTCTCCTGTGTCTGTCAGCCTCACCCAGAAAGCAGGGCTTCTCCCTGTGCCAGCCATCTGTCCCTCTGGGCACCTCCCTAGTGCCTATCTCCCATCCCAGACCTGTGCCCCACCCTTTTGCTCCCCCTCTTGCTCTGCCTCTTCACTGAACTGTCAGTATGTGCACAGGTCTCCACAGTTAGAACCACTTGCACTTCAGCTGTCCTCTGAAATCTGGGCAGAGGTAGCAGGTCCACAGCGTAAGCAAGGGTGAAGGTTTTACCTCAGTTTTACAGATGAAGAGCCTGAGACCCAGGCAGGAGTAGAAGCTTACAGAACAGTCAATGGGGCCAGCTGTCATGCCACGGCTGTCCCCTCCACCCTCGCCATGTGGCCTAGTGTCATCTCTGCTGAAGGGAGCAGGGGGACATTTTCCTGAAGGTGTACATACACATTCCATTTTCTGGCCTGAAGCAGAGTCATTTTGGGGTCTGAGCACTAGAGGCCTGGTCCATAGCAGAGGCCACTGCCGTCCTGGCATCACCAGTGGAATTGTTAACCCTTTGCAGCCTTGGTTTTCTTCATCCGTAATGGAAGGGGTTTGAACAAGGGTCACCTTTAACGTCCCTCTAGGTTCTGACATTTGGAGGTAACTGTTGGCATAGGATTTGAAATTGGGAGACTTGCGTTCAAGGTTGTACCTCATCTCTTAGTGACTTGGTGACTGTGGCAAGTCACGTTAACCTCCCTAAGCCTCAGGTCCTGCATCTGTAAAAGAGGGACACTTGGGAGGTGCCTGTGGCTCAACGGGTAGGGCGCTGGTCCCATATGCCGGAGGTGGCGGGTTCAAACCCAGACCCGGCCAAAAAAAAAAAAAGAGGGACACTTAGGGGCGGCGCCTGTGGCTCAAGGAGTAGGGCGCCCGTCCCATATGCCGGAGATGGCGGGTTCAAACCTAGCCCCAGCCAAAAACCAAAAAAAAAAACAAAAACAAAAAGAGGGACACTTAAAATTTCTTCACACATGTCGAGTGGGTTATGGGAGATAATACAGAATGAATGTGATTTAATTTATTTATTTATTGAGACAGAGTCTTAGTCTTAGTGTCACATAGAGTGCTGTGGCCTCATAGCTCACAGCAACCTCAAACTCTTGGGCTCAATCAATCTTTCCTCAGCCTCCCAAGTAGTTGGGACTACAGGTGCCCATCACTATGCCGGTTATTTTTAGAGATGGGGTCTCACTCTTGCTTAGGTTAGTCTCTATCTCCTGAGCGCAGGCAGTCCACCGACCCTGGCCTCCCAGAGTGCTGGGATTACACTGTGCCTGGCGTGATTTTTAAAAAGCTGATGTGAACTATTGCACCAGTGCCAAATCTAACATCATGAAGCTTTTGTTGTTCAGTGTTTTCTTCTAAGAGATTTGTAGTTTCAGGTCTTACATTTAGGTCTTAGATTCATTTTGAATTAATTTTTATATATGGTCTTTGGTAAAGGTCCAACTTCATTCTTTTGCATGTGGATGTCCAGTTTTCTCAGCACCATTTATTGAAAGGACTTTCCTTTTTTTTTTTTTTTTTGCGACAAAGTGTCACTGTGTCGCCCTCAGTAGAGTGCCGTGACGTCACAGCTCACAGCAACCTCAAACTCTTGGGCTTAAGCGATTCTCTTGCCTCAGCCTCCCAAGTAGCTGGGACTACAGGCGCCTGCCACAATGCCTGGCTATTTTTTGGTGGTAGTTGTTATTATTGTTTGATAGGCCCTGTCTGGGTTTGAACCTGCCAGCTCCCATGTATGTAGTTGGCACCCTAGCTGCTGAGCTACAGGTGCCCAGCTGAAAGGACTGTCCTTTAAGGGAGATGCATTTTTTTTTTTTTTTTTAATTTCAGTGTGCTTGTTCATGTTTGTTTGAAGTACTCCTTTTTTGTTGATTTTCCTCTTTCTCCTGCGGTGCTGGCTGTTTTTGATGTTGTTGGTAGAGACGGGGTCTTACTCTGGCTGACTGCTGCTCATATGGGTTTTGAACCTCTGAGCTCAGGCAATCCACCCACCTCGGCCTCCCACAGCACTGGGACTACAGGCGTGAGCCACCACACCCGGCCAAGGGAGATGCTTTTTAAAGATACTAGTTATTAGCTTATGCCTGCGTGTTGATGAGAATGATCTAGTCGAGTGAGAGAAGTGGATGATAAACGAAAAAGAGGAAACTATTTCAGGGATAGGGTCCTTGAAGGTGAAAAGACACAGAGGTGAGTTGGAGGGATGTAGAGGCTGGAGGTGGATTTTGAGAGCAGGACGTTTACCCCCTGTAAGAGGAGAGGTGGGAGGATGAGGAAGGTTGCTGGAGTCAGTGCTGGAAAAGGGAGGTGTCCCTGTGCTGTTAGTATGGGGCAGGCTGAGGAGAGAGAAGGGTGCACAGAAGGCTAGAAATATGTTCTTGTGTGCTGAGGCCAAACTTCAGCTCCAGAGGGGTTTGGGTGCCAAGGCCACGTATGACTCTTATCTATTTGTTTTCAGCACCCCAGCAGATCCCACCGCCACCACCACTGCCTCCACCACTGCCATCCCTCGTCCCCTTGGAGGCCACTGACAGTATGCCAGAGCTGCCACACCCACTCCTGCAGCAAACAGAGGACCAGTTCCTGTCCCCAACCGCAGCGTGCAGCTCCCCTCTGATCAGCTTCTCCCCACCCTTGGACCAGGATGACTACCTGTGGGGCCTGGATGGGGGTGAGGGCATCAGCGACCTCTTTGACTCCTATGACCTTGGGGACTTATTGATTAACTGAGTGACCCTGTCTACCCCAACAGCCTTGCCCCTGTCTCTACCTCCTCACAGACAGACTGGCAGTCTTCTGCCCACACAGGGCACTGGACACTAGGTGCTGTCCTCAGGGTATGACGTCTCCTTTCCCGACTCCCTGCCAACAGAAGCTGTCTGGGGAGAAGTGGAAGATATGGGTGAGGAGTCTATCACGGGTTGGGTCCTGTCCTTCCTAACAAAAGCTGGGCCAGGGAAGGCCTCTTTAGTCTTCTGACCTCTGATCGCTCACTGAAGGACTAGATGAGGTGACCAGGTCCAGGGAAGGGCCCTACTACCTCCTTTTGAGGGGTAATTAGGACCCTCAATTTACCAAGCACTTAATGCCTTTGTATTTATTTCAGATTGAGTTTTGTTTGTCCTCCCTGAGTTTTAGCAGGGAGATTATTCTAGTTTTTAGTGAGACTGCTCCTCAGGTCTATGGGCACCTATCATTGTTGTGGTCCCAGGGCCAGCCTGGGCTTCCAGGGGCCCAGGCCAACACTCCCTGTATCCCTGGGAGTTAGTCTCTGAGGGCCGCCCAGTCTGCCTGATGCTAACTAATTGCACTTAGGCCTCCTGATTTGAGAAACTCCTGTCCCAGAGATGGTTCTAGGGAACAATTCCAGGTCAGGCAGGTCTGAGGCTCCTGTGGAATTCCTTAGTTCTCCCACCTCTTAGAACATAAAAATGATCTTTCTGGGCAATCAGCAGAATTGGAACGCAGGGCCGTTTTACATCGAGGACCTGGAGGCAGAGGCAGCTCCATCTTACAGAAGGGTGAGATTAAAACAAGAAACTGTCGAATGCTTCCCCCTATAGTTGCTGGCATCATCCTCTGCTTCCCTGGGAGGATTTTTTTTGCCATGTTTGTTGAGGGGGATGATTCTTTAAGGGCCTCCCCTTGCCCCCAGCTCTCACTCAGACCCAAGGACAGAGGTGACCAGCGCTTGGTGGCATGTTTGCTCCTTTTGTCACTAGAATGCTGAAGAGGTAGGTGATAGGGAAGGATCTTTGTGGCAGACCAGACCTTAGCAGCTACTGGGGAGATGGATTCATGTGACCTATGAGGTTTGGGGGTCTTGAAAAGATCTTTCAGTTTCACCCTATCCGCCCAGTGGCTTCAACATGCCACATGACACCTTCGACCCTTCCCTACCTAGATTTGGATTTGGATGCTGTGGGCTGAGCCAACACTGTACCTTCTGGAAAGAGGCAGCAGGGAGCTACGTTTCCTCGGGGTCTCAGCTGGGTAGCACTTTCCCCCCTAAAGTTTGTAGCATTACGTTCGTTTAAGATACGAAGTTGGCTTTGTTGGGTTGCCCCTGAGCTGACTGGTATCTGAAGGTTGGGAGGTGTGCTTGTGTAGAGGTGGGGCCCAGTGTGAACTCATGTCACTAAGGATGTTTGCTCACCTTCCTGGGCTCTCAGGTTAGCCCCCTCCCAGGCACAGTCAGCAGGTCACAGCTACCCTGCTCTGTAAACAGGTAGCCCTGTTTTTGTACACTTTACAGAAATGGCTTTTGTCTCCCCTCCCCAGATACTCACAGGAGACTCATTAGAAGCCCATGTTGAAGTCCTGGGACCACCTTGGCCCTCGGGTGGGGACTGGGGTGCTGCATGGGACCTTGGTCAGGCAGCTGGACCTGGAGACAGCATTGCTACTCTCGGGTCTCCTCTGGGATGCCATGTAGCAATGTGCCATCTCTGAGGACAGAGATGTTTGACTCCCCTGCCTTGGGCTCTGTCTGGAGGTTTCTCATAGAGCTAAATTGGAGAAAAGGGTGAAGACCTTTTTCATCTGTGGAACCCACTGGGGACGAATTTAACACTGGTGTCTGGCTGGAATTCAGGCACTCTCCCAAATGCCCATCCACAGGGATAGACAGAGGGGCTGCCCTCGGGCCCATGGCCTGTGTCCTGAGTGGCCACCTCTGTCCCCTCTGTGCCGTCCCTTCCACATCGGGCCTGGTCAAGGGGCTGGTCCTCCCCTTGACCAGGCCCGATGGTCAGCCTCAGACTTGGTGTGGAAAACAAGCTCTTGCCTCTTCCTTGCCAGTGGCACTTGAAACCTCTCAAGTTCCATAGAGTGTTTTCAGGATGCTATTTGAACTGGTATTTCCTTTAGGGGCCAGGTAAGCTGTAAAACCATGGCAGGAAACTAGTTTTTTGTTTGTTTGTTTTTTTGTTGCAGTTTTTGGCCGGGGCCGGGTTTGAACCTGCCACCTCTGGCATATGGGGCCTACTCCTTGAGCCACAGGTGCCTCCCAGGAGTCTAGTTTTAATTTTTGGGGGGGAGACAGAGTCTCACTATGTCGCCCTCGGTTGAGTGCCGTGGCCTCAGCTCACAACAACCTCAAACTCTTGGGCTCAAGCGATTCTCTTGCCTCAGCATCCTAAGTAGCTGGGACTACAGGCGCCCATCACAACGCCCGGCTATTTTTTTTGTTGTAGTTGTCGTTGTTTAGCAGGCCTGGGCCGAATTTGAACCCGCCAGCCTCGGTGTATGTGGCTAGCTCCCTAACCACTGGACTATAGGCACCGAGCCAAGTTTTAATTTTCTGCCTGGAAATTTCCTAGCCCTACCAGCAGTCCCTGATTTACCCATGTCCCCAGGGACATCAAGGCTCAAGGGCTTCAGGGAACCCAGCAGAATTAGTCAGCAAAATTGAAGACTCCAAGAGACTTCCTTTTTTTTTTTTTTTTTTTGTAGAGACAGAGTCTCACTGTACCGCCCTCAGGTAGAGTGCCGTGGCGTCACAAGGCTCACAGCAACCTCTAACTCTTGGGCTTACGCGATTCTCTTGCCTCAGTCTCCTGGAGACTTCCTTTTTAAAAAAATTTTTTTTATTTTTTATGAGACAGACTCACTATCACCCTGGGTAGAGTGACTTGGTGTCATAGCTCACAGCAGCCTCAAACTCTTGGGCTCAAGTGATCCTCTTGCCTCAGCCTCTTGGGCCAGAAGTATCCCTTTTCTGTAGAAGTCCTGTCGGCCAGCTGACAGAGCTAGAGGGAAGAAGAGGGACGTGGTGAAGCTCATAAAACTGGCTTGAGGATGGTTCTGACTTTGTTTTCCCTCCCCCAGTGTTTTCAGCCTCCCTTCTGCACCGTGTTTAGAGCTTTAGTGAGTGAGTTTGGGTGCTTCAGCATCTGAATGCTGTGTGGCTTAGCGAATTTGAAGTGAAAGCCTTTTGGGGTTGTTTGGAAGCAGCTTTCTGGTTCTTGTCATTGTATACTGAGGTCCCCACCTCATCCTGGGACTCCCATTCTGGGTTCTCCCACGAGAACCCTCAAAGACCATGGTGGCCACAGCTTGGCCAGCCTGCTGTCTCCAGGGTAACATGAAGAAGCCTTGTATGTGGCACATTTGTCTGGAGGGTGAGCTGGGCCAGAGGGAAACTGGTCCCTGTGCTGGGACTCTGTACGGGTCATTTTTCCCTGGCTGGGTCTTGCCTTGATCTTGCCTCCTCAATGAGCACCATGTACGCCTCCTCGTGTTGTGATAGTTGGGCATTAAATTACAACTCTGGATGTCTTATCTTTATTGTGCTTTCTGAAGTTCATTTCCAACTGTGGGTCTGGTCCCCCCAGGCTGAGGGCTGGGGGCTGTCCTGGCCAATGCCATAGCACATTTTATCCAGCTGATTTCCTCCCAGAAACAAACAGCCTCCTTTCCCCACACTGGCTAATTACCATGCCTGAATTCTTACCATTAAACCTGGAAGGAGGTTGGAGAACATTCTCCTCAGTAAAGTACCACAAGAATGGAAAAGCAAGTATCCAATGTGCTCAGAATCAATATGAAACCAGGCAGGGGTCCTCAAACTTTTTAAACAGGGGGCCAGTTCACTGTCCCTCAGACCGTTGGAGGGCCGGACTATAGTTTAAAAAAAAACTATGAACAAATTCCTATGCACACTGCACATATCTTATTTTGAAGTAAAAAAACAAAACGGGAACAGATACAATCACACCTCTTTATGTGGCCCGCAGGCTGCAGTTTGAGGACCCCTGCGAGGAACAAATACACATCCACTCAAGAGAAAAACACTATGAAGCTCAAGTGGGAGGGAGGGAGGGGAGGTGGGAGGGTAATTGGGATGCTGTCACCTAACAGGCACAATGAATGAGTATATGGCACACCTGGGGGAGGGATGCAAGTACAAATTGGACTTTACTTAATAAATAATGTAACCTAATCATCGGTACCCTCACATTGATCTGAAATTTTTTTTTTTGTAGAGACAGAGTCTCACTTTATGGCCCTCGGTAGAGTGCTGTGGCCTCACACAGCTCACAGCAACCTCCAACTCCTGGACTTAAGCGATTCTCTTGCCTCTGATCTGAAATTTTTAAAAAAGAAATCTCAGAGTCGGCACCCATAGCACAGTGGTTACCGTGCCAGCCACATACACCGAGGCTGGCAGGTTCGAAACTGGCCCTAAAACAACGACAACTGCAACAAAAAATTAGCTGGGCATTGGCGCCGCCTATGGCTCAGTGAGTAGGGTGCCGACCCCATATACCCAGGGTGGCGGGTTCAAACTTCAGCGTTGGCCAAACTGCAACTACAACAACAAAATAGCCGGGTGTCCTGGCAGACACCTGTAGTCCCAGCTACTCGGGAGGCTGAGGCAAGAGAATCACCTAAGCCCAGGAGTTGGAGGTTACTGTGAGGTTACTGTGAGGCCATCGCACTCTACCAAGGGCAACAAAGTGAGACTCTGTCTCTACAATATAAATAAATAAATAAATACATAAATAAAAGCAGCTGGTGCCTGTAGTCCCAGCTTCTTGGGAGGCTGAGGCAAGAGAATTCGCTTAAGCCTGAGAGTTTGAGGTTGCTGTAAGCTGTGATACCACAGCACTCGACCAAGGGCAACATAGTGAAACTGTCTCCAAAAAAAGAAAGAAATCGCACCATTAAAGCACTGAAAAATTAGCAAACACGCATATCTAAAATATGTTTCTCCCTCACCTGGTCAAAAACCACATGATCAGCTTAATAGGTGCAGGAAAAAGTACTGAAGAAAATTCAACACTCCTTCCTGATTATTTTTCTTTTTTTTTTGAGACAGAGCTTCACTCTCTGTTGCCCTGGGTAGAGTCCCGTGGTGTCATAGCTCATAGCAACCTCAAACTCCTAGGTTCAAGTGATCCTCTTGCCTCAGTCTCCCAAGTAGCTGTGACTACAAGCACCTGCCACAATGCCCAGCTAGTTTTCCTATTTTTGGTAGAGATGGGGTCTACCTCTTGCTCAGGCTGGTCTTGAACTACTGAGCTCAAACAATCCCCCCATCTTGGCCTCCCAAAGTACTAGGATTACACACATGAGCCACCAAGACGGGCCACTCCTTCCTGACTAAAAAACAACCCAAGAAACTAAAAATAGACAGGAACTTCCCCAACCTCTTAACCCCGATAAAGAACAGGTGTGAAAAACCCACAATTGGTGTCATATCTAATGGTGAAATACTGAATGATTCTTCATCTACACTGCCCCAAGGTAAAACACGAGAAGAATATATCCACTCCCTCCGTTTCTATTCAATGTCGTACCGGAGGACATTCAGGACAATTAGGACAGGAAAATAAAAAAAAGGCATTCAGCTCAAAAAGAAGTAAAATTATCTCTATTCGCAAATAACGTGATCTTATATATAGGAAATCCTAAGGAGTTCATCAAAAATATAAATATTTAAAATAGGAGTTCTAATAAAGGGTTTTGTAGGATACAAGATCAATATGCAAAGATCAGTTGTATTTCTATACACTAGCAATGAACAACCCCAAAAATGAAATTAAGAAAGTCATGTTATTTACAAAAGCATCAAAAATAATAACCAGGCATGGTGGTATCGTCTTGTCCCAGCCACTCAGAAGGCTGAGGTGGAAGGATAGCTTGAGACAAAGAGTTCGAGTCCAGCTTAGGTAACATAGTGAGATCCCATCTCTAAAAATAATAGTAATAAAATATTTAGTTTTTTTTTTTTAGACAGAGTCTCACTTTGTCGCCCTTGGTAGAGTGCTGTGGCATCATAACTCACAGCAACCTCCAACTCTTGGACTCAAGCAATTGTCTTGCCTCAGTCTCCCAGGTAGCTGGGACTATAGGCATCCGCCACAATGCTGGGCTATTTTTAAAGGCAGGGACTTGCTCTGGCTCAGACTGGTCTTGAACTCGTGAGCTCAGGCAATCCACCCACCTTGGTTTCCCAGAGTGCTAGGATTACAGGCATGAGCCACCATGCCCGGCCTACGTGGTCAAGCTCGATGGAGTGCTGTGCTGTCATAGCTCACAGCAACATTACACTCTTGGGCTCAAGCGATCCTCTTCTCTCAGCCTCCCAACTAGCTGGAACGACAGGCACCTGCCATGGAGCCTGGCTAGTTTTCCTATTTTTAGTAGAAACAGGGTCTTGCTGTTGCTCAGGCTGGTCTCAAACTCCTGAGCTCAAGCAATCTACCCACCTCAGCCTCCCAAAGGGCTGGAATTACAGGTGTGAGCCACCGCGCCTGGTTGATAACATTTCTAAAAATCGTTGCATTGTACACTGTATACCTGAAATTGGTGAATTTTATGTTATGTAAAATATACCTCAATAAAGATTTCAAATTAAAAAATTCTCAGGCAAAGCAGCCTGTAAGGCCGAGGTGAAAATGTATGGGCAAGGGACAATTTTCTAGTAAATTTACTCAAATTGGCCCAAGAAGGAAAGGAAATTATTTACTAACTTGAACTGGCATTGAAGAGTTTCTGCCCACAAATGTTGTCAGAGCCAAATGGTTTTACAGGGAAGTTTTCTTTAATCTTAACTTTGAGCTTATACATTTTTCAGAGAATAGAAAACAAGGAAAAGTCATACAATTTGTTTTATGAGGCTAGGACAACCTTGATCTTGAAACCAGGCAAAGACAAGGCAAGATAAGAAAATTATAGATTGGGCAGCGCCTGTGGCTCAGTTGGTAAGGTGCTGGCCCCATATACCGAGGGTGGCGGGTTCAAACCCGGCCCCGGCCAAAACTGCAACCAAAAAATAGCCGGGCGTTGTGGTGGGCGCCTGTAGTCCCAGCTACTCGGGAGGCTGAGGCAAGAGAATCGCTTAAGCCCAGGAGTTGGAGGTTGCTGTGAGCTGTGTGAGGCCATGGCACTCTACCGAGGGCCGTAAAGTGAGACTCTGTCTCTACAAAAAAAAAAAAAAAGAAGGGGCGGCGCCTGTGGCTCAGTGAGTAGGGCGCCGGCCCCATATGCCAAGGGTGGCGGGTTCAAACCCAGCCCCGGCCAAATTGCAACAACAACAACAAAAAACAAACAAACAAAAAAATAGCCGGGTGCTGTGGCGGGCACCTGTAGTCCCAGCTACTTGGGAGGCTGAGGCAAGAGAATCGCTTAAGCCCAGGAGCTGGAGGTTGCTGTGAGCTGTGTGATGCCATGGCACTCTACTGAGGGCCATAAAGTGAGACTCTGTCTCTACAAAAAAAAAATAAAAATAAAAAATAATAATAAAAAAAAAAAAAGAAAATTATAGATTAATTCTCTTAAATAGACATGAATTGTAAATAAAATCTAGCCAATTAAATGCAGCCTTGCAAAATAACAAATCACAGTCATGTTGGATTGATCCAGGAATGCAAGGACAGTATTGGCACATTTGCAGCAAAACTCCAAGATTTTCACATGCACTGAATATGAGACAGAAATGCTACTTTTTTTTTTTGAGACAGAGCCTCAAGCTGTTGCCCTGGGTAGAGTGCTGTGGCATCACAGCTCACAGCAACTTCCAATTCCTGAGCTCAAGCGACTCTCCTGCGTCCACCTCCCAAGTAGCTGGGACTACAGGCACCCGCCACAACACCTGGCTATTTTTGGGTTGCAACCGTCATTGTTGTTTGGCGGGCCTGGGCTGGATTAGAACCCGCCAGCTCAGGTGTATGTGGCTGGTGTCTTAGCGGCTTGAGCCACAGGTGCCGAGCCTTTTTTTTTTTTTTTTTGAGACAGAGTCTCAAGCTGTCCCCCTGGGTAGAGTGCCTTGGCATCACAGCTCACAGCAACCTCCAACTCTTGGGCTTAAGTGATTTTCTTGCCTCAGTCTCCCAAGTAGCTGGGACTACAGGCGCCCATCACAGCCCGGCTATTTTTTGGTTGTAGTTGTCATTGTTCGGCAGGCCTAGGCCAGATTCAAACCCGCCAGCTCCAGCGTATGTGGCTGGTGCCTTAGCTGCTTGAGCTATAGGCGAGTCGAGCCAGAAATGCTACTTTTTGAAAGCTTGTCCATGAATCTGTTTCTCAGCACGGGGTGCTGTTCTGACACTAGGGCATAACACAAATTACTGCCCTCAAAGAGGACAGAAAGCCATCCATACAATTCTCCATCTTAACAAATTAAAGGAAAAATCCATGTGACCATCTCCATAGACAGAGAAAAAACAGTTGAAAAATTCAACACTCATTCATGATTTTTAGAAACTTGATAGCTAAATAAGTATACACAAGTAATGGCTGGGTGCGCATAGCTCAATGAGTAAGGTGTCGGCCACATGCCCGAAGCTGGCAGGTTTGAGGCCTGCTAAACAACAATGACAATTGCAACCAAAAAATAGCCGGGCACTGTGGCAGTCACCTGTGGTGCCAGCTACTTGGGAGGTTGCGGCAGGAGAATCGCTTAAGCCCAAGAGTTTGAGGTTGCTATGAGCTGTGACGCCAAGGCACTCTACCCAGGGGGACAGCTTGAGACTCTGAGGGTGACATAGTGAGACTCTGACTCAAAGGTAAAAAAAAAAAAAAAAGAATACACAGGTAGGCCAGACGTAGTGGCCCACACCTGTAATCCTAACACTCTGGAAGGCTGAGGCAGGTAGATTTCTTGAGCTCAGGAGTTCGAGACCAGCCCAAGCAAGAATGAGATCCCATCTCTAAAACTAGTCAGGCATTGTGGCTGGTGCCTGAGGTAAGAGGATTACTTGAACCCAAGAGTTCGAAGTTACTGTGAACTGTGATGCCCCTGTACTCTATCAAGGGTGGAAAAGTGAGACTGTCTAAAAAAAAAATAAAAAATAAACATAAAACTTTAGAAACAAGAGAAGGACACCCAGTATCACTCCTACAAATCAACATTGTTCTGGTGACCTCTGGGCAAAGCAATAGGTTAAAGGGGAGAAAAAAACCTACGTCTGTCCACCTAAAACCTATGCAATTAACTCCTATGCTCTCCTATCAAGGCTCATTTATTTATCAGACATTTATAGAGCATCTACTCTGTGCCATAGTGGGGCCATTAACTACTGTTCCTTCCTTGTCAAAGGTGTTTACCTGCCTTAAAAGTTTGCACCCTCTTCCTGTGGATGGCCAAGGTCTGGCAGGTGTGTGTCTGGAGCACAACACTTGAGTTGCCCGAAGCTCTGGATTGCAGCAGGGAGGGGACACCAGACCTCTCTGCGGGTTCTAAATGAATCTCTAAGGGCTCATCAATGTGACAATACTTTTTGATTATGTGTATGAAGATACTTAGTTTTTGTCTTGATCCTTCCATCAATCCTGGGAAAGAAAACAGGTAGGTAATAAAACTGAACTTTTGGCTGGGCACAGTGGCTCAGGTCTATAATCCTAGCATTCCGGGAGGCTGTGTTAGGAGGATTGCTTGAGTTTAGGATTTTGAGATCAGCCTGAGCAAGAGCAGGAACCCTGTCTCTACTAAAAATTGAAAAATTAGCCAGATGTGGTGGGTGCCTGTAACCCTGGTTACTTGGGAGACTGAGTCAGGAGGATGGCTTGAACCTAGCAGTTTCAGGTTGCTGTGAGCTAGGCCAATGTCAAGGCATGCTAGCCTGGGGCAGTAGAGTGAGACTCTGTCTGAATAAATAAATAAATAAATAAGGACAACCATAAAAAGAACTGAAAGTGTTCTTTGCTTATTCCTCTCACAACATTTTTTGAGCACACACAATGTGCCTATATCTGCTAGGTGCTGAGGAAACCATGGCCCCTGACTTCCTGGAGCTTACAGTCAATTTAACTCAAACCACATAGTTTACAGATCTGAACATTCATTTATACAAACACCTCTGTGTGCCAGGATGGTGAATCTCAAACTTCAGTGTTCATCAGAACTAGCTGCAGGGCTTGTTATGTAGAGATTCCTGGGCTCCCTCCCCAGGGTCTCTGATTTAGTAGGTCAGAAGGGACCTGAGAATGTGCATTTCTAACAAGTCCCAAGGTGATGCTGAGGATGCTGGTCAGGAGGACCCCACTTTGAAAACCACTGCACTAGAGAATGTACCCGCACTGGGATTCAGATATTACATGATGTAATAGCATTGTAGTACGGTGGTTACAGCTCCAGCCACATACACTGAGGGTGGTGGTTTCCAGCCCTGCCCAGACCAGCTTAAAAAACAAAACAGAAAAAAAGAAAGAGAGCAGCCAGGCATGGTGGCTCACTCCTGTAATCCTGGTACTCTGGGAAGTCAAGGCAGGTGGATCACCTGAGCTCAGAAGTTCAAGACCAACCTGAGCAACGAGAGACCCAGTACCTACTAAAAATAGAAAAACTAGCTGGGTGTTTTATTGTTTGTTTGTTTTTTTAGAGACAGAGTCTCACTTTGTTGCCCTCAGTAGAGTGCTGTGGCATCACAGCTCACAGCAACCTCCAGCTCTTGGGCTTAGGCAATTCTCTTGCCTCAGCCTCCCAAGTAGCTGGGACTACAGTACTAACCACAACGCCTGGCTATTTTTTGTTGCAGTTTGGCCGGGGCCGGGTTCAAACCTGCCATTGTTGGTATATGGGGCCAGTGCCCTACACACTGAGCCACAGGTGCTGCTCTAGTCGGGCGTTTTTTTGGGTGCCTGTAGTTCTAGCTACTTGGGAGGCTGAGACAAGAGGATTGTTCAAGTCTGAGGTTGCTGTGAGCTATGATGATGCCATGGCACTCTACTCAGGGTGACAGAGTGAGATTCTGTCTCAAAAAGAAAGAAAGAACGAAAGAAAGACAACGTCCCAATTCTGGAAGAGCTCACTGCCCAGGAGGTTTTTTTTGTTTGTTTGTGTTTGTTTGTTTTTTGGAGACAGAGTCTCACTATGTCACCTTTGGTAGAGTGCCATAACGTCACAGCTCACAGCAACCTCAAACTCTTGTGCTTAAGCCATTCTCTTGCCTCAGCCTCCCACAATGCCCAGCCATTTTTTAGTGCAGTTGTTATTGTTGTTTCGCTGGCCCGGGCTGGGTTTGAACCTGCCACCTTCAGTGTATATGGCTGGCACCATAACCACTGTGCTATGAACGCCGAGCCTGCCCAGGAGGTTTTAATAGCCTTTCATTCACTTGCTTCTTAATTTGTTCGACAAATTGAGCCTTGTGTGCATAATATCATCTAGTTTCCAGGCAAACCCTGCAAAGTGGGTATTGTTATTAACCCCGTGTTTACAAATGAGGAAACTGAGACTCAAAGAGTTCAGGTAATGTGCATAGTCACACGGTATGAGATGGAGCCCAGGCTGTGAGTCCCCAAGGGATCCTATTCTTAATCTCTAGTCAAACCTCATGTAAATAAAGTCATTTAATGAGGTGTTAGAAAAGCTACCATCAAGGAAGCATAGAATGCTTTGGGAGCTCAGATGGACTCAGAGAGGTCATGTTGGGGATGGGACCTGAAGGAGATGTTTGCCAAAGGAAAGGAGAGAAGGCTGCAGAGCAGGCCAAGGGAACCATTCTGGAAAAGGCCAGGTGGCTCCATGGTTAAAATATATAGACTAGAGCATCCCAGTAAATCACCCAATTCACTGGGTCCGAAGGCTTGTGCCAGTCCTCGACTGACCACAGCAGAGTGGCCTGTGTATCTGTTGGCTGGAGGCTATTTTTTTTTTTTTTTGAGATAGTCTTATTATGTCACCCTCGGTAGAGTGTGTGGCGTCATAGCTCACAGCAGCCTCCAACTCTTGGGAGTAAACAATTCTCTTGCCTCAGCCTCCCAAGTAGCTGAGACTACAGGCATCTGCTACAACACCCAACTATTTTTTTGCAGTTGTCCTTGTTGCAGGCCCGGGCTGGGTTCGAACCTGCCAGCCCTGGTGTATGTGGCTGGTGGCCATAACCACTGTGCTACGGGAGCTGAGCCAGGTGGAAGGCTATGTTGACACCATCAAGGCCATACACACCCCCTCCTAGAGTGTGTGGTTCCTCAATGTAATGGCTCACTAACCACACTGAGGGTGTTTGGTTACTGCAGGAGTTATTTTCCCAGCATGGGGACCACTGCCCTCTGGTGGTCACTCTGTCAAATGCAGAAGGTGAGAAAAGTGCCATCTCTTATTGAGATCTCATCAAGGAGGACCAAGTTTTAATCTACTAAATCTTTCAAAAACCTTATAGAAGGCCAGGCGCAGTGGCTCACACCTGTAATCCCAGCACTTTGGGAGGCCGAGTTGGGCAGATCACCTGAGCTCATGAGTTTGAGATCAGCCTGAGCCAGAGCAAGACCGGGTCTCTAAAAATAGCTGGGCATTGTGGTGGCGCCTGTAGTCCCAACTACTCTGGAGGCTGAGGCAAGGGGATCACTTGAGCCCAAGAGTCTGAGGTTGCTGTGAGCTATGATGCCACAGTACTCTACTGGGGGCAACAAAGTGAGACTCTATATCAAAAAAAAAAAAACCCTTATAGAATAGGCATTATTATCCGCAGAGGGGTGAATTTGCTTGTCTGATGTCACACATCCTGATAAGTAGGGACAGGGCAGGACAAGGGTGAGCAAACTGGTGCATTGCCTGCCTCACCCTAGGTTCCACCTGGTGATAAAACCAGACTGGAACCTGGTCATTTAAACACTAAGGCCCACACTCTTGAACTCCATGTGGTCCAGTCTCCTGATTGGCATTATGGGGGCTCCAAGCTGATCTTAGACATTTATTGGGTGTGCATAGTGCCAGATGCTGAAAAAACAAAGACATTGTCCTTTGCCTGTGAAGAGTGTGACTGATGGTCCCTTGAATGTAAGTCGTGAAAAGACATCTGGCTTTAGGAGCAGCAAAGGAAGCAAGATTTTTATGCGTGTATTTAGTGTCCTAGTCATAAGGAGTCTTCTTCCCTGGCAATGAACTCCCTGAGGGAGGCCAGCAACCCCATCCCATCTCCACTACTGAGCTAGACTCTCAGGCCCCTAGGCCAAGCCTGATCCCATTGTTTCTCTGCTTGCCCAAATCGTCTCCATGGTCCCAGCCCCATCAGGACCAGCACCTTCTCACTAGCTCTGTATCCCAGCCAGGGGCACTCAGCAGGCTCCTGGGAGGTGCCACAGAAGCATTTGTTGGATACATGATTGTGAATCGGCGGTATAGTTGATCTACTGTCTCTTACAACATGACTGTTACTGTACCATGTGGTCACAGGTATAAAAGGAAAATGCTCACCCGTGCAAAGGTCATTCACATTCCTTTGTCCCAGACATACCCGGCTTGGCTATTTTAGTTCTTCTCATGTTGCCAGCTTTTCTTCTAGAGTCCAAGTCAGTAGTTGCCCCTCAAACCAATTCACAAGTTTTTATTGAGCACCTACTAGGGAGGCAAAACAAAGGGGCAGGAAAATTATTGAGGTAGAGTTTCACAAGTCTTCTTTTTCTTTTTGAGACAGAGTCTTACTCTGTCACCTTGGGTAGAGTGCCGTGGCCTCATCATGGCTCACAGCAACCTCAAACTCTTGGGCTCAAGAAATCCTCTTGCCTCAGCCTCCCAAGCAGCTGGGCTTACAGGTGCCTGCCACAATGCCCAGTTATTTTTAGTAGAGACAAGGTCTTGCTCTTGTTCAGGCTGGTCTTGAATTCTTAAGCTCAAGCAATCCACCAGATGAGCAAATCTTTCTTTTTTTTAGACAGAGTCTCAAGCTGCCGCCCTGTGACACCACAGCAACCTCAAACTTGGGCTTAAGCGATTCTCTTGCCTCAGCTTCCCAAGTTTAGCTGGGACTACAGGCACCCACCACAATGCCCGCCTTTTTTGTTGTTGTTGCAGTTGTCATTGTTGTTTTAGCTTGCCCAGGCTGAGCAAATTCTTTTGGGGTTCATTTTTTAGACAAGGTCTTTCTCTGTTTCCTAGGCTAGAGTGCTGTGGTGTCATCATAGCTCAGAGCAACCTCAAACTCCTGGGCTCAAGTGATCCTCCTGCCTCAGCCTCCCCAGTAGCTGGGAATATAGGCGTTCACCACAATGCCTGGCTAATTTTTCTATTTTTTGTGGAAACTGGGTCTTGCTCTTCCTAAGGCTGGTCTCAAGCTCCTGACCTCAAGTAATCCTGCTGCCTCAGCCTCCCAAAGTGCTGGGATTATAGATGTGAGCCACCACACCTGGCCTGCATGCTTACTATTTAGCAGAGATGGGAACGATAACTAACAGTTATTGAGCTATGACATACCAAGCATTATTGTTTACAGTGACTCTTTTTTTTTTTTTTTTTTTTTGATTTTTGGTTTTTGGCCGGGGCTGGGTTTGAACCCGCCACTTCCGGCATATGGGACCGGCACCCTACTCCTTGAGCCACAGGCGCCGCCCCCAAGCATTATTGTTAAACCCTTTCCAACCATCGCTTCATTTGCTCATTTCCATAACCCTATGAGGGAAATTCCCTTATTTCCCCATTTTACAGATGAGGAAGCTGAAGCCCATGAAGATTAATACAAGGTAGTTGGCAAAGCCAGGATTCAAACCCAGGCAGTCCAGCTGCAAAGCCTAGGCACTGTAATCTAGTTCCCCATAAAGCCCTAATTAGAATAAAAAAATCTCTGTTCTCACAGTCCAATGCAGGAAGCAATCAATAAATAATAGACAAATCAAAATAATTCCATGTTAAAAGATGTTAAGTGGCTCAGCGCCTGTAGCTGAAGCAGCTAAGGCTCCAACCACATACACCAGAGCTGGTGGGTTTGAATCCAGCCTGGGCCCGCCAAACAACAATGACAACTACAACCAAAAAATAGCTGGGCGTTGTGGTGGGTGCCTGTAGTCCCAGCTACTTGGGAGACAGAGGCAGGAGAATCGCTTGAGCCAGGAGTTGGAGGTTGGTGTGAGCTGTGATGCCACAGCACTCTAACCAGGGCGACAGCTTGAGGCTCTGTCTCAAAAAAAAAAAAAAAAAAGACATTAAGTGCTGGATAGGGAAAAAATAGAGCAGGTGACTAGGAATATGGGATGCCAGTCGGGGCAGGCAGGTGACTGCAGTCTTAAATAGGATGATCAGGATAAACTTCATTGAAATGATGACATTTGAGCTGAGACTTGAAAAAAAAAGCAAAGGAGTTGCCCATGTGACTATCTGGGGCAAGAGCATTCCAGGCAGAGGAAGCAGCCAGTGCAAAGGTCCTGGGGCGGGAGGGTGCCGAGCGTGTTCAAGGACCAATAAAGAAGTCCATATGATTGGAGCAGAGGCTGGAGAAGAGGGAGAGAGAGGAGAGGAGGGGAGAGGGAGGGTGATGATGTAGACATTCACCACAATGAATGGCCATGCAAGGACTCGCTTTTAGTTTTAGGGGAACCATTAGAAGGTTTGAGGAGAGAAGTGACGTGATCTGACTTACACTTTAAAGGATTACTTTTTGCTCTGTTGAGAATAGGCTACAGAGGAACAGAGAACCCAATTAGAAGGCTCCTACAGCAATCCAGGCATGAGATAATGATGGCTTGGACCAGGCTAGTAGCTGCAGGATGATGAGGATATACTTTGGGGATAGAGCAAACAGATTTCCAGATGTAGGGTATGAGAGAAAAAGAAGAGCCAAGAATGTTATCCTGAACACTGGAAAGTGAAAGTTGCCATCAATGGAGAGAGAGAATGTGTGTGTGTTTAGGTTTGGGGAGGGAAGTCAGGAGTTTTGACTTTGGATATGTTACGTTCAAGGTGGCCTATTAGGCTTCCAGGTGCAAATGCTAAGGAGGTCGTGGGATATAGGAGTCTGGAGGTCAAGGGAGAGGGGCCAGGCTGGAGTTACACGTTTGGGAATCATCAGAATCAAAATAGCACTTAAAGCCACAGGTGAGTTCATGAAGGGAGTAAGTGTTGAATGGAGAGGGCAGGACCAAGGACCCATCTCAGCAGTGGTAAGAAATTAGAAGGAAGAGGAAAAACTAACAAAAGAGATCGAGGAGGCACCAGTGAAGGAGGAAGAAAATCTAGACAGTGTGGTGTCCTGGAGGCCAAGTGAAGAAAGGGCAGCCGGAAGAGAGCATGAGGAATCTGCTGGGTGCCCCGCAGGTGAGGACTGGATGCTGACCGTTGGGTTCAGCATCAGGGCAGTCACTGATGATCTTGGTGACAGCTGTCAGTGGACAGTGGGAGCAAAAGCCTTATCAGAAGGAGTTTAAGAGAACACTGGATTGCCAGCACTGGCCTTGACTCCTCCTTCCAATCTCCTTGTCCCTCCATCCCAGACACTGCCTAGGGTCAGGGCCTCTGCCACCACTACCCTTTGCCAACCTCCTAGCTTCTCTGCTTCCTTGCCATCCATTTCCAGATCATACTGTGCTTTTTCTTAAAACCCGTGGTGGTTTTTATTTCACTTGAGAAAAAACCCAGACTTCAGCTGCTGTCTGCAGTGACTCCAGGGCCTCCCAGGCTCATCTCCCTTCCTCTCAACTGCTCCATCCCAGCAGCATCTTGGACTCTTCCTCTTGACCTGTGACAGTTTGCCAGTGATCCCAAATCAAGCACAAGAATCCAATGACACTGTGGGACAATCATCTAAATCGTTTTGCTCCTGACTCTGTATTTATTGACTATGCAGAAATGAAGAGAAGCTGTCTTGAGAGGTTCTATTTTAAAAGTTATGGCACTGAAAGGAAAGACAGTATTTACATTAAGAACATCAAACACTGGACCCGGACATTCTTCTCCCCTGTCTATTGTGATCCAGTGTAAACATAACCTTGGGCATGACATGTTATCAAACACTTCCAGATTTCTTAAAGATTATCCCAAACCCAGAAATTCAAGCGATTGAATTGTTCACATAATATCTAAGTAAAAAGCAAAAAGTTATTTTACTGAATAAAAAGAAAAGAATATGGGAAGAGAGAAATTGGATACTGTGAAAAGAGATGACTTTTCAGTGACTTCTGCTTTACAGGGGAGGTGAGAAATGGGGCAGTAGCTGGAGAGAGAAATTAGGTCAAGAGGAATTATTTTAATATGGGAGACACCACGGCACGTATCTATGCTGATGGAAGGGGCTCTTCTGCACTTTCTTTCCTCCTTGACTTTGTCCGTTCCATCCCAGCTTCTCTAAATTGTTTAGGGCTCAGCCCTGGTGCCCCCTCTTCCCTGAAGCTTCCCCAGCTTTCCTGAGCCACAAGTGGCAAGGGCTCTTTTTCCCCACCTCCTGATTCTCACAGCACCTCTTGAAGGTAGCTTACATTTCTTTTTTTTTTTTTTTTGTAGAGAGTCTCACTGTACTGCCCTTGGGTAGAGTGCCGTGGCGTCACACGGCTCACAGCAACCTCTAACTCTTGGGCTTACGCGATTCTCTTGCCTCAGCCTCCTGAGTAGCTGGGACTACAGGCACCCGCCACAACGCCCGGCTATTTTTTTGTTGCAGTTTGGCCAGGGCTGGGTTTGAACCCTCCACCCTCGGCATATGGGGCCGGCGCCCTACTCACTGAGCCACAGGCGCCACCCGTAGCTTACATTTCTAATCAGCATCTTACCGTTGTTTGCCTACCAGTTCCTTGACAATCGCTTTGTATCTTTTTTCTTTCTTTCTTCTTTTTTTTCTTTTTTTGCAGTTTTTGGCCGGGACTGGGTTTGAACCCGCCGCCTCTGGTATGTGGGGCCAGGGCCCTACTCCTCTGAGCCACAGGCACTGCCCTCTTTCATTTATTTTTTGTTTTGAGACAGAGTCTCACTATGTCACCCTTGGTAGAGTGCCATGGCATCACAGCTCATACCAACCTCCAACTCTTGAGCTTAAGCAATTCTCTTGCCTCAGCCTCCCAAAAGTAGCTGGGACTACAAGTGCCCACCAACAACACCTGGCTATTTTTTGCTGTTGTTGCAGTTGTCATTGTTGTTTAGCTGGCCCAGGCCGGGTTCGAACCTGCCAGCCTCGGTGTGTGTGGCTGGCGCCTTAACCACTGTGCTACGGGAACCAAGCCAATCACTCTGTATCTTGCCCATTTAGTATCCTCAGCCTCCTCACTCTCTTGTGCCACCCAGGCTAAACCCTAGGGCTGCTTGATAAACATTTATTGAATGAATAAGTGAATTCCAGGGAGCCCAGCTTGTGCAGGTTGGCTCAGGGATCTAGAACAGACATGGTATAAGCAGTGTATGAGGTCTGACAATTAGGTTTATGAACTCATCCTAGAAAAAGTGCTACAGACCTCATTGCTGAATACCACTATGGTCACCTTTGAAGTACTCCTCTTGGGAAGATATGAACTGATGCTAGCACCTAGTCCACCCTTCAAAGCAATTTTGGAACTCTTTCTGGAATGGCCATTAGAGCAATCATCATATTACACTTTATGACCTCCTAAGTGGCATCAAAATGTCTTCCTTTCAATATTTTCTTTATCTTTGACTAAAGAAAAAAGTTACTGGGAGCCAGAATAGACGAGTAGGGAGGGTGTTCCAATACAGTTATTAGTTTACTGGTTAAAAATTCCCTCATAGACAGTGCCGTGTGAGCTGGTGCATTGTTGTGATGCAAGAGCCATGAGTTGTTGGCCAAGATTTTCAGTTAATATTTTCCTGTTTCTCTGCCAAAGTTTACTTGGTCTGCTATGCTTCTCATGGTTAGCCAATGATTGACACACATTTTGATGAAGTTTTGCAATGTTTTCATCAATTTTGCTCATTACTAGCTACTCTGACCTCTCTTTATCAGTGATACTTTCTCTTCCCCAGAAAAACATTTAATCCATTTATACATTGGTGTTTTCTTCATGGCATTGTCCCCATAAACTTGGACTAACACGTCCCTGATTTCACTTCCATTCTTGCCAAATTTAACAAGAAATTTACCAGTGTTTGTTGCTCTAATTCAAACTCCAGCATTCTTGTAACAGCACACAACAGTAATGAATGCCACTCAGCAAGACAAGGCCACACGTTGACATGAACACAGCTGTGAGACACTCATGTATCAAGATTATGAAACCTTAGCCAGTTGTTTGTACATTGCTGCTGATGTAAGCACATGATAGCAAGTTTTTGAACTTAACTGTTAGGCTTTGTATCTCAGTCTGTTTCCTTGAAATAGCCCTAGTAGGGGTTTTTATACATAAGGCAGTCTGAGGAAATAGCTTGAAGCAACTGGAAATTTCCTTGGAGGTGTGTGTTTTCTCTCATAGTTCCTGAAATAAACTGTTGTAACCTACCCTGGAGCACTGAGTTTATCTTATTATTGTAATTTACTTACCATTTGTTATTTAATTTTCTCCCTAAAATCTTGAAATAAAACTGATGTTTCAAGAAGAGCCTGACCATTTAGAAGTATGTGTCTCTCAGTTTGAATATCTGATATGGGATTTGGCACTGAAGTAGCAAAATTGCTTTACAAAATAGTAAGGAAGCTCAGCACTGTATCTCAGTGGTTAGGACACTGGCCACATACACCGGGGCTGGTGGGTTTGAGCCTGGCCCAGGCCTGCTAAACAACAATGACAAATACAGCACACACACAAAATAGCCGCACATTGTGGCAAGAGCCTGTAGTCCCAGCTACTCAGGAGGCTGAGGCAAGAGAATCACTTGAGCCCAAGAGTTTGAGGTTGCTGTGAGCTGTGATGCCATGGCACTCTACCTAGGGCAACATAGTGAGACTCTGTCTCAAAAAAAAAGTAAGGAATCTGTTAGCCTACAAGATATTATAACAGTCCTCTACCTCTGGTGGGTGGCATGTTTTAATTATAAGAGAGATAATATGGAACATTTACATCTACTTAATTTGCAAGAGGCAATATTTTCTAATTAGGTACCATAGTTTGGTGATAAATAATAAAACAAAAGAAAACAGGCTGGGTGCAGTGGCTCACACATGTAACCCTAGCACTCTGGGAGGCCAAGGCAGGAGGATCCTTTGAGATCAGGAGTTTGAGGTTGTAGTGAACTATGATGAGGCCATTGCACTCTAGCCTGGCTGTCAGGGTAGGATTCTTGTCCCCCCCCCCCCGCAAGAAAAAAAGCCTTGGAGTCCTGCAGACTTGCATTGAAAACCTAGATATATTAATTGACTTTATATGAATTAGTTTCTCTGAGCTTTAAGTTTTCTAGATATAACACTGAGATGGGAAGAATACAGCTACTTGCCTCATCGGGTTGTTGTGGATATTGAATGTGCTATTCCTGGTACATAATAAGTGCTTAGTAAATAAGAGGGTGAGAGATGCAGACCAAGAAACAGAGGATTATAGGGCACAGTGTTAACTGCTATGGTTGGGGATACCAGGTCCTGTAGGAGTCCATAGTAAGAACATCAGGGAAAGATTTTTGGAGGAACTGGCATCTAAGTTGGCCAGCTGGCCAGAACTCGGCTAGCATTGCAGGCAGAGGGAGGAACAGTGAGATGGTTCAATCATAGTGGGGAGGGAGTGGTAAGAGTTTAGACCATAAATGGCAGGAGCAACAAGACTATGTGGGACCAGGTGGCCATGAAAAGGAGTGTGGCTTTTATCCAGAGAGCAATGGGGGCCACTGAGGAGTTCTAAGCAGGGAAGCAACAGATCAGATTTGCAAGACTATTGGCAGTGAGACCACTGAGGTGAGAGGCCATGGTGGACTGGACTGGGGTTGGCCTACAGATGGAGAAGGTGGTCTTGTTGGTGAGACATTTAGGAGTTAATGGCAAGACTTGATGATGACTAAGTGGAGGTGGAAGGACAAGAAGATGACCCCTTCAGGGTGAATAGTGGTGCCTTCTATCAAGACAGGGACAGAGAAGGAGCTGGAGCCAAGGGCAGGTGTACAAGATGATGAATTCAGTCTTGGACCTGTACAGTCTGTGAGATAGTGAAGTCAAACTGTCCCGTAGACAGCTGGATACATAAATGTTAAGCCAGAGAAGGGTCTTCCCTGGAGATAGAGCCTTGGACGATGTGGTAGGCTCAGTTATGGCCTCCAAAGATATCCAGGTCCTAATCCTTGGAACCTGTAACCATTACACAGTAAAAGAGATTTTGCAGACTTGATTAAATTAAGGATTTTTTTTTTTTTTTTTTTTTTTTGAGACAGAGCCTCAAGCTGTCACCCTGGGTAGAGTGCCATGGCATCACAGCTTACAGCAACCTCCAACTCCTGGCTCAAGCAATTCCCCTGCCTCCACCTCCCAAGTCGCTGGGATTACAGGTGCCTGCCACAATGCCCAGCTATTCTATTTTATTTTATTATTATTTTTTTTTAGTTGCAGCCGTCATTGTTGTTTGGTGGGCCCTGGCTGGATTTGAACTCCCCAGCTTAGGTGTATGTGGCTGGCGCCTTAGCCGCTTGAGCCACAGGCGCCGAGCCTAAATTAAGGATCTTGAGATGGGAAGATTATCCTGGATTGTTTATGTGGGCCATAGATGGTATCAAAAATATACTTAAATAGGGTGGTGCCTGTGGCTCAGTGAGTAGGGCGCCAGCCCCATATACCGAGGGTGGCAGATTCAAACCCAGCCCCGGCCAATCTGCAACAACAACAACAAAATAAAAAGCCAGGTGTTGTGGCGGGCACCTGTAGTCCAAGCTACTCTGGAGGCTGAGGCAAGAGAATCGCCTAAGTCCAACAGCTGGAGGTTGCTATAACCCACAGCACTCTACCAAGGGTGACAAAATAAAACTCTATCTCTAAAAAAAAAAAAAAATACACACACACACACACACACATATATATTTAAATAAGAGAGAGGCTGGAAGAAATTTGACCACAGGGGAAGAGACAATATGACACTGAGGCAAGGTGATTGAAGATGTTGCTGCCCTTGAAGGTGGAGGAAGGTGCCACAAGCCAAAGAATGGAAGAAATGCAGCTCTCAGTGCTCTCCTAGAGCCTCTATAGGGAGCACAGCCCTGAATACCATGATTTCCATCCAGTGAAACTCATTTCAGCCTTTTTTTTTTGAGACAGAGTCTCATTATGTCGCTCTTGGTTGAGTGCTATGCCATCACAGCTCACAGCAACCTCAACCTCTTGGCCTTAAGCAATTCTCTTGCCTCAGCCTCCCAAGTAGTTGGGACTACAGGCGCCTGCCACAGCACCCAGCTATTTTTGTTGTTGTTGTAGTTATCATTGTTGTTTGGCAAGAGCCAGGTTTGAACCTGCCAGCCCTGGTGTATGTGTCCAGTGCCCTAACTGCTGAGCTACAGGCGTCGAGCCTCATTTCAGGCTTCTGACCACCAGACCTGTAAGAGAATAAATGTGCATTGTTTAAAACCACCAAATTTGTGGTGATTTGTTATAGCAGCAATAGGAAACTAATACAGAAGACATCAACATTACCACTGGGATTGGATGAAGCTATCTAGGAAGCCCAGGAGAGTAAGAAGTGCAGAGGGTCAGGCAGAGAGTGTCTAACAACTCCAGCGTTTAAGATACATGCAGAAAGCCTGGGTGTTGTGGCTCTAAACTGTAATCCTAGCACTCTGGGAGGCCCAGGCGGGTGGATCGCCTGAGCTCATGAGTTCAAGACCAGCCTGAGCCAGAGTGAGACCCCGTCTCTAAAAATACCTGGGCGCTGTGGCAGGCGTCTGTAGTCCCAGCTATTTGGAAGGCTCAGGCAAGAGAATCGCGTAAGCCCAAGAGTTTGAGGTTGCTGTGAGCTGTGACGCTACAGCACTCTACCAAGGACAACATAATGAGACTCTATCTCAAAAACAAACAAACAGTATATGTATACCATGGAATACTATTCAGCCATTAAAAAAAATGGAGACTTTACATCCTTCGTATTAACCTGGATGGAAGTGGAAGACATTATTCTTAGTAAAGCATCACAAGAATGGAGAAGCATGAATCCTATGTACTCAATCTTGATATGAGAACAATTAATGACAATTAAGGTTATGGGGGGGGGAAGCAGAAAGAGGGATGGAGGGAGGGGGGTGGGGCCTTAGTGTGTGTCACACTTTATGGGGGCAAGATATGATTGCAAAAGGGACTTTACCTAACAATTGCAATCAGTGTAATTGGCTTATTGTACCCTCAATGAATCCCCAACAATAAAAAAAAAAAAAGAAAAAACCAAACAAACAAACAAAAAAAAAACATGGCTCTGTGCCCAGAGCTTGGTGTTATGGCACCGGCCACACACACCGGGGCTGGAAGCTTCGAACCTGGCTCGGGCCTGCTAAACAACAACAACATCTACAACCAACGACAAAAATAGCCAGGCATTGTGGCAGGCGCCTGTAGAACCAGCTACATGGGAGACTGAGACATGAGAATGGCTTAAGCCCAAGAGGTTGAGGTTGCTGTGAGCTGTGATGTCACAGAACTCTACTGAGGGCAACATAGTAAGACTCTGTCTCAAAAAAACAAAACAAAGCAAAACAAATAAGATACATGCAGAGGAGGTACATACATCTCAGACAGGGCTTTTGGAGCAGCCAGAGAAGGATGAGGACCACCAGGGAATTCAAAGGCAAGGGTATTTCAAAGAGGAGAGAGTGGTTAACACTGACAGACGCTCTTAGAAGTCCAGTAAGAAAAGTACCTGTTGTGTCTCTAAAGATTCTAGTTAATCCTGAAAGAATCCTTGGAGTAATAGGGCCTGAAAACAGACTGGAGTGGGTTGAAGGGTGAATGGGGGTGAAGGTGAATCAGAATTGTATTTCACAGGGTATTTGCCCTGCCTCCTCAATCACATGGAACATATATTTTCAACTTTAAATTCCATTTTGTGTATCTTCATTGTATAATAGTTAGAATGTACAGATTAGCTGAAAGAAAATTACTCATGTACTCACCTAGTAATGTTTTAATGTATACCTCTCCAGGTTTATTTATTTTTTCTTTTTTTGTGCAAACTATATGATCTTCTCAATCACCTTATAGGGCAAAATACCATGAGGCTATTTTAAGAGGAGGAAATTCAGGCTTAGAAAAGCAAGCAATTTATCCAACTGTACACGGCCGGGCAACAGCAGAACCAAGATTGGAATTTACATCCGTCTGACTCCAAAACCAATGTTCTTCACCGCGGTGCTCCTTTGAGTTGTTACTTGGCGGAATTTTTTCCAGAGGACCTCAGCTTCCAGAACTAAATCTAACCAATTTCCATCCTGAACCCCATCCCTCATCCACTCCAGAGGATGGTGAGTGGAGCTGAGGGTGAAAGGCAGACGGATATAGGGCTCAGGAAGAGCAAAGGCGTGGGTGAGGTGGTGGGGTAAGGGAGAGAGGGTCAAGCAAGTGTTAGCTTCCGTCCTTGCAACCAAGCAGGCATCGGGCTTCCCATTGTACAGATTAGGAAAACGAGGTTCTGAGAAGAGTAATTTTCCCAGAGTCACACAGCTAGCTCCCCGCGTGCCAAGCCACATATCCCCGGAGGAGGCCCTGTTAAGCAGGTGACCCGCCCTGGACCCGCGCAGAGTAAGGGCTGACAGCTGGGCGAGTAGAGTAAGGGAGGGGTGGGGGCGATGCGAGGCGAGCGAGGACCAAGAGTAGGACAGGACTGGGGGAGGGGAAGGGGAGTGGCGGTGAGGCATAAAAGACCGGGTCACGGGGGGCATCAGCAGAGGAAGGAGAGGCAAGGGTCACTAAAGTGGGGTGCTGGGGTGGGGCGGCCAAGGCTGTGGAGGGAGGAGGATTTCGGAGGCCCGCGAGCGGGATGAAAAGGGACCGAGTCGTGAAGGGAGCAGAGTCTTGAAGAAGAGAAGGCGGGCGGAGGAACGTCTACGGAAGTCAGGGGCGGAGCCTGCAGGCAGCCGGGGGCGGGGCCTGGAGGAGGCGAGGAGCTGGGGGTGGGACAAGGGGGCCTGGCGAGAAGCCGGGGGCGGGGCTGTTCCGCTGGTGGAGGGAGAGAGGCTGGAAGGTCGGGGGCGGGGCGGGGCGTGCGGAGGCAGGGACTGCGCTCGCTACTGGCGGTGAGGCCAGCCCAGAGCGGTGCAGTGCAGCGCCCCCCGCGCCCCGCTCAGGCAATCCCCGCGCCCCCGCCCCGCGCCCGCCATGCCAGAGCAGCTTAGCGTCGCCGAGTTCCTGGCTGTGACCGCGGAGGATCTCAACTCCCCAGCCGGGGCCGCCACCTTCGCCGCCAAGATGCCCCGGTGCCGGGGGGCGGCGCTGGTGCGGGAGGAGGTGAGGGGGTCAGGGCGGGAGGGGTCGGAGGTCCGCGCAGGGCCTGGCCTTGACCTTCACAGGCGTGACCGGAGCTATGATGGCCCTTTACTGCTCCCCAAAAACCTGCCTCCTCCCCAGATCTGTGACACCCGAGCGCAACTCAAAGTTCTCACCGTCCAGGCGGCGAGGGGGGGGGGATGGCCTGAGGGATAGTGTGTGTGGGGTCTTGAGGTCACCTCGATGACAGACTCCACAGGTCGGACGACATACTTTAAATGCCCTGAGTGAGACAGTCTTCGTCGCATGTGTATTTGCTTAGCGTCTTACAGCCTCTGTTTGTGTCTTCATCTTCGGAGCCCCACAAGGGTGTCCCCCCAAGTCACTCCCCTTCTGAGAAGCAGACTTCCCGCCTCAGTCCTGAACTTACCTTCTCCCGGCTGCAGGGAGGCCCCCTTCCTTTGGCCGCTGATTCTTAGCTTTGGCCCGCGTTTGTGGAATAAATGCCGATGAGAAAGCGCCAGGAGCCGGGTTCACCTTGGCTCGGCTGTTGGCAAGTTTATAGACTCCTCTCCCCTCCCCGCTCCTCTTTGTCTTTCCCGGCTAAGCGTCCCAGGCCTTTTCTTTCGCCCTTGAAGGCTGCCCCACCCCATTCCCATGCTTATTGGAGTTCATCCCGTTCCTCTTTTCGGAACCTGCTGGAGCTTTCCCGGGCTTCTCTACAGGGAATATTCTAAGGCAGACACCCCGTGGCTGTGGGCCAACGGAGAATAATGTGTTTTTGCAGCTCCCTTCCAGAGGATGCCCTAAATCTTGGTGGTATTTTGGACCTTAGCGGCAAGGTCTAGCCTTCCGTCCTTCCCCCTGAGTGTGCTGACCACCTACTGTGTGGCAGATACAAAGCTTGATAGTTCATAACACCCTGGGTGCATGTCTTGGGAAATCTCTCCTTTTCCTCCTCTCCCTTGGCAGGCTGACTTTCCATCTCAGAGTCTGTATCACTTTGCAGGGGTGGTGGTTGAGGATTGTGGAAGGACCGTTTGACTTGGAGGAAAGGCAATCCTATGTTCAAATTTTGTCTCTACAGTCTGCCAGTTGGACAAGCTTGGGCATGTTACCTGATCTGTCGTCTGTAAAGTGGGGATAATAATGTTTATCTCACCCAGCTGTGGTGTATAAAGCATGCATCTTGACGAATGGAATGATTATCATCAGGTTAATTGATGGACCTCTTTAGGCAGCGATTGGGTCTTTTTGGGGTTCACTTATCTCACAGAGCTTAGCCTTGTACTTTGCACACAGTAGGGATACATGTTTTAATTAAAATAAGAAGTGGCCAGTGAGGTTTGGCGTCCTTCCTTGGGGAAAAAAGAGTAGCTCGGAGGCCACTGCCTATGAACGTAGATTATATTTTGCTAGCAGGTTCGCAGCCCATCCTGTGGAGGGCTTCCTGAGGTTTGTCTTCACAATCTTGTATTTCATGACCCAGAAGAGTTCACTGCCATCCATACCTTTAGGTATTTGGTTCCCCTTCCTTTCCAGGCTGTTCATTAGAATGTTAAATCAGAGCAGGAGAAGGGGCTGCACTATGAACCCTTCTCTGTGGACAGAAATGCCCATTGCGGTCCATGCAGTTGGCCTTGTTGGGCTTTGTGTACATAAGCACTTGTGTGTGTTGGGGGAGGGAGCCCTTAGAATGGGTCTGGAGTTACGCTCTGATCAGGGCTCAGCTTTGCCCCAGTTTAGGCCAGACAAAACCCACTCTACATAGTCTTTAGATCTTTGGTTTGGTGCATGCAAAGTTTCATTTTCAGAACACAAAGGCTTGTGGCACCCAAACACAGTTTTTCTCTTCAGTACTTCAGTACTCAAAGTTAAGATCCTGACCTTTGGATTCAACTTTTCTGAGGTTTCCTGTTTGGTTTTGCATTTGCATTAAGATTTTGTTAATATCTTGTGTTTTCATGTACTGTGTTGCTGCAATTTTTTCCCCTAGTTCTGAGCATGACTATCCCACCCCAGGCTTGAAGCTTCATTTGGCTGAATCAAAATGCAACTGATTCTTAAGTCTTCCAGTTCTGGCCGGTTTCCTGGGAGTAACTAAGGATCCTGTCCTGGGACTTGCAGCCCTTTTGTGCAATTCTGCTGGAAGGACCCTGGGCAGATGACAAGAATCTAGAATGTCAGAGCCAGGGACCCCTTTAAGATAGAGATCAGCTAGGAACTCTCTAATTTAAGATGGAGAAACTGGTGTCTCGAGAGGGCAAAAGACTTGTGCAAGCTCCACAGCTGGGTAGTGAAAAAATTGGCATTTATACCTCAGGTGTTTTAAACCCCTGATCCTATTCACTTTCCTCTTGGGATTTTGTTATTTTTACTTTTTTATGTTCCAACCACTTGAAGAATCTTGTGACTCTTTCCTTTTAAAGTCCATCTGCCTGTCTTCCCTTTGTAACTTCTCTGGACTTCATTTATTTTATCCTTAAAATGGGTTTCATAATCCTTTCCCACTTACCTCACTGGGTTAAATTTTTTTATTTTTAATTGTGAAACACTATGCAAATGTAGGGGAGTACAATAAGGTAATCCTTATATCAACCAGCTTCTTTCTCTCCTGAGTCTCTTTATTTTATTTTATGTTTGAGACTGTCTCACTTTGTTGCCCTCAGTACAGTGCCATGGTGTCATAGCTCACAGCAACCTCAAACTTCTTGGGCTCAAAGAATCCTCTTGCCTCAGTCTCCAGAGTAACTGGGACTACAGGCACCCACTATAACACCTAGTTATTTTTAGAGACAGGGTCTCACTTTGCTCAGGCTGGCCTGGAACTCCTGAGCTCAAGGAATCCACCTGCCTGAGCCTCTAGGGTGCTAGGATTATAGGTCATGCCTCCACGCCTGGCTCCTGGGCCCCTTTATACCCATCACTCATTGATATTCACAGAAACAGGTGAAAACCGGCCCAGGGAGGTAAAGGCTGTTGCCTTGTGTTACACAAAGGGTATCTTTGACTCTGCTGTGCCCTGTCTGTGCTCTGTCCAGTTCTCTAGCCCATCTCTGTGCTAGCACCAAGGACATAAAGATGCTGCTTTGGTTTGCTGGCTGACTGGAAAGACACAGCTCATCTTAGGGAGATACAAGTAGGGACCCAGGAGTCTGTCCTGATTATTCAGAGAAAGGTACAGTGCTGTCAGAGGCTAGCGGAACAGGAGAGGGAGAGAACCATAAGGACGGGTGTAATTCAGGAGAACTTCTTGGAGAAGGTGACACTTCCAAATGGAAGAATAGATGAACCCCATTTAGTGGAGAGGACAAGTCAGTGAATTCGGAGACAGAGACCAGTGGGAAGAGAGTATGTCAGAAACCAAGTAAGTCATTTTGACTGGAAGGAAGGATTCATATTATATCATGCATCTCAAACTATTAGTGAATGCATGTACCCCCAGTGAATCTTAGGTGAAGCAATCTACCACAAATAGGAGATCTTCAAAGGCTTATGTTTTCTATATTTTTGAATTTAAAAATAAAGTTTTGGGGTGGCGCCTGTGCCTCAAGGAGTAGGGTGCCGGCCCCATATACCAGAGGTGGTAGGTTCAAACCTGGCCCCAGTCAACTGCAGAAAAAAAAAAAAATAAATAAAATAAAGTTTTAATTAGATAGCAGACATAATTTTTTTTTTGAGACAGAGTTTCACTATGTTGCCCTCGATAGAGTGTTGTGGCATCATAGCTCACAGCATCTTCAAACTCTTGGGTTCAAGCAATTCTCTTGGCTCAGTCTCCCAAGTAGCTGAGACCACAGGCACCTGCCACAGCACCTGGCTGTTTTTAGAGGCAGGATCTCGCTCTGGCTCAGGCTGGTCTCGAACCTGTGAGCTCAGGGCAATCCACCCGGCTCAACCTCCCAGATTGCTAGGATTACAGGAGTGAGCCACTGTCCCCTGCCTTCATTCTTAATTTTTAATCTTGCGAATTTTCTCATTTGCTTCAGAATGTCTGTATTTGTTTGAGTATAAAAATTATATAATCTTACAGATAGTTTGCAAGAAATACAACCCCTCTTATGCTTGTTTCTGTTGAATTGTTTTATTTGTTTATTTATTGAGACAGAGTCTTGCTCCATCACCCAGGCTAGAGTGCCATGGCCTCAGCCTAGCTCATAGCAACCTCAAACTCCTGGACTCAAGCTATATTCCTGCCTCAGCCTCCAGCTGGGATGTTCAGCTAATGTTTCTATTTTTAGTAGAGATGGAATCTCACTTTGCTTAGGCTAGTCTCAACCTCCTGACTTCAAGCAGTCCTCCTGCCTCGGCCTCCCAGAGTGCTAGGATTGTAGGCGTGAGCCAGCATACCCAGCCAGGGAATTTGTTTTAAAGAATTAGAGGTGCGGGCGGCGCCTGTGGCTCAGTCGGTAAGGCTCCAGCCCCATATACCGAGGGTGGCGGGTTCAAACCTAGCCCCGGCCAAACTGCAACCAAAAAATTGCCAGGTGTTGTGGCGGGCGCCTGTAGTCCCAGCTACTCGGGAGGCTGAGGCAAGAGAATCGCTTAAGCCCAGGAGTTGGAGGTTGCTGTGAGCTGTGTGATGCCATGGCACTCTACCGAAGGCCATAAAGTGAGACTCTGTCTCTACAAAAAAAAAAAAAAATTAGAGGTGCCTCATGGAATTGAGCAGTAGGTAAAGGTAGACCTTACCAGGCCCTGGAGCTCAAGGCTGGGAAGTTGTTAGGAACTAAGGCAGCTGCTGCATCTTCTCACTCTTGCCTCTGCTTCTCTTTGTACATCTGATCTGTACTTTTTGCTCATTTGCCATCCCACAGGCCCCTAAGTACAGCTTTAGCCACTACATTCATGTGACCTCACTGGTCCTGTGTCTAAAGGTAACCAAGCCAGTCTCCTGTCCCACTTCCAAGTTCCTGGCAGAGTTTGACAGCCCAGCCCAGCTTTTGGACTCATTCCAGAAGCCAGGTCTCCACTCTTGGTTTTATCAGTGGAGGTCATGGAGGGAGAGACTTGAGCAGGTTAAACATGGCCACTGTGTCCTACTGTGTGGGAGGGGACTTCTCAGAGAAAAGGGGCAGGGCCTGGATAGTTGCCCCAGAAGTGTCCATGGTGATTCCTCTCCATTTGGCACAATCCAGGCTCCAGGGAGACTCATTATGCTCATCCTGTTTTGTACTTCCCTGGGTTAGATCATATACACATACTCCCAGGTATAGATGAGCCCCAGTTTGGAAAACTCAAGTAGGGAAGAATTAAAAAGATGGATTAATGCTACTGCACTCCAGCCAGGGCAATAGAGGGAGACTCTCTCAAAAATAGATGGAGGGCAGGGCGTGGTGGCTCACACCTGTAATCCTAGCACTCTGGGAGTCTGAGGAGGGTGTATCTGGATCTCTTGAGCTCACGGGTTTGAGACCAGCCTGAGCAAGAGTGAGACCCTGCCTCTAAAAAATATCTGGCATTGTGGTGGGTGCCTGTAGCCCCAGCTACTTGGGAGGCAGAGGCAAATGAATTGCTTGAGCTTAAGAGTTTGAGGTTGCTGTGAGCTGTGATGCCACAGTACTCTACCAGGGGTAAGAAAGTGAGACTGTCTCAAAAAACAACAACAAAAAGATGGATTAGAGGCTGGGCATGATGGCAATCCCACCACTTTAGGAAGCCAAGCAGGGAGGATCACTTGAGATCAGTAGTTTGAGACCAACCTGGGCAACATAGCAAGACACCCATCTCTAAAAAAATTATTTTAATTAGCCAGGTGTGGTGTTGCACACCTGTAGTCCTAGCTACTCAGGAGGCTTGAGCCCAAGTGTTTGAAGCTATAGTCAACAATGGTTATATCACTGTAATTTATTTGTTTAAAAAATAATAAAATAAAAATATAGATTGGAATGCTAAGAGGGTACAGCAAGACTTGGAGGGCCTCGAATGCCAGTTAGGTGTTCTGCCTTTTTGGTGGCCAGTGGGGACCCCTGGAGCCAATAACATTGCCCAAGGAATGGATGAGGTCATCCCTGCCAAGTCCCCTGGGGACTGCTGCAGTCCAGATCTTGTTATTAGGCACTGGCTAGGCACATTGCTCAGCACATGAGATGCGGTCTCTGCCCTGTGGAGCTTGCAATCATCTGGGGGAGGCAGAGAGTAAGCAGGTATACAAATAAGTCAGGAATTGCGCACTGTGCTACGTGGCATGAAGGTTTATCCTCCTCATCAAGGCCTTGCTTGAGGTTCTGTTGCTGAGTCCTCATCTCTTTGCGTGCTAAGCTGTCTCTCCAGGCAATCTGTCCACATGTGGGGCCTTAGTCACCTCCCATCTCTAGGCAACTCACATGTTTGTTCCTTCAACCCAGATCTTCACTTCCCCGCTGTTCACTTGATGATTTCACTTACACCACACCCATGGTGTGTCCCTCTATTCCAGGGTTTTTCAATCTTTTTTATCTCACGGCAGACTATAACCTATAGTAAAACATCCATGGCACACTTAAATTATGTTGATCAAACAAAAGAGTAAAAAAAAAGAATATACTAACTGTGCTCTGCCATCTTTTGAAAATCATTTAATTAATGACCTTTACATTTTTTTTCATGGCACACCAGTTGAAAATCCCTGCTCTGTTCTGTTTCACCAACCAGATCCTCAAGGAAAATCACTTGAGCCCAGGAGTTTGAGGGTGCTGTGGGTTATGGTGACACCATTGCACTCTAGTCTGGGCAACAAAGCAAGAACCTGTCTCAAAAAAGAGACAAAAGGGGCAGAAACATCATGATGGGCAAATGGAAGAGTGACCTGAGCTGGGTTTGGGAAGATAGGCTGGGGTCATATTCAAGCTTGTAGGCTCTGGTAGCAAATTTGGATTTTACTTAATTATGCAGGCAAGCAACATAATCCATTTGTATTTTAGAGAGGTCATATCAGCACTGTGTGGAGACAGGATTGGAGAAGGTAGGAGGGGACCCAAGGAGGCTGTTTCGGTTGTTCAGGAAAGAGCTGATGGTGCTGTGAGTTGGGGTTGCGATTGGTGGAGGAGAGAAGTGGGAAGATGGTAGAAGTGTTTTATAAATAGTAATGTCAAGATATGTTGATGGAGTCAGGAGTGGTGCATGTGGAGAGTGGTCAAAAATGGTCCCTAAATTTCTGATGGAAGGTTGAAGGGGAGATATGGAGGGGAACAGGTTTGGGGGAAAATTAAGAATCCCATTTGTATATCTTATAGGTCTTGAGACATCCAAGTGGGGAATGTCAAGAAGGCAGATAGATATGTGAGTTTGGAGCTCACAGAAGTGGGCTGGAGTTAACACACTTGAGAGTCCTTGGCATTGAGATAGTGGGTTTCAAACTTGCATCTGTGTAAAGAATCACCTGGCGTCATTCCCATCAGAGTCTGATCAGGCTTTTTATGGCATGCCACAGAAGCCAGCCTGAGCTGGTTTAAGCAGAAAAGTACAAAAGTACTTCTCTGAAAGGGCATAGTCAGTAGTTCACAGAATTTCTGGGAAGCTGGCGAACTGGGGCTCGGCAGCAGGCAAGATCTCAGCCAAAATCACTCCACTGAGCCAGTTTGGCAGGATACTGTTACCATGCACTAAATGCCATTGCTTGTAGTGTCACTGTCCCCTGGACAGCATCGCTGCTGTTGCCACCAGCATTGGAATGGATCTTCCACTGTCTCTGCTCCTGATTCAGAGTCTGCAGGGAAGGCCTCTGATTGGGTGAGCCTAGATGCAAGGGAGGGCAGAAAAGCATAAATTTGGTCTTTTAAGCTTTATCGGAGGTGAACTCTGCCGAGACTTGGGCAGCAAGTAGTTCCCCAGACATAGAAAGGAGGTTCAGATGCTAAACTGGGACAGAATGACAAACGTCCTCGACAGCTGGTTTGCCACCAAGATGTGAGGGCATCTGGGAATCCTCATTTAAACAGCACCCCAGAGATTCCCAGGCAGGTGGTCCATGAACTGGTCCAGGCAGGTGGTCCTTTGTATAGTTGCTTTAGCTGGTATTTAAAGCCCTGGGAATGGATAAGATCACTTGGGGAGAGGAATGAAGAGGGCCCAGACCCAGCTGAAGAGTTAATAAAAGAGACTGAGAAGGAAGAAAGGGAATCAAGAGTGTGCTGTGCAGAAGCTCATAGCAGGGGTCCTCAAACTTTTTAAACGGGGGGCCAGTTCACTGTCCCTCAGACCATTGGAGGGCCGGATTATAGTTTAAAAAAAAAACTATGAACAAATTCCTATGCACACTGCACATATCTTATTTTGAAGTAAAAAAACAAAACGGGAACAAATACAATCACACTGCCGCATGTGGCCCGCGGGCCGTAGTTTGAGGACCCCTGCGAGAGGAATCTTTCGAGGAGGGAGAGATGCTCAGCTCTGTCGGATGCTGCCCAGGTGTCCAGAGGTAAAATAAGGAAATGACAGAGACACGACCTCTGGCTTTGGCAATGTGGGGGTTGCCAGTGACCTTAAGAGCAGATATAGTGCCATTTTCCTCTCCACACCAGCCTGGACTGATTCGAGGAGAGGGCCAATGAGAAGCTCTTCTGAGAAAGGGAGCAGAGACATGGAGGGTTTAAGGACCTGGATCGAGAGTTTCCTAGGATGGGCTTGGAACCCGGCTCCACCAACCTCTCCCCATGCCAGCTGTCTCTGCCTAGAGGTGTCAGTCTCGAGCCTGTCTCTCAAAATCTTCTCTTCCCAAATTTCAGTTTTCTTTGGTGATCACTTCCTTGGCTAACGTTCAGGTGTTTGTGGCCACTGAGATGACACAGGCAGATGGGGGACAGAAACGGGAACTTTAAGTCAGAGCAGGAGAATGCTTTACCTAAAGGCAATTCGTTCAGACAGTTTGCAGACAGAAGTTGCTGTAAATTCCTTTTGATGGGCCTACTGCTTGTGCCCAGAGCAGCTGCAGTGAGGCCCACAGAGGCACAGCAAGTGGCTCCTCAGCCTCTGGGGCAGGGCCCTGGGAACATTGTCATTTGGCATCACAGGGGTCACTGGAGGCTCTTTGGAGGGCAAGGAAGGCTGAGCTGGGAACAGCTGTTGAAGGTTCTCTAACTCGACTGGTTTTAGATTTTGATCGAGCTTCTCAGAATCTCAGATACCATGGACTACACCTAGACCTACTGAATCAGAATCTCCCGGGGGTGAGGCCTGGGCAAGTGAGCGGTTCAGAAGTTCCCAGGTGACTCTGCTGAGCAGTCAGGGTGAAAACTAATGTAGTGAGTTATTATTGCTTGCCCATTTAAGGTTTGTGACCTTTGAACCGTATTTACTAAATATCTGCTGTGTATAAAGGCAGGCTCTGAGGGCATGGAGATGACTAGACAAGGTCCCTGTCTCGGGAGGAGAGAGGACTCTACTGGTTAAAAGATGATTGACCACCCACAGCACGCAGGGATGAGGCCTGCGGCGAGAGTCCAGTAACTAAAGTTAGACCTGAGTTTAAATTCCTTTTGGCTCTGTGATCTTGAGCAAATGACATAATCTTTCTGAATCTGTAAATTAGGGATAATGATAACTATCGTCTGGGTTTGTTTGTCGGGATAACATGTAAACCATCTAGACCATTGATTTTCAACTGGTGTGTCCTGAGAGGATCACAGGTATGCCACAAAAATTTGTAAAGATCATTCATTAAATTATTTTCAAAAGAAGTTCAAAGCACAATTAAGTGGATTCTTTTCTTTTACTCTTGTTTTTTTTTTTTGCAGTTTTTGGCTGGGGCCAGGTTTGAACCCACCACCTCTGGTATATGGGGCCGGCACCCTACTCCTTTGAGCCACAGGCGCCGCCCATACTCTTTTTTTTTTTTTGATTAACATAATTTAAGTGTGCTGTGGAAGTTTATAGGCCCAAGTGTGCCATGAGATAAAAGAAGGTTGAAAACTGGCACATAACAGGTACTTAATAATTTTTTTAAGTTCTCTTTACTAAAAACCACAAGTACTCTTGTACACAGGGTAGTTAAAAAGATCAGGAACCACACAGAGAAAAGAGAAAAGCAGTTGCAATGGGAATAAGGTCATTACTATGAGTGAGAGCTAAAATTATCTGTGCAATCCTGGCACCAAAGCAAAAGAGAAATTCCTATACCTTGGAGGTGTCAGGGAATGAATAGCTGAGCCTGGTTGTGGCCAAGGCAGGGTCTTCCCTCAGCTCTGCCCTTTGCTCTCTCATCGGTTCATTTCTTTGTCAAACATTTGCTGAGAGTCTACCTAGATGTTCTCACTCCTGGCCTCACCTTACACCCGGGCTGCTTTTTTTTCCATCGTGATAAAATTCACATAACATAGAATTCACCATTCTAATCATTTTGAAATATACAATTCATGGGTCTTTAGTATATTCACAGTGTTGTGCAATCATCACCACTATTTAATTCCAGAACATTTTCATCACCCTGAAAAGAAACCCTGTACCAATTAGTGGTCGTTCCCCCTCCCCAGCCCCTGGCAACTTTCTGTCTCTGTGGATTTGCCTGTTCTGGATGTTTCATATAAATGGAATCCTACATTTTGTGTCTGGTTTCTTTCAGTTGGCGTAATGTTTTCGGGTTCATCCATGTTGTCTGGGTTGCTTTAAAAGCAGTGAAAATAGGAATAACACACACTAGGCAGGGTCGTAAGCATATTCCAGATATTAACACATGTTGTCTGGATCCAGAGAAAGTGTTTGCTGAGCTACCATGGAACCCTCTCTGTATGCCACACACCAAGCTAGGTTTGATCAGAGGAGATAGATGCTGTTATTATCCCATTTGACAGATGGGGAAATGGAGGCTCAGAGAAGCTAAGTTAGTTGCCCCAGATCACACAGCTAGGAGGACTGGAATCAGAATTTGAACCTCAGGACAGTGTGACTTGAAAGCTGGAATTCTTTTCTTTTTTTTTTTTTTTTTTTTTGAGACAGAGCCTCAAGTTGTCACCCTCTGATCTGTGGCATCTCAGCTCACAGCAACCTCAAACCCTTGGGCTTAAGCAATTCTCTTGCCTCGGCCTCCCAAGTAGCTGGGACTACAGGCACCTATCACAATGTCCGGCTATTTTTTGGTTGGAGTTGTCATTGTTGTTTGGCAGGCCTGGGCTAGATTTGAACCCGCCAGCTCTGGTGTATGTGGCTGGCACCTTAGCCACTTGAGCTACAGGCGCCAAGCCGAAAGCTGGAGTTCTTAACCCCTGATCTCTTTTCTTTTCTTTTTTTTTTTTTGTAGAGACAGAGTCTCACTTTATGGCCCTCGGTAGAGTGCCATGGCATCACACAGCTCACAGCAACCTCCAACTCCTGGGCTTAAGCGATTCTCTTGCCTCAGTCTCCCGAGTAGCTGGGACTACAGGTGCCCGCCACAATGCCCAGCTATTTTTTGGTTGCAGTTCAGCTGGGGCTGGGTTTGAACCCGTCACCCTCGGTATATGGGGCCGGTGCCTTACCGACTGAGCCACAGGCGCTGCCCTTTTTCTTTTTTTTTTTTATGACACCAGAGTTGAGAATCACCTTATTTTTTATTTATTTATTTATTTTTATTAAATCATAACTGTGTACATTAATGCGATCATGGGGCACCATACACTGGTTTTATAGACCGTTTGACACATTTTCATCACACTGGTTAACACAGCCTTCCTGGCATTTTCTTAGTTATTGTGTTAAGACATTTACATTCTACATTTCCTAAGTTTCACATATACCCTTGTAAGATGCGCCGCAGGTGTAATCCCACCAATCACCCTCCCTCCACCCACCTCCCCCACCCCCGATCTCTTTTCTATGTTCCCATACAGCCTTGCTAATATTTTATCCATTCATTTAATCATCCATTTATTCCACATTGTTTATTGATGCCCATGTGCTGAGCCCTGTGCTGTGTGCTACAGATACAAGGGCAAATGAGTGATCCTGCCCTTCTAGGTTTTAAGACCCATAGAGATCAGACGTGTGTGGTGAATGAGAGCCAGGAGTGCTCGGATAAAAGCCTGTAGTGGGCACAGGGTGGCATAAAGATAAGCAAGGTCAGTTCTGTTGTGGGGAGGGGTGACCTGTAAGCTGAGTCAGGAGAATGGGGGTGAGGTGGAGGCAGCTTGGCATGTTTAGGTAATCACAGGGCCAGAGTTTAAGGGATTAGCAATGGATAGCAAGCCCAAGTAGGGACAGGGAGGGATTCCTCCTGGCCTACAGAGACCCCAGAGGGTGGGAGGCACCAGACCATTTGCTGCTCTGACCAAGAGGGCAGGCTGGGCCTGCCCCAGGGTTGGGTGGAATTCAGGCTTGGGGCCAGGGGTCAGGCAGGAATCTTCAGTGGTCATTCCAGCAAAGTTCTTGCTCTCTGAGCTCATCATTGCCGAGCAGTCTCCCGAGGAAAATCCCAGCCAGGAAACTTGGGGTTTGCAGAGGCCTCAGCATACATCAAGGGCGTGGCTCCCTTCCTGCAACCCATCTTCCTCCCTGCCCCCCATCCTGCAAGGGGGCAGAGTGAGGCTGAGCTGGTGAGGCTGGACAGGTGCCCAGGCTGAGGAGACATCTGCAGAGGCCCCACCAACGGGGGCTCACGGCTAGTCATGGGCTCCAGCAGTGCAGGAAGGAAAACAGCGAGAGGCTGAGGAATCCTGAAATAATAAATGTCAGAGCTGGCAGGAGGCTTCCATGTTGCTGCCCAACCCCTTCACTCCAGAAGAGTTGGAGGCTCAGGGAGGGAAGGTGACTGGGCGAGGTCACACTGAGGGACTGGGACAAAGTGGGAGCTGTGGGCACTCAGGCAGGACCAGGGGCCACCTTGCCTGGGGAACGCAACAAGAGCCCTGCTGTCCTCTGGCACCCTCTTCTGACTGCCCCAGCTTGGGCTCTGAGGTGCTGGGGGTGGCATCTTATCCAGATGAAAACCATTTGGTGTCTTTTGCTCCTGCTGGTGGCTGAGGTTGGAGCAGCCTTGCAGGGTGCGATTAACCTCGACTCTGAGTCCCAGAGCATTGACCTGGAAGGGGATTTGGAGCTTGAGTCCATCTGCTTTCAGTTGTACAGATGGGGAAACTGAGGCACAGCAGGAGAAACGAACTTGTTCTGCAACACACGCCTAAAACTGGGCATCACCCCCCACACCTGCTGTCCAAGGCTCTCAGTCTTATGGCCTTGTGCTGTTCGTATGAGAAAGCCATTCCCTCAAAATGTTTCTGCATCACCTCTGAAGAGTCCTAACATCCACCATCAGAAAAAAGAATATTACTTCAGTCATCCCAACAATCCTTACAGAGATTACTGGGGCTTGGAGCTGTGGGATTTATCTCGTGGTTTGCTGTAGTGTGATAGTAAGAGAGGGCTCTGGAGGCAGAGAGCTCTGCACTTCTTCCCTGACTATGAGCAAATTCCTAACCTACTCCATCCTCAGTTTCCTCATCTGTAAAGTGGGGAGGGTGATAACTACCTAATAAGGTTATTGGGAGGAACAGACAAATTACCAAACATAAAGCACCTGCCCAAAGCCAGCGCTCGGTAAGTGGGGCCTTGGTGGAACTCATGTTAATGATAGACTCCTTGTGAAAGCTTGGAATTAGAGTCCTTCCCGTTCGGTGATCTGGGCCAGGGCTGGACTCCCCAGTTACCCTGTCATGCCTGGGGTATAAGACTGCATCCTTTTTCTCCCACTTGAACATGGGTCAGCAGCCTCGCCCTGGTGTTGGACTTTCTCCCATGAAAATGTATCAGTTAACTCCTCCATTCAAGCCCATCAGCAGCGCCCCATCACTTATAGAATAAAACCTAGAGGTGTGTGGCTTGGCGCCTGTGGCTCAAACGGCTAAGGCACCAGCCACATACACCTGAGCTGGCAGGTTCGAATCCAGCCCCGGCCTGCCAGACAACAGTGATGTCTGCAACCAAAAAATAGCTGGGCATTGTGGCAGGCGCCTGTAGTCCCAGCTACTTGGGAGGTGGAGGCAGGAGTTGGAGGTTGCTGTGAGCTGTGACGCCATGGCACTCTACCTAGGGCGACAGCTTGAGGCTCTGTCTCAAAAACAACAACAACAAAAAAAAAACCTAGAGGTGTGGATAAAAGGGTGGACTCTGGAGCCGAATGGCCTGGGTTTGACTTTAGGTTCCAGCACTTACTAGGTTTCCTGAGCTTTGGCAAATGCCACAGGTTCCCTGGGTCTCGGTTTCCTCATCTGTGAAATCTCCTGGGTGGTGAAAGCTTACATGAAATAATACAGGGTGGTCATAAAGTTCGCATGCAATTTAAAATAGTATGCAATTTAAAATTGCACATGGACTTTATGACCACCCTGTACAAAGCGTGTCAAGTGCTTGGAATAAAACCTGGGACATGTTTAGCATATGTCCCAGCCGGTCGGCTGGGGCCCTGTGTAGCCCCCAGGGCCTCACTGCTCACCACTGTCCCACTGGCCCTGATAAACTCCTGGCTGTTCCTTAGATGTGCTGTGTGTTCCTAGGGGCTTGGCAGAGGTGCCTTCCCTCTCAGAGCCATCTTCCCCTTTCCTGCTTTGTTCCACCCGTGTCTCCTCATTCTAAGGCTCTGATAGAGCATCACTTCAACCGGGGGCGTGGGGCTCGTGCTCCTCTAAGCTCCTCTCCTGCCCCAGGTTTGCCAAGACCTTAGCAAGCAGGGCTTCATCTATGTTCTGTCTCCGCCACTGGGCTGTAGGCAGGGACAAAGCCTGACATTGCTCTATCTCCAGCACCTGTGCAGGGCCTGGTAGACCATCAGGTGCTCAGTTTGTGAAAGCTCTTACTCTGTGTCAGTGACTCTATTAGAGACTTTACCCAAGCCCCTTGCCTCATTAGGATGGAGAGGAGTAGGTCTGCAAATTTGAGATTCCCATGTAGATGGTCCCCTGGGTCGTGTCAGGGAGTGGAGCAGAGCTGGGATTGCCCCAGATGCAGGACGCTAGCAAATACTTCTCAGTCGTGCCCTTTACCCCTCCTGCTGGCCACCCAGGAAGGGCCTTGTAGGGCTCCCTGCCTTTCTAGTGATTGGGTAGGTGGACGAGAGAAAGCAAAGGTAGAGTATGACATGAACCAGACAGATCACATTCGCACGGGCTAAAAACACTCCCCATCTTACAGGATTCCGTTTTCAGTGGGAGGTGGCCCAAGCAGTGACTGTCATTCCATTTTGCAGGTGGGGAGCCTGCAGTCCAGAGAAGCTGGGGACTTGCTCAGGGTCACAGTGCTGGCATAGGGTTGGGTCGGGAGTAGATCTCGTCTCCTTCCTCCACATCCTCCACTCTTTCTGCTCTGTGCCCACTGCGACTAGTCCATGACACCTGGCCGATGCCTTTATGCAGCAGATTGAGTGAGTAGACCCTGCCTTACCCCTTCCTGGCTTGCCCTCCAGGACCCTCCCACATGCTCCTTAACCTTAGTCCTGGACCTTAGACCCTCTAGCCTGTCTTAGGCCACCTCCTCCCAGACCCCACTCTCCCATTCCATCATTCTTGTCGAAAGTTGGGGCCATTCATTCATTGAAAAGGATTGAGTTCAATATTCTAAGGTGTCAAGGACCAATTTCAGTTAACTTAGTGAAGCAGTTCCCAACTTTTCTGAACATAAGGGCCCTTTGTCTTCTTTTATTAATTCGTATTATAGAGATTTTCAAACATACATAAAAGTAGACTCACCCAGCTTCAACAATTATCAATATTTTGCCAATCTTATTTTTTTATCTACAGCTCTTCTCCCCTCCCCTCACCCCAGGCCCCTTAATTCCATCTCATGGATAATTTGAAATATTCATAAAAACAGGACAGAATAGTGAACCCCTTTTACTCATTGCCGGGTTCTGCTTGGTCCACCCTATCTATTTCCCCAATGCTCATCTTATGTTGAAGAAAATCTAAACGTCTTACCATTTCATCCTGAAATAGTTTAATGTGTATCTCTAAGCAATAAGGACTCTTTTATTTACATAACTGTGGTGCCAATATTGTACCCCAAGACATTAATAGTAATGCCTAAATCATCAGTAATCCAATTTTCAAATTTCCAGTTTTCTCATAATTGTCCTAACTTCATTTAGTTATTTTTGAAAAATCAGGACTCAAGTCATATTCATGTGTTGTCCTTTGTTGATGTGTCTCGTAAGTCTCTTAAGAGTCCCTCTCCATGATATTTTGGTGTTCTACAGTTCACTTTAAAGAACTAGGTGGTGGGCCAGGTGTGGTGGCTCATGCCTGTAATCCTAGCACTTGAAAGGCAGAGGCAAGTGGATTGCCTGAGCTCATAGGTTTGAGACCAGCCTGAGCAAGAGCAAGACCCCGTCTTTAAAAATAGCCAGGCGTTGTGGTGGGCACCTCTAGTCCCAGGTACTTGGGAGTCTGAGGTAAGAGAATCTCTTGAGCCCAAGAGTTTGAAGTTGCCATGAGCTATGATGCCAAGGCACTCTACCGAAGGTGACAAAGTGAGACTCTCTTTCAAAAAAAAAAAAGAAAAGAAGGAAAAGAAACTAGGTGGCTTGTTCTATAGTTGCACGTAGTCTGGTTGTGCTCATTATTGCACACCCAGGTATAGTTTAAAAGTTTCTCCATGTTGGGCAGTGCCTGTGGCTCAAAGGAGTAGGGCACCAGCCCCATGTGCCAGAGGTGGTGGGTTCAAACCCAGCCCTGGCCAAAAACTGCAAGAAAAAATAAATAAATAAAAGAAGTCCTGTGGCATTAGTTTGAATTTCAGTTTAGGGGGAAAAATGATTATGAAAATCTAAAACTAAGTGAAAGCATATTAAGACTACTAATTTATGGTTAATGAAATAAAAATTGGTAATACTTTATACAAAAAAAAAAAGTTTCTCTATCTTCTACATTACCTATAAATTGGCAATTGGATCAGAAATAAGAAACCCCTTTTTGTGTACTTTATATATCATTTAATTAAATGTTTTAAGTGCAACTTGGTTTGCTCATTAAAATACTATACTTTAGGCCCGGTGTAGTAGCTTGTGCCTGTAATCCCAGCACTTTTGGAGGCCAAAAAGGGAGCATTGGTTGAACCCAGGAGCTTGTCACTGGGCTGGACAATATAGTAAGACCAAGTCTTTGCAAAAAATAGAAAAAAATTAGCCAGGTGTGGTGGCGCATGCCTGTACTCCCAGCTATTCAGGAGGCTGAGGCAGGAGGATCACTTGAGCCCGCAAGTTCTAAGCTTCAGTGAGCAGTGATGACTCCAGCCAGGGCTACAGAGTGAGACCCTATCTCTAAAAAATTTAAAAATAGGCCAGGCGCCATGGCTCACACCTGTAACCCTGGCATTCTGGGAAGCCAAGGCGGGTGGATTGCTTGAGCTCAGGAGTTTAAGACCAGTCTAAGCAAGCGTGAGACCCCATCTCTACTAAAAATAGAAAAACTAGCTGGTGTAATGGTGCATGCCTATAGTCCCAACTATTCAGAAGGCCGAGGCAAGAGGATTGCTCAAGCCCAGGAGTTTGAGGTTGCTGTGAGACCCTGTCTCAAAAAATAAAAAACTATATAGTTTAAAATGTACATGTAATGTAACCTTTGTGGACATCAGAATCAAAGATCACAGGAGCCAGGACTCAGCCACCACAGAAGAGAACTCCTTTTTAATATCAGAATTTCAATGACCTTCCCACATGGGTTATAATGTTAGCACTGATTAAGAAAAAATGGGAAAGGACAAAGGGCTACCATGAATTCGAGAATACTTCGAAAGAGTTCTGTGTCTTGTTGATTATAAAATTACACAAATATTTTGAATGTGGTGAAACTAATTTGTGAGACTTTTTTTTTTTGAGACAGAGTTTCACTTTGTTACCCTTGGTAGAGTGCTGTGGCGTCATAGCTCACAGCAACCTCCAACTCTTGAGCTGAAGTCATTCTCTTGCCTCAGCCTCCTGAGTAGCTGAGATACTGGTGCCTGCCACAATGGCTGGCTATTTTTTTTTTTTTTTACAGATGGGATCTTGCTCTTGCTCTCTCTGGTCTTCTACCTGTGAGCTCAGGCAATCCACCTGCTCAGCCTCCCAGAGTGCTAGGATTATAGGCGTGAGCCACCGTGGCTCCCTGGTGAGACTTTTTTTTTTTATAGTGTTCACAGTAATGTGGCTTCACAGTCCCGGTAGTATCTTCATGAACCTCTAGGTCTGAGCCCATAGGCTCGAAATGAATAAGGGAGTGAGAGTCAATAACAGTTTGGGTCCCAGGTCCACCTTCTGGCTGTGTAAACTCAGGCAACTTTCTTTACCCTCACTGACTCATCATCAGCCAGCTGGAAAGAAAAACGATGATTGCTTCACTGGGATGCTGGGAGTCTTAAATGGCGGATGTCAAAGTTCCTTACAAACTGTAAAGCCCTGTACAAGTTTCGTTTGTATCTTTTCTTTTGTTTGCATTTCCAGTGAGACCTGGAGCAAAAAACTCATCTGAGCCTTTGTTTTACAGTCTGTAAAAGTTGATAAATGGGGAGGTAATAATGGGATTATCTCTCGTATTCTGGGATTTAGTCTCTCAAGGGAGAACATCATGGTCCAAAGCAAAGATAGCAAATGGTTTTCGGCTCAGTGCCTGTGGCTCAAGTGGCTTAGGTGCCAACCACATACACCTGAGCTGGCAGGTTCGAATCCAACCCAGGCTGCCAAACAACAATGACTGGCTGCAACCAAAAAATAGCCGGGCATGTGGCAGATGCCTGTAATCCCAGCTGCTTGGGAGGCTGAGGCAGGAGAATCACTTGAGCCCAGGAGTTAGAGATTGCTGTGAGCTGTGATGCCACGGCACTGTACCCAGGGCGACAGCTTGAGGCTCTGTCTCAAAAAAAAAAAAAAGAAAGAAAATGGTTTTTATCTCCTGTGCTGACTCTAGTTTAATTGGTAGGAGCTACCTGAAGACCTGTCTTAGCAGAATGATGAACCAAACCCATAGATGATGGGAAAAGTACTGAGATTGATTAATGATGGCTGTAATGGTCATGGGATGACACAACATTGGTGCTTATGCCCTAGATTATAATGGTCCAAAGGAATGAATGGAAAATTCATTCATTGTCTAATGATGAAAACATTTTTTTTTTGAGACAGAGTTTCTCTCTGTTGCCCAGGCTGGAGTACAGTGGCATCATAACTCACAGCAACCTCAAACTCTTGGGTACAAATAATTCTTTTGCCTAAGCCTCCCAAGTAGCTGGGAGTACAGGTGCCTGCCACCACATCCAGCTACTTTTTTTTATTTTTAGTAAAGTGGGGGGTCTTGCTCTTTCTTGCACAGGCTGGTCTCAAACTCCTGAGCTCAAGCAATCCTTCAGGTTCGACCTCCCAGAGTGCTAGTATTACAGGCATAAGGTAAGCCACCTCACTGGCCAAAAAAAAAGTGTTTTTTGAGACAGAGTATCACTCTGTTGCCCAGGCTAAAGTGCTGTGGCATCAGCCTAGCTCACAGCAACCTCAAACTCCTGGGTTCAAGCAATCTTCCTGTCTCAGCCTCTGAGTAGCTGGGACTACAGGCGTGCACTGCCATACCCAGCTAATTTTTCTATTTTTAGTAGAGATGGGGTCTCGCTGTTGCTCAGGCTGGTCTTGAACTGCTGAGCTCAAGCAATCCTCCCAATATGGCCTCCCAGAGTGCTGGGATTACAGGCATGAGACACTGTACCGGCTCTACTGAAATTCAATCTTCAGATCTCAAGGCCTTAGCTCTAGCAGATCTGCCCTCTTGGCTGAGTTGCCATAGTGACCACAGCTGGCTCTGAGAAACCACAGGAATGAAGAATGGGTCCTATTGATGAATCCTGATCCAAGAGGGCGGCATGCAGAAGGCCCTTCCAGGCAGGGCAGCTGGGCATGGCCTACTGCTGCTATCTATGGTCTTTTGCCTGCAGAGAACACAAATCAGAGAGCCAGAGCACGGGTGTATGTGTGTGTGTGTGTGTCTGGGAGGGCTGGGGTGGAAGGCACAAGGGCAGTGCCAGCAGCTGGAATTCAGGCTTCATCTAGGGCCAGACATGCTGGGCTGCCGAAAGGACTCCAGTGGGCTTTCCAAGTTTAGATATGTCGCTTGTGCTCTGTTTCATCCACCTGTGCTGAGTTGCCTGCCTAGGCTCTTGTGTGGAGCTATGGACTCTTAGCTTTGGAAGGAATCTAGACTAGGTGCTGTGGCTCACTCCTATAATCCCAGCACTTTGAGAGGCCAAGGTGGGAGGATCACTTGGAGCCAGGAGTTTTAGACCAACCCAAGCAACAGGGTGAGATCCAATCTCTACAAAAAATAGGAAAAAATTATATATAGGAGCGGTGGCGCACACCTGTAGTCCTAGCTACTTGGGAAGCTAAGGTGGGAGGATTGCTTGAGCTTGGAGTTGGAGGTTACAGTGGGCTATGATTGTGCCACTGTACTGTGTGACAGAGCAAGACCCTGTCTTTACAAAAGAAACAAAGATAGAAAGAGAGCAGGAAGGAAGGGAAGGCAGAAAGAAATCTAAATAGCCATCAATTCTAATCCAAAATCCAGTGCCTGAATTGTTCTCTAGCACCTGAAATCTTTGAATACGGAAAGTGATAACTAGCTCACTCCCTCCAAGGGTGGTTTATTCCTCCTTTGAGACATCCTCTGTTTGAGCTGAAATCTGTTTCTGTCACCCTAATTTCTACCTCTCTGTCCTGGGAATACTTTCCAGGGCCAACCTGAACACACCTATTTTCTTTTCAGTAGGAAAGCCTTTGGAGTGTTTGTAGTGGGGGCCCCCACCACTACTTGTTTTCTTTAGACAGATCTCTCTCCTAAGTTTGAGAGGATGGTGAGTGGATGTGATAGAGGTGGCCAAGTGGAAATTCAGGTGAGGCAGGATCTGAGAACCTTTGTGGGGCAGGTTGGTAATGTAGAAAGAAATTGGCCCTGGATTTGGCCAGTTCTGGGTTTAAATTACAACTCTGCCACTGTTTATCACTGTGTGACCTAGACATGTCCCTTCCCCTGGCAGCTCTAAAATGGAGTGGTGATGCTGACCTCAAAGAGTGGCTTGGAGGATTGATAAGTAACTAGCCTGGTACAGAGCAGGTGCTTGGGACATGTTCACAGCTTGCACTCTGTAACTGCCCAGTGGCCGAGGTTCCACTGTGGTCCCTCTGCACCTGTGTTTCCCACATCTTGCTGAAGAGGATCATTAGGAAGTTAAGGGGAGGGGAGTAGGTTTAATTAGTTCAAGGAAAGTTAAGGAATTCCTAAGTTAAATTTAATTTTGAAATACATGATATTCTTAGCTATCAAACAATAGACAATATTCTAAGCACTTTACCTGTATGAATTCATTTAATCTCCCCCAATAACCTTATGTGGTAGGAACTAGTTTTTGTTGTTGTTGTTGTTGAGACAGGGTCCCACTCTATTCTCTGAGCAGAGTGCAATGGCATCATAGCTCACTGCAACCTCAGACTCGGGCTGTGGGCATCCTGCTGCCTCAGCCTCCGGAAGCTGCTGGGATTAATGAGTGGAGGTCTAACTGTCTCTCAGACAAGTCTCGAACTCCTGAGCTGAAGCAATTCTCCTGCCTCAGCCTCCCACAGTGCTGGGATTACAGGTGTGAGCTGTGGTAGGAACAAGTATCATCCTCATTTCATGAAAGGGGAAATTGATTTATAAAGAGGTCAGGAGAGTGAGTACCGTGGGAGCTAGAACTCAAACCCAGGCGGTTCGGGCAGCCCCATACTTTTTGCAGTGATGATGTACTGCATCTCAGAAGAGTAGAATTAGACCAGTAAGTCCTAGACCAGTAGAATTAGACCTAGGTCCTGAGCTGTGATGCCATGGCACTCTACCTAGACCTAGGTCCTAGACCTAGTAGAATTAGACCAGTGAGGGTTAGGACAGTGAGTCACTGTCCTAACCCTCAGTCACCTGGAGGGATTGTTCAACCACAGATTTCTGGGAAACCTCTCTGCCTTTCCCCAAGTGCCTTTCTTTTCTAAGATGACTGTCAGAAATTCCTCCTTAAAACTTTAATTCTTTAGCTTAAGTCTTTGAGCCTTGTTCTACCGGACAGTAGGTGTTACCATTTATACCTCAGTGTGAATGATTGTTGGGTATTTTCTTGAGAAAAGGGTAATCAGAAGTCTCCCCTTTTCATGCTCCTTTTAGGCACTTTGTGTATATGTCTGTGAGCCTCTTGAAGGACAGGGCGGTATCTTAGGTGTCCCTAACTTCTGGCGCCATGCCTGGCTGAAATAAGCACCAAGAAATGCTTATGGAAATGAATGAATGAATGGACAAATGAACTGTGTTCCTCTTCTTGCTTATTCTTCCCAGAGCAAGCAAGCTCTCTCCTCTGACAATCTTGCCATTTGTGCCAGTCACTCCTCACTCTGCCTCACAGTGCAGTCTCTTAGTCTCTTTTGTGCCTGTCCAGGGGCCAGAGGCAACCATCACAGCTTAAGGGAAGCCTCCGTTCCTCCCAAGCAGACAGGGATCTGCTTTCCCTGGGCTCCCAGGACACTTCCATTATAGCCTTCATCACATTGCATTCTAATTTGGCTCTTTCTTCCCTTAGATGACAGTGTCCTGAGAGCTGACACTGTGCCTTTTTTACACAGATGTGAGCATATAGCAGGCACTCAGTAACTAGTTGAATGAATGAATCAGTGAATGAATGAATAGCTGTGTGAACCTTGGTTGCTAAGAGCAGTAGGGACAGTCCTGATAAACGTCTGACAAGGACAGCAAGGACACAAACAGTTGGTGGGTGATGAGGGTGACTTGCCTGCCTGTACCAGTTAGAGCAAGGGTCAGCCACAAAGGACAGAATACCCAGTGTAACAGTGGCTCAAATAAGATGTTTCTCTTTCACATAAAAGAAATCCACAGAGAAGTAGTCCGGGGCTGATAGGGTGGCTCCCTGATCACCAGGACAAGGCTTCTATTTTGTTCCTCCACCATCCATAACAAATGGCTTCCACCTCAAGATCCAAGACAGCTTGTGTGAGCTTTAGACATAACAAAAGCATTGCAGCCAGAAGAAAGGGGTAAGAGATGGTGCTCTCCCATTCATTTTTATTTCTTTATTTTTAAAAAGCAGACTTTATTTTCTAGAGCAGTTTTATTTATGTATTTATTTGAAACAGAGTCTCACTTTTCACCTTTGGTAGAGTACTGTGGCATCATAGCTCACAGCAATCTCAAACTCTTGGCTTAAGCCATTCTTTTGCCTCAGCCTCCTGAGTAGCTGGGACTACAGGCACCCGTCACACCCCTCAGCTATTTTTCGAGACAGGGTCTTGCTCTAGCTCAGGCTGGTCTCAAACTCTTGAGCTCAGGCAATCTACTGGCCTCGGCCTCCCAGAGTGCTAGGATTACAGGTGTGAGCCACTGTGCCCAGCCTAGAGCAGTTTTAGGTTCACAGCAAAATTAAGCAGAAAATATATGCAGTTCCCATGTACAGTAGAATCCCAGTAAGTTGACCACCCAAGGGACTGTAACAAAGTGGTCAACATACAGAGGTGGTCAACATAAAGAACCAGGCCTACTGTACTGATGCATAATGTGGTGCATGTCTGGTCTATGAAAATTAGGTCAACTTAAGGAGGTGGTCAACGTAGGGAGGTGGTCAACTATGGAGGTTCTACCGTACAAACAGCCTCCTCCATTATCAACATTCTGCACCAGAGTGGTACTGTTCATTGAATCGATGAAGATACATTGAGATGTCATTATCACCCGAGGTCCAGAGTGCATCTAAGGGTTCACTCTTGGTATTGTACATGCTGTGGGCTTAGACAAACATATGCCATATGTCTACTGTGATAGTACCATACAGAAATATTTCACTGCCTAAAAATCCTCTGTGCTTCACCTGTTCATGCTCCCCTCCCCACCAACCCTTGGCAATCACTAATCTTTTTACTGTCTCGATAGTTCTGCCTTTTCTAGAATATCATATAGTTGGAGTCATATAGTCAGTCTTTTCAGAGAGGCTTCTTTCACTTCATAATGTGCATCAAAGTTATCTCTATGTCTTTTCGTGGTTTGATAGCTCATTTCTTTTCAGTGCTAAATAATATTCCGTTTTCTGAACATACCATAGTTTATCCATTCACCTACTTACTGAAGGACATCTTGGTAGCTTCCAAATTTTGGCAATTATGAATAAAGTGGCTATAAGTATCTGTTTGCAGGTCTTTCTGTGCATATAAATTTTCAACTCATTTGAGAAAATACAAAGGAGTATAATTGCCAGGTCATATGGTAAGAGTATGTTTAGTTTTTTTTTTTTAGTATGTTTAGTTTTATAAGAAACTGCCAAATTATCTCCCAAAGTGGCTGTACCATTTTGCATTCCCTAAAAGAAAGTTCCTGTTGTTCCACATCCTTGCCAGTATTTGGTGGAGTTAGTTTTGGATTTTGGCCATTCTAGTAGGTGTGTAGTTCTTCCCTTCCTTTTTCTTTTCAAACCACTTTATTGAGGTATGATTGACATGTAAAAAGATATACATATTTAATGGATACAACTTGATGAGTTTGGGGATGTCTCCCTTCCTCATAAGATACTGTTTGAAAATTAATAAATGAAATAGCCATTATATTCCATGGGTCAGAACTAAGCCACATGACCATAATTAGCTGCAGGGTAGGCTGGGAAATATGGTTTTTTTAATTCCTAGTGGCCAAACTGGCAATCTGGAAAGTCAGTGCTCTTATTTAAGAAGAGAGAATGGACATTGGAAGCCATACTGCAGGGAGCAGAAATCCTTAAATGATGTCCCAGCTTTCATATTTTCAGTCGATTAAAAAGTTTCCCAGGGCCCAATTCCAAGTTCCCTGGAGAGAGAATCTGATTAGCCCAGCTTGGGTCAGGTGTCCGGCCTCGGTTGGTCAATTCTGACTAGAACAAGAAAGGCAGCAGGAGCCCACCAGAGGGAGGAGGGCAGTTTTCAGAGAAGGGTTGTCATGGGATGGGAAGACTCTTCATCTAGAGCATGGACATACTCCAATCTGTGTCCCAGGACTTTGCTATCCATCATTCATTGAGGTAAACATTTATTGAGCACCTTTTGTATGCTAGGCACATGGATCTACCCTCTAGGGATTTTGGAAATCTCTTTGGAGATTGTTCATATTGCTAATCTGCATTGTCTTTTGGAGTGAAGTCATTACTCCTAGATGAATCATCTTTAAGCTTTCCCAAGTTTCAAGATGAGGATCAAGGGATTTGGTGAACTCATGCTTCCGTTTACCTATCTGGGTCTTTGGGAACTATAGAGATGGTCATGTTCTCCCCTCTTGTCTATGTCTCCAGTAAGAAGTATCTTAGTTCTTTAGCCCACCCACATAGGATGCCCTCTCCTCAGTCTTCCTGATTGCTTGTCTTTCTTCAGCTCTGAGATAGGCCTCCACTGGTCCCAAATATGAACATATCTTGAGTTCATACCCAAGAAAGAGAACATTAGGTTGCTTATCTCCATAGGAAAAGTAGCCAGTATTTGACAGCGCTTTCTGGCAGTGGCAGGAACTGGTGATAATGACCCTAGGTACTGTTCATCGAGGACAGACACTGTGCCCAGCACCAAGCTAAATCCTTCCTGTGACAACCTTGAGAGGTAGGCATTATGCCCCCCATTTTACAGATGGCTAATCAGGAAGCTCAGAGAGAACAGGCAACTTGCTCAAGGTCACATAGCAGCTGAGTTGTAGAGCTGAGCTTCAAAACCAGCTTCAAAATCCCCCTCCCACTGAGGTTTCCCACATGCCAAAGGCCTCTGAGAACACTCCATGTTGCCTTTGAGGTTTGCCCCAAGCATGTTCTCCTGTGAGTATCATTGTCTTTGGAGATACTGTTCTGAATGTGTTTGTCAACTCTTGCCCGAAGTGCTCTTTGGAAATCAGACTCTGATCCCACTCTAGTCACTGGTCAGAACAGTTAGGGCTGGAGTCAGGGTGGGGCACCCCTGGGAGCTCAGCTCTGCTGCTGCCCCACCCTGTGACCCTGGGCAAGGCCCTCCCTCTCTTGGTTTCAGTTTTCTCGTCTGTGGCTCTGTGGGCCTCTTCCAGCTCCGATGGTCGGTACTTCCCAAGTTAACTGCTTTGCACAGGGTTTCAGGAGATTGTCAGCCTCCATGCCCCACTGAAGGAGGACATGTATCTAGGAAATTTCTCATCCGGGCTGAGCCCACCTGGGGCACATGAGTCCTGCTTCTCACCATGACATCTCTGACCTTTTCCACAGTCAGATATTCATTCTGCAGTCCTGGGGCTCTGGGGTTACCTGATGTTATCCCACCAGTTCTCCCCAGTGGGGGCAGAGTGTGCTCCCTCGACCCTCTCTCATCTCCCCAGACCTAGGTATTTGAATGGCTCCACCCCTCGCTGCCCAGCCATGGCATCCTGTACTCTCCCTCCTTGTCCCCACACGACTGTTTATTGAGCCTGGGTCTTGGTGAACAAGTGTCCTGTCTGTTTTAGGGGAACATAGAGATGTCTGTGTTCTACCTCCGGTTTTCTGCTAAGCACTTTGTACATATTCATCAAATCATTAATTCAGTAACTCCATGAGTCCTTACTATAATCCTCATTTTGTGAACAAGGTACTCAAGGCTCAGGGAAGTTAACAGATTTGTCTAGCTGACACACTAGTTAGCGTTCCAGGTCTGACACACTCATGCTGCCACATGCCTTTGAATTGCTACAGTTACTTGGCCTGCATTGGAGCTGGGAGAAGAGTCTATAGTTTTCCTCGAGTGGCGTGACTAGTCTATAGTTCCTGTGTGGTCTGGGTGGAAGAGGGTGGTCTGTATTTGGTGGGGGGTACAGGGAGGAGTTCCAGAGGACAGCAAATCTGTGTGTATGTGTCTGGAGGGTGGGATCGTAGAGTCGGGGTTCCTGAAGCAAGTACGCTCTCCCTGCTCAGCATCCCTGAACCTCTGTCTGTGTTTGCTTCCAGATCCTGGAAGGAGACCAAGCCATCCTGCAGAGAATAAAGAAGGCTGTGCGGGCGATTCACAGCTCTGGCCTCGGTGAGTGAGCCTCGGGGTGCTGCGCCTGGCCAGGCCACTGCTTCCCCAGCCCCAGCCTGGAGCTAACTCAGCTCCGCTCCCCTCCCTCCACAGGCCACGTGGAGAATGAAGAGCAGTACCGAGAGGCCGTGGAGTCCTTAGGCAACAGTCACCTGTCCCAGAACAGCCATGAGCTGTCCACAGGCTTCCTGAACTTGGCCGTGTTTACCCGCGAGGTGGCCGCACTTTTCAAGAATCTGGTGAGGCCCCTGTTCCTTCCTTGTCCAGCCCTCTGCCCAGGCTCAGGGTAAATCTAGTGGTCTTGTGATACCTAACTGGGAAAAAGCTGCTTCCTTCCTTTTCCCAGTTTGCCCTTGACCTCCAACTCACGACATGAGGTCCCTTTCCAGCCCTGACCATTCTCCTCTGATTTCTTGACCAACTCTTCCCTGTTCTCCTCTCTCCGCCCAGGAGCAGAGGGGGTCTTACAGCAGGGAAGAACCCCGTGTGAGAGAGGGGCCCTGAGACAAACTTTGAGATACCGGTAGGACAGACTCCGGGGTTCCTGCCTTCATACCCCTACCACTCTCTTCACACCCTCTTTGTCCTCAGCTTTCCCAGTTGCTTCTGCTTCATCTTCACATATAGACCTACTCTCGCCTCCACAGGCCTTTCCGCCTCTGCCTGAGGCCCTGTGGCCTCAGGTTGCTTTCTGATGGCCTCCTCCGTGATTGCCTCTCCTCTGGTCCTTCGGGTCCCTGCCTTGAGGCCACCTCGTGATTCCATGTGCAGGCAGAGTTCTCAGCACTTAACACATGTAAACTTATTTAATCCTGGCACACAGCTCTGTGGGGCTGGTATTCCTCTTATCTCTACTTTGCAGGCTAGGAAACTAGGATGCAGAGGGTAAGCCACTTGCCTGAGATCATATGGTGGGTTTGAAGTTAACAGATTGGTCTAGTTGACACACTAGTTAGTGTCCTGGGATGCTCACGCTGGAAGGTTGTTTGGCTTCCAGACTCTGAGCAGAGCCTGGCTGCGCCACCTCTTGGGAAAGCCTCTCCTCTACCTGCAGGCTCTGCAGCACTGAACTGGCTCTCATGCCTCCAGTCTTCCCTACTGTCCTCCCTGCCTGCCAGGGACTGCATCAGCTCTGAGCAGCAGTGTGCTCAGTGGCTGACACCTGCTCAGACTTAGACTGTGGCATGGGACCTCTGCTCCGCTGCTCACTGGGTCAAGTCATTCAGTCTGCCTGAGCCCAGGTCTCAGGATACTAATGGTCCCCACCACACAGAGCGGTAATGAGCATCAGACAAGTTAAAAGTGCCCTGTCTGTAGTCAGCTCTCAGTAAATGTCGGCTGACGTTGCCATCTGTCATTATTGTATCTCCTGGCATAGCAGGGCCTTAGACCCTGCGTGTAAAGGCCTCTTTAACAGTGTTTGACTGTAGCTGAATCGGTGTCCTTTGTCTTCACCTCGCCTCTCCCTTTTTCAGTCAAACTAGTGTTTCCTGAGGGCCTGCTGTCCAGGGGGCATTAAACCAGGGGCTTGGTGACAGAGGAAAGAGTCAGACTGTCCCTAAGAGAGCCACAGTCTAGGTGGAGAGACAAGAACTGGGGTGTGGAAGGACATCAAGCAATGCCAGCAACCTGGCACAAACCCACCTGCGGGTAAGGTCAGGTGCCTGGTGCTGCCCTGGTTCAGAAAAGGGGAGCTCAGTATAGGCCAGGGGATAGGAGTTGTCCAGGCAGGCTTCCTGGAGGAAGGAAGACCCGAGCTGTACCTTGGAAGGTAGATTGAAATAGTACATAGGCCTCTTTGGGTTCCCAAATGACAAACACCCAACTCAAATTAGGTTGACTTTTTTCAAAGACAACTCATTGGCCCCTATAATGGGAAGTCGAGGGGTGCAGCTGGCTTTTGGCTCCTTCCTTTTCTCTTAGTTTGTCTCTGCTTAGTGGGCAAGGTACCCCAGCAGGCCCAGATGCACATCTTACTGAAAGAAAGACATAGTCCTCCTCCCATGATGTAGGCAGAAAAATCCCAGGGAGGATCCCAATCAGCTAGCCCAGGTCACCTGATCCAGCCCTTCTATTCTGGGGATGGGGTGCTCCAGTCACATCTGACTCCTGTGTTTACCATCTGACACCCAGAAGGGTTCCTGCAGGAAAGGGGGAGATGAGGCAGGCAGAGGGGAGCGAGGGCGCCCCTGGCAGACACAGAGGGAAGCTACTGTGGGGACCCCTGGAGCAGCGTGGTGGTGAGGCTTGAGTCGTCAGAGGAGGGGCTGACTCTGACACCCTGCAGGCCCCTCCTGCCCTTCCATCACCCCTGCCTCCTGTCCCCAGGTCCTCTCTTTTGCCTTGTGATGCTTTACCACACCCTGTGCCCCTTGGGGCTGGACAGGTGGTCACCCAAGGTGGGGAATGGGGGGCTCTTTGCTTTTTCCAGGTTCAGAACCTGAACAACATTGTCTCTTTCCCCCTGGACAGTCTGATGAAGGGGCAGCTGAGGGACGGGCGACAGGTGCGTCTCTGCGGGAAGCAGTGGTGGGGCAGAGCAAAACCGTGGGGGGCAGTGGCACTGGCTGTGGGTGGAGGACAAGTGAGGGGGCTGTCAGAGCAGAAGTGCTGACCCTGGGGAGGACTGGAAGGCCTGGCAAGGGGGTCAGTCAGCCTGGGATGGCCCAGGGAGTTAGGCAGCTGCTGTGATTTACATAGCTGGGAAGCAAAGAGCCAGTATGGGATACAGGCGACCTGAGCCCCATGCTTGAGCTGTTCTCTTTTTTATTTTTTTTATTGTTGGGGGAGCTGTTCTCTTTGAGCCTTGGCTGGAGCTCAAATAAGGTGAGAGGATAATCTCCCTAGGCAGTCTGCCCCAGACAACCCAGGGGAGGAGCTGTCCTCCCCACAGAATTAGAGAGTTCCCTCCCTGCCCTAGGCTGCCAGCCTGGGAACCACCCAAACCAGACAGGCAGCTTTTTCACCTTGGAAGTCTAGATTATTGAGAAGGGCTTGAACAGCCCAACTGAATGAGGCTCCAGCATGCTAGGCCAGGGGTCAGCCAGGCCCCCCTGGCTTGCTTTGTGACCTTGGGTAGACTTGTCTACCTTTCCGCACATGTTTCTTGACCTATACCCTTCCTGACAAGAGGAAGATCTAGTACAAGTGCATGCAGGAAGAAGTGGTGAGGGGAGGAGTTGACCTTCATGTCCCATACTCACCTTTATGGCTGATCTCTGTCTTCTGAGCAAAGCCCAAAGATCTACCCTCAACCCAGGCCAAGGCCCACCCAACCAAAGTGATTCTTGGAAACTCTGGGGAGGATAAAATCAGTTGGGAGGAGGACCTCAGCTCTGAAAAATGGAGTTAGTTGGGTCTTTTGGAGGGGACAGGTTTGCAGTCAGGGCTGTGGGACAGGGTCTGGCTGGAGAATGGCTCTGAGCAGCACAGGGGAGCATGTGACAGCGCCCCCTACAGGCAGCAAAGTGTACTACTGATTCCTGTGTTCAAACTTCCCTTTGGGCAAATTTTTTTTTTTTTTTTTTTAAACCACAGGATTCCAAAAAGCAGCTGGACAAGGCTTGGAAGGACTACGAAGCCAAAGTGTAAGTGGCCTCACCTCGTCCAGGGTGTTTGTCCAGGGGTTCACCAGCTGCACCACAGCAGGAGGCTTACTACCGGGAAGAACCGAGTTGTATCACCCAGAAGTGGGCGGCTTCTCGTTCTGCAGTCGGGGGCTGGTTTATACCGAGGCCTGCCCAGATTCCAGGTGCTGGGCCTAGAGACTAACAAAGGGGAGCTATCGTGAAGGGACCTAGCCCCCCATTTACTGACCCACCCCCATGTGTGAGGCATTTAGTCCTCACAGGGCTGGGTGTACCTGGCACTGGTACCAGAATTACCAGAGGAGGGTTAGAGGCTCAAAGAGTGAAGTCACTTACCCAAGACCACACAGCTAGGCAGAGACGAGACAGGGCTTCACACTCCTTGCTCCTCAATGCCTGGAGGGATCTGTAGAGGAGGAAATGGAGTTGATGTCACACCTGGCTTCCCATGTGTGCCACACCATACTCTAGAACGCTCACCAGCTACAGAGACATCGTGGGGACAGAAGGTGCCTCAGGACGTAACCAACTCTCCCTGAGCAGAGACTCCTCCAGCTCTGTCTTCTTATCACTCTATACACGTCCCAGCCAGGCCCACACCTCAGACCACTGTTTGCTCTTCTTTGTAAAATGTTGTTTTCTCTTGTATTTTGCTAACCCGGTCATGTGTATTGTGAATAACTTAGAAAACATGGAGAAGCAAAAGAAGAAAAAGTTTTAGAAGAGGATTAGGGTCATGTGGGAAGAGTATTTTCTGTTGTTTGAATTTGTTTTTTACGAGATATGGGTAGCACTCTAATTTTACCATCTGAAAAAGGTAGTGTGGGGAGAAACTACCAAAAAGTGGGAGAAAAAAAATCCTTAAAAAATTTTTCTAAGCATAAAGTATTAACATTTTTCCATTTGTTTCTCTATATGCCAATTTTTACAAAACTGAGATAATAATCATAATGTTTTACAATCTACTATTTTTCATTCAAAAATACATTGTGTAGGTGGCAACCTGTGGCTTAGTCGATAGGGTGCCAGCCCCATATACTGAGGGTGGCGGGTTCGAGTCTGGCCCCAGCCAAACTGCAACAAAAAAATAGCCGGGCATTGTGGCGGGCACCTGTAGTCTCGGCTATTCAGGAGGCTGAGGTAAGAGAATCGCCTAAGTCCAAGAGCTGGAGGTTGCTGTGAGTTGTGATGCTGTGGCACTCTACTGAGGAGACAAAGTGAGACTCTGTCTCTTAAAAAAAAAAATACACCGTGACTATCTTTGTACATCATTACATATTTTGTTGTTGTTGTTGCTCAGGCTAGAGTGCCGTGGTGTCATAGCTCATAGCAGCCTCAAATTCCTGGGTTCGACTTGGCGCCCATAGCACAGTGGTTACGGCACCAGCCACATACACCAAGGCTGGCAGGTTCAAAACCGGTCCAGGCCAGCTAAACAACAATGATAACTGCAACAAAAAATAGCTAGGCATTGTGACGAGTGCCTGTAGTCCCAGGTACTTGGGAGGCCGAGATGAGAGAATTGCTTAAGCCCAAGAGTTTGAAATTGCTGTGAGCTGTGATGCTATGGCACTCTACCAAGGGTGACATAGTGAGGCTCCGTCTCGAAAAAAAAAACTCCTGGGTTCAAGTGATCCTCTTGCCTCAGCCTCCCAAGTAGCTGGGACTACTGGTGCCTGCCACAATGCCTAGCTAATTTTTCTATTTTTAGTAGAGATGGGTCTCGCTCTTGCTCAGGCTGGGCTTGAACTCCTGAGCTTAAGCAATCTGCTCACCTTGGTCTCCCAGAGTGCTAGGATTACAGGCATGAGCCCCTGCACCTGGCCATCACACACTCTTTTTTATTTATTTATTTTTTTGAGACAGAGTCTCACTTTGTTGCCCTTGGTAGTTTGATGCCATAGCTCATAGCAACCTCAAACTCAACTTTTGCCTCAGCCTCCCAAGTAGCTGGGACTATACGTGCCCGCCACGATGCCTGGCTATTTTTAGAGATGGGGTCTTGCTCTTGCTCAGGCTGGTCTTGAACCCATGAGCTCAAGCAATCCCCCCCACTCGCCTCAGCCTCCCTAAATGATAGGATTATAGGCATGAGCCACTGCGCCTGGCCTATCACACACTTATACTACATTCTTATAAAACATAAGCGGGCACACAGTGTGCCAACATATGCATAATCTATGATGTGATGTATTTAATTCCTCCCATTATTGGGTAAAGCATCCTTGGAACTAAGTATTTGTTCCCACCTATAATTATTTCTGGAAGATCAATTCTAAGTAGATCTTGGAGCTTTTTCTTTTCTTTTTTTTTTTTTGAGACAGTCTCACTATGTTGAGCCTTGATAGAGTGCTATGGCGTCACAGCTCACAGCAACCTCAAACTCTTGGGCTTAAGCAATTCTTTTGCCTCAGCCTTCTGAGTAGCTGGGGCTACAGGTGCGTACCACAATGCCCGGCTATTTTTTTTTGTTTCTTTTGGTTGAAATTGTCATTGTTTAGCAGGCCCTGGACGGGCTCCAACCCGCCATTGTCTTACTTACTGAGCAACAGGTGCTAAGCCTAGATCCTGGAGCTTTCATTGTTTTTCCAGCTCTCAGATCTATTGCACCTCCCCAGGTCTGAAGGAAGCCACGCCTTCTTCCCCTCCCCCCGCCGTTCCCCACCCCTGCATTCCCACCCTGCAGGAGCATCTCCAACCCCAGCTGTGGGGGTGGAGCCTGTGATGAAGGGTGTGAGTTATCCCTGCCTGTGATAGGCATGGCCATCTGCTCTAGAGGCCCAGGGATGGTGGATATACAGGCTATCCTTGTCTTTATGATTTGCTTGGGGCCACATGGCCCTTTTCTTTCTGAGTTATCTTGACTGAGCCCCTAGCCTTTCAGGGTATTGTTTACCCAATGGAAAGAATCAGCCCTACTCTGCTGACCTTTCCCAAAGCAGGTATGCTTTTGCTAGGTTTCTATATTAAGGATTTCTGTAAGATTTCATTTGTAGACAAGATTCCATTGAGATAGGAAAGGTTATCCAGTGAATTATTGACGGGCCCTGAACTAGAACCCAGGGCTTCTGAGTTCAGTGCTCTTTCTCCAGGTAGTCTCCTGGCTCCTACCGTGGAGCTACACAGTTTGAGCTATGTGTCCTAGCACAGGTGACTCTGTACATTTCTTTTCGTATGGGTTCCAGGTACAGCCAGATATCAATGACCCATGGTTGCTCTGTAATTCCACCTCATTCTTCTTACCAAACCGGTCTGAGCAGCAGCTGGAAGGGCCAAGACACTGATAGCATCTGTTGAATACCACTCACCTCCTGTCTGTCCATATAGGAAGAAGGTTCCCTCTCCACATGGGGCTGTTGAGAAAGGCATTCCAGGCCATGTGCAAGAGCCAAGTTTATGTAGGCTGTTCCATGTGCAGGTCTCATCTGTAAAAACAGAGCCAGTGATACCTTGCAGGGTCAATGTGGGGATGAAAGAAGGACAGTGCATATAAAGAAAGAAGCACCCAGCGCTCAACTTCAACAGCCATTTATCAACTCTCTCTGAGCCAGAACCGGGACCAGAGGAACACAGGCAGAGACGGAGAGGCAGAAGCCCAGACATCTGCTTCTAGCATTACCCTGACCAGCTTTCAATCTTGAGCAAGTTGTTTTCCTTCTCTCTGTCTCAGCTTCATCATCTATAAAGTAGTTCTTGCTCTAAGACTGTAATTTCTCAGAAATGAAAATAGCATGACTGTCATTAGCTGGCAGGAATGAGGCAGGGAAGCAGGGATGGAAGGAATCTGAGCCACAGTGTTGGTCACCAGAGCTGCCCCTGGGGTGCTAGCATCAGACAGACCTGGGTTCCAATCCTGGCTCTTCCACTTAACAGCTGTGTGACTTGGACAAGTGACTTGTCTTCTCAGCCTCAGGTTCCTGGTCTGTAAAATGGGGTAATCATTTTAATTTTATGTATGAAGGGCCTAGCAGAGCCCCTGGCACAAAATTAGTGCTTAAAAATAATTGGTACCAGCCTGAACAAGAGCAAAACTCTGTCTTTACTAAAAATAGTAAAGAAAACTAGGTAGGCGTTGTGGCAGGCTGAGTCCCAGCTACTCGGGAGGCTGAGGCAAGAGGATCACTTGAGCACAAGAGTTTAAGGTTTTTGTGAGCTATGCTGACACCATGGCACTTTACCCAAGGCAACCGATTGAGACTCTGTCTCAAAAAAATTTTTTTTTGTAATAACAGCAGCTAATACTTATTAAGTGCTTTGTTTGTGCCAGGTACTGGGATAAACACTTTACACCTGTCATCACATTTAGTGTCTCTGGCAGGAAAAGTTGCTATTATTCTAGGTAAGTAGAAAGGAGAAAACCATCATTTAGTGGAACTCCCCCGAGTATGTAAGGCAAGAATAGAGGGGGGCTGAATGAATAATTAAAATACAGTGATAGTGCCATAACCATAGCATCAGCACAGAGGTGACAGAATCATCAGCCATTTAGGTTATTCTTTATTTTTCACTATTGAAAGATGTGGTAATGGCATATACCAGATCCCCTTGTCCCAACCCAGCTGCTGTCACTCAGTCTCCCACCCTCCCGAGCAAGCTGCCAGGCGCGGCTGCTGATGTGCTGCAGGCCCTGCCATTGCCTCCCATCTCTGCTGCTTATCTTCACATTCACAAAAAAAGCATCTGTCTGGACCCCAGCCCTGGTTCACAGGGTCAGTCATCACCCTGACTCTACCACCCTTCCATAGACTCCTGCTTGGGGTAGCAGAAGACTTTAGGGAAATAAAAAATAATCCCTTCTTAAAAAAATAAAAGCCTTCAGAGCCTGCTCTGGAGTGGTATCTGGAGACATCTGTGGTTGTCACAGCTGGGAGATGCTGCTGGCATCTAGGGGGTAGAAGTCAGGGATGCCGCTAAACATACAAACAGAAACATCCATAGTTCCAAGGTCAAGAAACTGCTCTAGGTCTCCAGGGACAGATTCTGCAGCTAGACACTATTCCAGAGGTCTTACCTCTCAGTAAGGCCCAGAACTATAGAGCCAGAAGGGGCCTGAGAATCCATAGCAAGCCATTGCTTCCTCAGTTTACAGACGGGAAAACTGAGGCCATGAAGGGCCTATAATAATAACTGCCATGTCTTGTGGTAGTTAAATCCTTCGCATGCTGTGTCTTTTCTGGGGACAGATAAGGATCCCCATTTTCCAGATGAAATTGAGCCTCAAACAAGTGAAGGGAGGGGAAGTAATGCAGCTTGTAAGGGCAGAACCCGGATTAATCCCACTCCGTCATCTCTGCTTGGGAACAAAACTGTTAAGCAAGACATCTCCTTTACTTGGGATTCATGGTCACATGCGCCCAGCCTGAGATGTGGAAATCCTCTCCACGCTGTGAGTGGGAAGTCTGATGGGCACTGGATTTCCAGCAAACTCCTCACCCACAGATCCACTCATTTCCCAAAGAGGGAAAACAGCCAACCTCTGAGGGGGAAGGTCTAGGTCAGGGGTGTCCAAACTTTATTTCTCTGCCCCACATTGGAAGAAGAGTTGTCTTGGGCCACACATTAAATACACAAACACTAACAAAAGCTGATGAGCAAAAAGAAGGTCTATGTATACTTTTCAGGATATCTAACACCGCAGATAAGCAAAAAAAGTTCTCACAAAATCAGCGTGTATCCTGGCTGGCAGAGGAGGAGAGGGCGCAGATTGAACACTCCTGCCCTAGGTTATTCATAGCTACAGGGATAGAAAGCTTTCTGTGTTCACTTAAAAAGAAGAGAACAAAGGTTTTCTAAACTAAATGGGAAACTCTATGTACTCAGAAAAATGAAGGCACTTTGTAGTCTTCTAATCCACAAGATCCTAAATCACTTACAGGCAAATCAGAACCATTTAACCCCAAATTCTTCCTGGCCCTTATCTGAACCCATCACTTTTCTGCCTAAAAACCTTCAGATCCTGGCGGCACCGGTAACTCAGTGGGTAAGGGCGCCAGTCACATACACCGAGGTAGGCGGGTTCAAACCCAGCCCCAGGCCTGCTAAAACAACAACTGCAACAAAAAAATAACCGGGCATTGTGGCAGGCGCCTGCAGTCCCAGCTACTTGGGAGGCTGAGGCAAGAGAATCACTTAAGCCCAAGAGTTAGAGGTTGCTGTGAGCTGTGATGCCATGGCACTCTACTCAGGGCGACATAAGAAAGACTCTGTCTCAAAAAAAAAAAAAAAACAAAACAAAACAAAAAACAAAAACAACCTTCAGATCCTTCCCATTGCTCTTGGGGTCAAGACTAAGAACCTTCACATGGTCTGCATTAGACTGCAGGGCATGGCCCCTCTCCACCTCAGCTGCTACCACCTACTTCATCTCTGCAGAAGTCCCTGAGCCTTCCTGCTTGGAGCGTCACAGGGTCCGGTCCTGCCCAGCCTTAGCTTCTTCCAAGTTAACTTCTCAGGCCGCTCCGATGAGATGGGATCCCCATTTTCTCTCCCACAGCTTTCTGTGTAGCTGTGGTTTGATTCATGTCTTTCTCCCCCACCACTCTGTGGATTCCCCGAATCTTCCTCGTTTCTTCTCGTATCCAGCCCCACCACACACCTGGAAACAGGAGGGCCTCACACACGAGAATAGCCTCTTCGCTTCTGTATCCCCAGCAGAGAGGAGGACGAGGGCCTGGCAAGAGTTGTTTAGGCCTTTCTTTCCTTGGGGTCTAGGGCCAGGCTGGAGAAGGAGCGGGATCGGGCCAGGGTAACAGGAGGAAGCCCTGGAGAGATGGCTCAGGACACACAAAGAGAGCGGCGCGTCTTCCAGCTGCACATGTGTGAGGTAAGGGGTATTCTGGGGTGATGGTGGGAATAGGATATACCATCCTGTCCACTTCTGAACCCCCTGGGGACCAGTCACAAGCTTAGCCCAGGTCCTGGCCAGAGAGCCCTGTGGGATGTCACCAAGACTCATTTAGGGCCAAGAGGATGAGCCTGGGCTGGGGATTGCAGCCAGTTGTCCCCAGGAGTCCACTTGGGTTCACATCACGGATCTTGCCCCATCTCCCTCCCTAGTATCTGCTCAAAGCTGGGGAGAGCCAGATGAAGCAAGGGCCTGACTTCCTCCAGAGCCTCATCAAGTTCTTCCACGCCCAGCACAAGTAGGTATCTCCTCGTGTTCCCACCCTTAACCCTCCAGGTATCATAGAACAAGGCCCCTCTCCGGGGCCTGGCAGATCTATGAGGTCTGTACTAGCTGGCAGTGCCTTCATAGCTGCTTTTTATGGAGTACTCGCCATGTGCCTGGCACTAAGTACTTTTAAAACATCTCATGTGACCCTCCCCCAGCAGCTCTGGGAGCAGGTACTATTATGATCTCCATTTTACAGATGAGAAAACTGAGGCTCATTTATTAAGATCACACAGCTAGTAAGTGGGATAGTGTCTGTTCTTGACTGTCAGTCTATACTGTCTCGAGATTTCTCCCACATTTCTAGCTTCATCTCTCATTTTCATCTCTCTCTGGACCTCGTTTGACTTTGACACCTTTCAGTTTTTTCCAAGATGGCTGGAAGGCTGCTCAGAGCCTATCCCCCTTCATCGAGAAGCTAGCGGCCTCAGTACACGCAGTAAGTTGGGCCTTACCCTTGCGCATGTGGTCAAGCCCCCTGTCCTTCCATGGAAATCTGTGGATGTGGAAGAGCTGGCTCCTGCCCACAGAGTGAGGCTACTGCCCTGGGACTCTGGGTCTGGGCTCTGCACCTAGGATGATGGGGTCTTGTCCCCTGTTCTATAGCTGCGTCAAGCCCAGGAGGAAGAGCTACAAAAACTGACTCAACTCCGGGACTCTCTCCGAGGGACACTGCAGCTTGAGGGTAGAGAGGTCAGCTCCTGAACTATCCCAAAAGGAGTGCCCCCCTCCAAGGCACCATGGAGGGAGGGAAGGAGGGTAGAACCCACAGGGTCCCCTTGAGAAATCTCCCTGAGTGAAGAGCCCCGACAGAATGGGGCTTTTCCTACCAAGATGCCCTGAGGTCTCCTTTGCATGTCTGAGGGACAGGAGCACCTGAGCCGGAAGAACTCAGGAGGTGGCTACAGCATCCACCAGCACCAAGGCAACAAGCAATTTGGGACGGAGAAGGTGGGCTTTCTGTACAAGAAGAGTGATGGGTAAGTGCTTCAGAGAGCTTAAGTAACTTGCCCAAAGTCCTTTGGCTAATAAATGCCAGGGTTGGGGAAGCTGCCCAAGGGAACTATTCTCATCTTTTTTTGTTTTGACCCTGAAGTTTGCAGGACCCTCCCCTCTGACAAGGCAAAATTATCAAATCTTGGATTGTCCAGACACCTGGGCATCTGAACCTCTGCTAAAAGTCACTGTTCTTAACTTAAAGCAGCAGCTAATGCTGAGGATTTACCATGCTGTCACTTTTAACCTCTGCAATGTACTGAATATGCCTAAAAATGAAAGTGTTGGCTGTGCCTTGCTCCCTAGTGTAAAAAAAAAAAAAAAAAAAGTCTCTGAAATACAAAGACCCCTTATGGGATATATTCGTATTTCTACCTACTAATCAATTTTAATCAGGGATTAACTTTGAAGAAACCAATGAATATTTACATTTTACAGAAGAATTAAGTAGCCTAGGACCATGGATTTGCTCATTTTATTTTTGGGCTCTCAATATTGATCTTATTTAGTTTAACCATAATTCACCTGTGGTGATCAAGAACCTATGTCTCCTCTCTAGCCATGAGCAACCTCTGTCCTCTCCATTAGACTAGAAGCTCCCAGAAGGCAAAAGTCACATTGTCCCCTTAGAATAAGGATTCCCAGAGAGGGGCTGTTTCTCTATCAGACTGGGATCTTCCTAAGGGAGAACTGTGTCTCCTTTATCAGAAAGGAGCCCCAGAGAGAGGGATGTCAGGGTCTGGGGAGGGAAAAGGATGTGGCTAGAGAGATCATATAGGTGGGGCCAGGACTCTATTCTTTGATACAGGGGAATTAGATGTGAGCCTTTGGCCACTGTCTCTCTACCCCTCTGGGCCTTAGAATTCGAAGAGTGTGGCAGAAAAGGAAGTGTGGAGTCAAATATGGCTGCCTGACCATCTCACACAGCACGGTGAGGCCTAGAGGAGGTGGGGGGTCTTAGGGCACAATGGGTCCTCTCCACCTGGTGGTCTGAATAGAGAAGTCAAGCCCTCCCTCCAAGACTGGACCCTAAACCTATCCAGGGAACTGGAAACCCCTTGTGGGAGGAAGGATGGGACCCAAAGCCCCAGTCTTGGTTAATACTCTACAGCAGGCATCCTCAAACTGCGGCCCGCGGGCCCCATGAAGTGGTGTGACTTGTATTTGTTCCCATCTTGTTTTTTACTTCAAAATAAGATATGTGCAGTGTGCATAGGAATTTGTTCATAGTTTTTTTTTTTAAACTATAGTCCGGCCCTTCAATGGTCTGAGGGACAGTGAATTGGCCCCCTGTTTAAAAAGTTTGAGGACACCTGCTCTACAGTATTGAGGAAAGGAGAAACAGAAACGGCAACAGGATTATTATACCCATTTAACAGGTTGGGAAACGGGCCTAATGAGTTTAGGAAAGTAACATGTACATCTTACACCCCAAATTCCCACAGATAAACCGGCCCCCTGTGAAGCTGACCCTGCTGACATGCCAAGTGAGGCCAAACCCTGAGGAGAAAAAGTGCTTTGACCTAGTGACCCGTGAGTAGGCCCTGCCCTCCTTCCCCACGACTGCTCAGGTGTTCTTGAAGCAACTCCTGGGAGGCTTCAGTTAGGAGTCTGTGTCCAATTTCACCCATGATTTAAAACAGCTGCTATTGCAGGTGTGCGACTCCTTGTGCCCTGGACGCTCTTTTTTAGGGACTTCACCCCACATCACATTAAACATTAAAAAGTACCCACTTTCCACATTAAAATGCAGTTATTTACATAAAGCATATCTGAATAGATTTGGGTCATATGTGTTTTGAAATGATTTCTTTAAATTTTTCACTTTGCATCCTTTGGTGCCAGCTTTATGTAAGGGCAGACATAAGCTGAGAAAAACTGAGACCTTCTCCTCAGGGTGCTCTCACTGGCAGGTGTTTGAGGCAGGGACCCAGGACTACAAGATGAGGAGGGGTTTCTAGAGCAGAGGTGCAATTGTAGAAGATTTGGGAGAGGGAAGTTCTTCCTTGCTGTGGGAAATCAGGAAAGGCTGCTTGGAAGAGAGACCATTTGTCTTTAGCCTTGAAAGCCTTGTAGAATGAAGATTTGGGGTGGGGGTATTTTAAGAGATGGGATTGGCATAATGAAAGGCACGGAAGTGGAAGAGTGGGTCCAGCCAGTTGGGCAGAGTGAAGGGTTAATGTAGGAGTAGTGAGAGATGAGGCCTGGGAATGCCTCTTAAAGTTTGGACCTTATTTCCTGGCAATAGGGAGCCACAGAGGGTCTTGTAGCAGGGGAGCACTGTGATTAGGAGAGCCTTAGGCGCAACAGGCTGGCAGTTGGTACAGGCTGGGGGAAGGGCGAGCTAGGAAGCAGGGAGACCAAATAGGAGGCTGCAGGGTCCAGTGGCCTCTGAGCTGAGTGGGATTCTGTGCCCTGGGACACAGATTTCTCCTGAACTGGGAACCAGGGCTTCACACAGAGGGAGGCTTGTTGGGATCCTACTTTGGAAGTACCTCTGAGAAACTGCTCCAGCTGCCCACCACTACCATTACTCACCGTCCCCACTCCTAGCTTTAGAGAGCATGACCCCCCCAGGGACAAAAGCTCCATCTGGACTCAGCTGTTTTGGTGAGGAGTCCCTGGGCTCTGGGAAGGCCAGCAGGATTTCTGTGGGCCAGATGCCCCTTTCTTTCCCGACAGACAACCGGACATACCACTTCCAGGCAGAGGATGAACATGAGTGTGAGGCGTGAGTGCCCCCCGCCAGTCCTGGGGATGGGAGTAGGGGAGCCAGTATCTATTTCCCACGGCTCATCCCCCACCCCACTCCTCTCCGCAGGTGGGTGTCAGTGCTGCAGAACAGCAAGGATGAAGCCTTAAGCAGCGCATTCCTTGGGGAACCCAGTGGCGGCCCAGGGTCCTGGGGGAGCACCGGGCCAGACGGCGAGCCCCACGACCTCACAAAGCTGCTCATCGCTGAGGTGAAGAGCAGGCCCGGGAACAGCCAGTGCTGCGACTGCGGGGCTGCAGGTGGGCCGGGGCGGGCCAGGACAGGAGGGCGGAGGGAGTGGAGGGCAGGGGCCCCGCACCTCCAGCCTTGAGCTGCCTTTCTCCGCAGACCCCACGTGGCTCAGCACCAACCTGGGCGTGCTCACCTGCATCCAGTGCTCCGGCGTGCACCGCGAGCTGGGCGTGCGCTTCTCGCGCATGCAGTCCCTCACCTTAGACCTGCTGGGCCCCTCTGAGTTGTTGGTAAGGACGCGGGCGGGGGCGGGGCCTGGGCCGGCGGGAGGAAGAGTTGGGGGTGTGGTTTGGGTAGTGGGCGGGGTTTGGGCCGACTGCCTCCGCCTGGGCTTGTAGGGATTAGGGTGGGGCCAGGCCGAGGTGGGCTGGGAGAAGCCAGAAAGTGGTGGTCAGGAGCGGGGCCTGGACCCGGAGTGCGATCGAGGGGCGGGGCCTCTGGAGGCTCGCAACTCCAGGGGGCTCTGGTCTAACTATCCGCTTTTACCACGACCCCCACACTTTCTTACTACCCCAGCTGGCCTTAAACATCGGAAACACGAGCTTCAATGAGGTCATGGAGGCCCAGCTACCCTCACACGGCGGCCCTAAACCTTCAGCTGAAAGTGACATGTAAGGGGATCCTCGGATGGAGGGGCGTCCTGACTAGGGGCTTCTGCCTCCCCAGTCCCTGGGTGCTCAGAAGGATCATGTTAGAATTCTGGAAAGAGGGGAGCCCCAGATCTGAACGTCTGTAGGGAAAAGGATATCTGTGTCTCCGGTGGCATGGTTCCAGGGGTCAGCTGGGTGGAAACCATCCTTGCTCTGAGATCCTGTGGTTGTTTTTGGTAGGAGCACCCGCAGGGACTACATTGTGGCCAAGTATGTGGAACATAGGTTTGCCCGTCGGTCCACACCTGAGCCCCAGAGACTCCGGACAGCCATCTGCAACAGGGACCTCCTATCCATGCTGGAGGCCTTTGCCAATGGACAAGACTTTGGACAGCCACTGCCAGGGTCTGACACACAGGTGAGACCTGCAAGGGCCACTTATAACCTACCTAACTATGGAGTATTTACGTAACTCCATAGTTCTCCAGGACCAGCTATTACTCCCCTCTGCTCCACCTCTAGCACCTGCTCAAATCTCACCTATCAGAAGGATAAATGGGAAAAAAAGCACAGCTTCAGTCAATCAGACCTGTGTGCAAATCCTGGCTCTGTTTTTTCCTAGCTATATGATCCAAGACAGGTTACTTTACTTCTCTGAGTTTCATTTCCTTATCTATAAAGTGGACTAATAATAGCACCCACAGGTTTGAAGTGAGAATTAAGTCATGTATATAAAGGGCCTAGTGCATAATGAGTGTGCAATAAATGCTAGTATCTTTTTCTTTTACTTGAATAGCCTTGGAAATGGGAAAGGGTAGGTCAGGTTAGAGCAGGAAAATTCACTTCATTGGCTATTCCAGTAACAAACATGTGAGCAGGGAGAAAGGGTGTCAGAGGCACTGGAAAGAATAAATTGGCAAGAGTCACTATTTGGACATCAAAAATTTGATGTCTTTGAGCCGCCTGTCTGGTATCTGGGCAGGCAGTTCAGAGGGTAGTGAGGGAACAGCACAGTAGGTGAGGTAAGACTCTGGAACAGCCTGCATATATGAGCAACAGCTGAAAGCATGAGGTTGCTGAGGTCTCAGAGGGGACGAAAGAGCTGGGAGAGGAGCCCAGGGCCGAGAACTGAGTTTGGGAAACACCTTCTGCTGGGGGCAGAGGAGGAAGAATCATGGAAAGAAACAGGGAGGGAATAGTCCTTCACCTTCCTCCCAAAGCTAAGGTTCCATCCACTCAGGCTCATCTCTCAGGGATCCTGGCAGCTTCATATTGGGATGTCAGGGGGCAGCAAGAGTTCAAGAGAGTAATGTTGGGCTGGGAGCAGGTGAACTGGGAGAAACTCAGAGGTGCGGATGTGTATTCAGGCACCTGGAGAGCTTGCCCTGCACTTGGCTGTCAAAGTCACCAACCAGGCCTCCCTGCCTCTGGTGGATTTCATCATCCAGAATGGGTGAGCACCTCCCTACGGTCTGCCTACCTTCTCATGCTGCCCCCTTCTTTCCTTCCTCTTCTCCAACTCTCCTTCCTCCTTTTTGCTCCTTCTTTCCATCCCTGGCTTTGACCCCCACCATCACTGGTATGTTCCCCTTCCTTTCTCTCTTGACCCTCCTCCCCCAGTGGGCACCTGGATGCCAAGGCTACTGATGGGAACACTGCTCTTCACTATGCTGTGCTCTGCAACCAGCCCGACTGCCTCAAGCTGCTGCTGAAGGGGAGAGCTTCTGTCAGCACAGGTGGGACTCAAATACCTCCTGCATCAGACTCCCATCCCTGGCTACACCATGTGTGGGACTTCCGGAAGACTTGGGTTCTAATCCTGGCTTGCTTCTGACAACATCTCTGACATTGGGGGGCTTGTCATTCATTTCTTGAACCTCAGTTTCCTCATCTGTATAATGAGAATAATACCACTGACCTAATAGGCCTGCTAAAAGAATAAATAAAATAGTATTTTTGAGGGTACCTAGCCAAATAAATACTAGCTGAATCTGGATAATAATGATTATATTATCTACCATTTACTGTTTAACATGTGCCTGGTAATAGGCCAAGTGCTTTACACATGTTAGTTAATTTAATCCTCACAAAACCTTGTCAAGTAGTTAGAAGTTTTGTATTCATTTCATAGAGGAGACAATTATGTCCCAGATAGGTTAAGTAACTTGTCTGAGGTTAGCCAGAAAGTGGCAGGACCAGGATTCAAACCCAGAGGCCCATCTTAATTTCTAAGCTATAATGTCTCTGACCCTGACCATGACCCCTGACTTTACCCACTCACAGTGAACGAGGCAGGAGAGACAGCCCTAGACATAGCCAGGAAGAAGCAGCACAAGGAGTGTCAGGAGCTGGTAAGATTTTATAGGAGGAGAGGAGCCCCCTGACCCTTACTCTCTCCATCCTGAGCCCCTGACCTCTGAACTGCCAAGCCTTTGTTTTTGGCAGCTGGAGCACGCCCAGGCTGGGACCCTCGCCTTCCCTCTACACTTGGACTACCCCTGGGGAATTTCAACAGAGCCTGGCTCTGACAGTGAGGAGGATGAGGAAGAGAAGGTAGGTCCCAGGCCCTGCCCCTCAGGCCTCTAGGTGGCAGAAGGAAAGAGCCAGAGTGGGCCTGGTGTGGGGAGGGGCAGGGCTGAAATGGAGGAACCGGGATGTCCTCCCACCCACACTTTGCCCCCTTAGCGCTGCCTCTGAAGCCCCCAGCCCATGCCCGCTGGGTCAGTGGAAGGCTGGATATCAGCAACAAGACCTATGAGACCATCACCAGCCTGGGATCAGCTACCCCTCAGAGCCAGAGTGAGGATTGCCCCCCACCTTTGCCCGTCAAAAACTCTTCTCGGACCATAGTCCAAGGATGTGTGAGGCATGCCAGTGGAGGTATGGTTCGTTGCCCAGAAAAATGTTCATCATGCCTTGCACTGAGGGCCTACTGTGTGCTGGGGCACTGAGCTAAGTGTATTTGTTAGTCCATACCATCCTCATCTTCCCCTTACAGGTAAAGAAACAGAGATGTTAAGTAACATGCTTGAGATCCCACAGCTAAGTCTCTGATGTAGGATTCAAATCCAGTTCTCCTATTCCAAATTCCTTAATGCTTCAGCAAAGTAAAAAGACAGAAAAGAATGTATCAAGCATCCACTGCATCCTGAGTCCTTTGAGGGCTCCCAAGACACAGTCTAGTGGGGAAGATAAAAACTGAAATGAAGTCTGGGTGCAGTGGCTCACTCCTATAATCCTAGTACTCTGGGAGGCCAAGGTGGGTGGATTGCCTGAGCTCATGAGTTTGAGACCAGCCTGAGCCAGACCAACTTCATCTCTAAAAATAGCTGCGCAATGCAGCAGGTGCCTGTAGTCCCAGCTTCTTGGGAGACTGAAACGAGAATCACTTGAGTCCAAGAGTTTGACATTGCTGTGAGCTATGATGCCATGGCATTCTACTGGGGGCAATAAAGTGAGACTCTGTCTCAAAAAAAAAAAAAAACTGGAATGAAATTCATCATAATCCAAGGCACAATGCTATATAGACCATAAGTCCCAAAAGGACAGGGACTTTGAATATTTTGTTACTACTGTTTCTCTAGCACCTATCCCAGAGCCTGGCTGTTCTCAAGAACTATTTGTTGAAGGAATGAACAGGCTGGTTCTGGGAGGTCCATGGAGGGAGGGAGCATGCCCTGTTGGGATTGGGAGTGGTTTAGGATGACTTCCTCGTGGGGGTAGTCTGATTCTGAGCGTGTGGGCTGGGAGGTGAGTCCAGACTGAAGAGAGGGAATGAGCAGAAGCAAAGAAAGTGAGTCCGTGCTAGCCATTGTGAATGAATGCTGCAGCTGAAGGAGAATGATGGAGAGGTACACAGGGAACGGGAAGTTGGCAGAGAACCTCAATAGGTCCTAAAGGCCAAAGACTGCTTTGAAATTAAGCACAGAGCAAGTGATAAAGATAGGCTTTATCATTTCTCATTCCAGATCGTTCCGAAGTCCCCAGCCTGAGTTCAGAGACCTCTGAGGCCCCTGAGAGCCTGGGAAGTCCAGCCTCCTCCTCCTCTAGCCTCACAAGCCCTGTGGAGCCTGGGGGGCCCAGCCAAGCCCCACCCAGCTCTGACGAGGGTCTCCGGGAGCCCCCAGGGACTTCTCGCCATAGCCTGACATCTGGGACCACCGTTTCAGAGATGTATCCCCCTGTCAAGTTCAGGTTAGTGAGGGCCCACCTGTTGCAACCTGGGCAAGTCTTTTGACTTCTCTAAGCATCCATTTATTTCCCATCTCTAAATTAGTCCCTGCTTAAAGACTAGGCCAACTCTGAGGCCTATGACTTATGCAGAATTGCTGTTCCTTGGTAGAGGGTGATTAGACCCCTACCCCCTTCACATACCTGTTCCTAAGCCTGCCCTCGAGATCTGGGGAGGAGCCAGGGATCCTGGCTGTGAAGTTGTGAGAAGGCTAAGTCCCACCCCTGCAGCTTGTGCTAGAGGCTGTCAGTGGGGTCTTCTCTCTGTCCCCACCTCTAACCCAGAATCTAGTACGCTCCTTCCCTTGCAAACCCTTCAGTCTGGAATTTTGGGAGAGGCAGACCTGGGGATAGCCCTGCGCCCTCTAGAGGTCAGTTCCAGGCCTCTTGACCCTGTGATAGACCCAGCCCAGGGCCCTTGTGGACTCTCTACCCACCCATCCTAAGCCTCCAGGCTTGCTGTGTACCTGAGTCCTTTCTTCCCACTCTGAGGGGCTCTCTGGACACCAGGGTCACACTGGCCTTTCCCTGCCTTCCAGCTCCGAGAGCACTCGCTCCTACCGGCGGGGAGGCCGGAGCCTGGAAGATGGTTCCTCAGCCAGGCAGCCTCTGCCTAGGAGAAACATGCCGGTAGGAGCACGGGCACTATGGTTCAAGGGGCGGTGATGGCAAGGTGCCTGGAAGGCAGAGTGGTCAAAAGTAGGCATATTAGGGTAGGCATCCTCCCCATGATTGGGGTACTGTTGGCCTAGGCAGCTGCAGTTTGGCCGATCTCTGTCCTGGTGTTCCTCTTTCCCTTCTCCAGCCCAGGCTGAGGAGAGCCCAGGCTTCAAGGGCTTTAAGGGCAGAGCCCAAGCTCTTTCCAAGGGCAGATAAGCAAAGCTGTCTCACCCAGGCCTGTTGCTGCAGAAGAGGCAGGATTAGGGTAGTTGGGTACTAGTCCTTGGTGTGCCTGACTCTCCTTGTACAGGAAATCTCCTGGAATCCATAGGGACTTCCAGATCCCAGGTATAATGGGATATGACAGGGACAGAGCAGGAGCTGTCATCCTTAATCTGGCTTCTCACTGCTGAAGTACAAAGTTCCAACAATTATATGTATTTAATTGAGCCTAGGATGGGCATAGGTCAGAGCCAGTTGTGGTGGAAAGGAAGCCGCCTCTGCTCCTTGTTCCCCCTACGGTTTCCTCGGGGATGGCATTGGTTGTACTGGGAGTGGGAAATGGCAGGGGCAGAAGTTGGGTCTCTCTCTGGGGAATCATCAGCTCAGCCCACCAAAGTTAGGCACGAGACACAAATCTGTGTCATATTCAATTCCATTATTGCCCTGAAAATCAAGTATTCGTCATGGCTGCTAATTGATGCCTGTTGTGGAAATGTTCATGTTAGTTAAGAGCTCAGGCTTTAAAGTGAGAAGGGCTCGGCGCCTGTGGCTCAAGCGGCTAAGGCGCCAGTCACATACACTTGAGCTGGCGGGTTCAAATCTAGCCCAGGCCTGCCAAACAACAATGATGGCTGCAACCAAAAAATAGCTGAGCGTTGTGGTGGGTGCCTGTAAGGCAGAGGTAGGAAAATCACTTGAGCCTAGGTGTTGGAGGTTGTTGTGAGCTGTGATGCCACAGCATTCTACCCAGGGTGACAGCTTGAGGCTCTGTCTCAAAAATAAAATAAAATAAAAATAAAGTGAGAAGATCTTGGGTATGTGGTTTCACTTCTTTAAACCTCAGTTTCATTGTCTGTATAATGAGAATAATTTAATCTACCCAAAATAGGGTAGATGTGAAACTAAGTGAGATAAACATCTGGTATGTAACAGCTACCTAGAAAATGTCAGTTTCGTTCTTTTTTCACAGGTTGGCTTCACAGAAGGAGATGGTTCAAGGACTGGAGTCCTCCCAGCAAGTTCTGTGCAACTTTTGCAAGACTAGCTCCTTGCTGGCCCCTGCATACCCCATGTTGCACGCCGATGTTCAGAGCTGGGATATGAGCTCACAAAACTGGGGAACTGAGGTGTTCATTCTCGTGAGTTTGCTGTGTCTCTTGTGCCTCTGTGGCTGGCCTTTGTCCTTCCATGGGCCATGCCACTGCCCAAAACAGAGGCCCTTCCATGTTAGGGCTGATGGCAATTATTTCTTCTCTCATTACCTCGTAGGGGCCAGGGAGCCCTGTGGCTAGATCTGAGTATGCCTAAGCTGGCTTCAGCTACAGAAACTTCAATTCCTTGTCAGGTCAGGACTATGTGTCTCTCATCAGTCTAGGGCAGTGGTTCTCAACCTTCCTAATGCCACAATGTACTTTCATTGTTAAAAAGGGGTCACAACCCACAGGTTGAGAACCACTGGTCTAGGGGTTTCATAGGAATAGGATCACCCTCCTTCATCATTCACTTCTAGATCAGAGACTCTGCCAGACTAGGACTGTCTTCTCTGTCATTCAGTTGTCCCTTTACTAAATTCCAGCTCTATGTCCAGACCTGTGTTAAGCACTTCAGATGCCACACGAATAAGACAAGGGCCCTGATGGTGGGAAGCTGGTATCAAGGTTTGGGCTTGGGAATGGGCAGGGCCAGATTCTGAGGGGATGGTTCCAGGTTCAGGGGCAGGTACATATATAAATCAGGATAATCAGCTGGTTTATACCTGCATGACCACTGCAGTTGTCCTCAGCCCAATATCCACCTATGCTGCACTGGCTGTTAAATGAATGTCACTCCTTTTGAGGAACAGCACAGCCTTCCATGGGCTCTCTAGATTATACTCCCCAGTCATGTAGTGGAGTAGGACTCACCTACTTTGCCTGTCTCCTTGGCTTAGCAAGAAGGAAAGGAACGGTCTGGGCTGATTGATCCCCACTTCTTTTTCTCTTGGTCAACTTAGGAGGCTTCTAGTCTGGGGAAGTGAGGGACCAAGAAAGGAGAAACTCTAGAAATGGGGAAGCAGAGACTTCAAGGTTGAAATTTCACCATTGCTCAGCCCTGATTAAAAACCAAGTAGAAAGCCCCGGTTAGAAAGCCATCCTCAGCCACTAACATCTCAGCTTTATTGGGTGTTGGACCCTGACAGCGATGGGTCAGGCCGAGCAGAGAGGCCAGAGAGTCCCTATGGCCAGTGTGGTGGTCTGGCTGGGGTGGCTGGGCTATTTACTCTGGAGACCTGACTGCTCTGTGTGTGTTGTCTTTTGAGCCTCAAGTGTCTGTTTTTGTTCATCTCAGGCTTGTTCACTCATCTCTAATAAAAGATTTTGGGGGATAAACTCTAGTGGCTCCATTTATGTGATCTGAAGAATATCAGGGAAGGGAAAGGAATCTGGGCGTCTAGAATTCTTTTTCTGGACCTAAGAGGGGAGACAGCCTGGTATAGAGCGGTGGTTTGCAATGGGGGTGTTTTGCCCCAGAGGACAGCAAAGCAGAAGACAGTTTTCATTGTTCCCAACTGGAGGGTGCTACTGGCATGTAGTGGACAAAGGTCAGAGACGCTGCTGAACATCCTGTAGTGCACACGTCAGCCCCTCACAATAGTGAATTATCCTGGCCAAGATGTTAATAGTGCCCAGGCTGAGAAACCCGGAAAGAGCACTGGACTAAGGAGTCTGGAGACCTGAAGTCCTGTCCCTGCCATTGTCCTCTGCTGCCATTCCTGTCGATTGTACCTGAGACAAGGATTCGGGGGGCAAGTGGTTTATTTGTGAGGTGATCCCGGGAACCACAGTGAAGGAATAGAAAAGTGAAACAAGTTAATACAACAAAGAATGTATTAATCAGGGTTACCACTGTGGGCAACAAGGAATTTTAAACTTGCTGGGCTCCTATGAGATGGTATTGATTAGAACATGCCTTCAACTTGTCCCATTGCAAGTAAAGAAACTGGGTCTTTACTACCAACTCTGGGTTCTTGCTGGTTGCAGTTGTCTGTTCTAGGACCATCAATTCCCTGCCTGCCCCTGCAATCAGAGAGATGTGGGAAGCTGTCCCAGGTCCTACCCACTGCCTCTCCCCACACTCCCCTCACCTCTGGGCTGCAGCCACACCAAATTTTTTGGTTCTTTTAACACTGGCACACGAAGTACCCTCCCATCCCTGAGTTTTGCATATACAGAACTGCAAGAGGACTATTTCGTTCCTTTCTGAATGTCCAGATCTAGAACTGCCTGGCACATAGTAGGTGCTCAGTAAATTTACATGTTGTATGAATGAATGAATCTTATTCCTCTTTTATATGAACACTCCCTCCTTCTCCTAACTCTCACTCTGCAATTTAGCCCAAAGTTTAAACTTTGTTTCTGCAGAGAAGACATCCCAACTGGTCCAGGGCCCCCAGAGGTGGCGACTGGCCTGATTCCCCATCTCTCACCCCAGCTGTGGTAACTGCAGTAATTTACCATGTCTGTATTTCTTCAAGGTTTCTCTTGTCCACAGTCTGAGTCTCAAGCTTGCTGGGACTGTGTCTGTCTTGTTCATTGTTTGAACTCTACTTATAGAATGAATTGAAAAAACCCACATTAGTTAGAAAACAGGTGTTTACACCAGGCTGTCTTTGTGACCCAAGCTGGGATGGGGTTCTCTTAGGTTCTCAGGCAAGTCTGGAGATTTCACTGAACACCCCAAGCTGCATAGCTCCCCAACCTAGACACACTAAAAACCACTTTTCATGCCTCCTCTCCAGGTCCCTGAGTCCCCATCCCTCTCACAGGAAGAGCAATTAAACTCCTTGAGGAAGAGAACTGGGTCTGTAGGGGATAGTTTGAGGTCCTTCCACAGGAAGGCAGATCTGTGCACAGCTGGGGGAGGTGGCACAAGATGCCATCCTGCACCAAGATGACCTCCCAAACTCATCCCCATTGGGGAGACACCGGTCTGATCCTGAATAAATAAAGGGCACTCATTCACCTTGATCAGTATTTCTCAAAGTTTGATGCACTCAAAAATCTCCCAAGCCCTCACTACTCAGAGTATAGCGCTGGGCCCAGCAGTCTTGGGAGCTTGTTAGAAATGCAAAACCTTGCGTGGCACCTGTTGCTCAGTGGGTAGGGTGCCGGCCCCATATACCAAGGGTGGCAGGTTCAAACCGGAAAATAGCCGGCCTTGTGGCAGGCGCCTGGAGTCCCAGCTACTTGGGAGGCTGAGGCAAGAGAATCGCTTAAACCCAGGAGTTGGAGGTTGCTGTGAGCTGTGACGCGATAGCACTCTACAGAAGGCGACCAAGCGAGACTCTGTCTCAAAAAGAAAGAAAGAAATGCAAAACCTCACTAACAAAGCAGACAGTGAGCAAACTGAGTTCAGGGGTATACAGACCTAAACAGAGCTTGGATACAGTGGCGCGCACTGGCAGTGTGCACGAAGGAATGAGTGAAGATTTAAGTGATCTGCACACACACACACACAAAAAAGGCGATCCCAGCGCAACGAGTTGCCTTCACTTGGGCATAGGGAGGGAACTGAGTCCTCCCGCTTTGCCCTGCAGCGGTTCACAGACGCAGGAGCCCAGAACTCTTCCTGGAACTCCTGGAGCACCCTCAGGTGCACTCTACGCCGCGATCTCTTGTGCCCCGGGACAGCCGCGTCCCTGATCGCCAGGCCAAATCTCTTCCTCAAATCTCCCTTAAGCCCGGAGGTGAGGGGCTCCCTCTCACAGACTCGCCACTCCGCTGAAGCCCAACGCGGCGGATAGGGCAATCTTCGCCCGGGCGAGTCCTTGAAGTCTATATTTAGTGCACGCCACCCCATCCCCCACGGTTGGAAGGCTGGCGGGCTGGCGCGGGGTGGGGGGAGGTGTATGGGGAGCCCCGCCCCCGCCAGGCGTGCGTGTAGTTGTGTTTGGGTCCCGCGCGGGTCCACCGCCCTCCGCCTGGCGCCTCCTGCCCCCAGGCACGGCTGCTACCCCAGCGCCCCTCGTCCCGCCGGGCGTCGCGGGCCAACATGGGCCAAGAAGAGGAGCTGCTGAGGATCGCCAAAAAGCTGGAGAAGATGGTGGCCAGGAAGAACATGGTGAGGCTGCAGAGTTTGGGCCACTGCTCCAGCCCTCAGGAGGCGCGGCGCGAGCGAGCCGGGGACTCCAGGGGGCGCGAGCTGGCTGGGCGCCCGGCAGGCGCGTGCGGGACTCTAGGACCCGAGGGAGGCGTGGCTGGTGCAAGGCCCAGGGCCCCTTGGGGACACTTGCTGGGCACCGCAGGGTGGGCGTGTGCATGTCTCAGGGCGCCAGGAGGATCTTACGGGCCTCCGAGGCACGGCTTGTTCACATCCCCCTTGGGCGTGTAGGGTTCACCCGTGAGCCGTCTGTGCGGTGCTCGGAAAGAGGGGGAAAGAGACATGGTCCTGGGAAAGGACTTTCGGAGTCCCGGGATTCTAAGGCGTGTGCAAGGCAGGCGGGGAGCAGCAGCGATGGCGGGGAGGGAGGAGGGCCAAATCCTGGGTGGCCAGAGAAGAGGCAGAGAAACTTGGGCTGAGAAGAGGTGCTCAGCTGCGATTCCTCTGCACCCCGGAGTGGATTTGAGGAAGAAAAGCAAAAAGCAGCGATCCCGTGACCCCACAGCGTTGTAATGCCAAGACCAGTTCTGTTCACAACTTTCTCTTTCCCTGGCCTTGGGGTGGGGCCCAGGCGGGTGGAGGCAGAACAGGTGCGGGGGCCTGCGGGCGGGGGCGGGGGTGGGGGGAGTGGGACTGGAGGCCTAGGCCAGGAGGGAAGAAGAAGCTGGACTCGGAAGCGTGGGGGTGGGGTGTGAATTAAGACTCACTGTCCCCACCTGAGGAGCCCAGAGGCCCAAGCCGCTGAAAGTTAATGTTTGATCTTCCCTGACCTTTGCCTTGGCTGCTTGGTCGCCTGGCCAAAGTAAATTTGGCCTTGGGTCCTGAAGGGCCTGGGCTCACTCACCCTGAGAGGAAAGAGAAGAGAGGGGAGCCAGGTAGCCTTGCCTCTCCACCCTGTCCTGGCCCAGGGTCCTCTTCCTCCCACCATCCATAGCCCTGTGCAGCAGGACCTGCATTTCCAGTACATCCTGTGACCCCAGAGCTTGGGAAAAGGAGAGACCCTAAAAAGGTTTTAGAGCAGAAAGGAGTGGCCAAGGCCAGAGGGAGGGGTGACTGGAATTACAGAGGCCCTAGGGTACTCTCTGCAGTAATGAGTTAGTGTCCATATAAAGGCCAGTACCAAAGATGCTTTATTTTTGAGGAGATGAAATTACCCGCTCCAGGGCAAGGGGTGTCACTGGATTCCTGCTGGCAGTGGTGGGGGTTGAACAGACAGATTTGTAAAGCCGGTAGTAGGACTGGTGCTTGGTTGGTAAGAACTGATGAATGAGACCTGCTTCTACACAACTGAGTGAAACCCAGAAAGGTTCAGTATAAACCTGCAGAGTGCTGGGAGCTCTCACCCCTTCACCCTCTCCTGCCTCCACCCACCCCTATTTCAGGCTCCTCCAAAATCTTCAGTATAACTGAGCCTTAAGTCATGGGAGGACTTCCCCAGCTTCATTTCAAGTGAACAGGTTATCCCAGCCCAGCCCCTTACTGAGCTCAGGCTTGGGCCAGGAAAGAAATTCTGGTCCTCTGGGTGAGAGGGGTAGGGTGGGGTAGGGAAGCATAGGAGACCCAGGGAAAGGCAGCTGGGGTGGGGTAGTGTTCTCTGACTGAAGAGGAAGGAACCTGCCTTGGCCTCCCTCCTCACTTCTTTTATGGCCCAAGGCATGCCATTCTACTTCCCTCTCTGGGCCTCAGTTTCCTCTTCTGTGAAGTGGGAAGAGGAAATGGTATCCCTGGGGATGGGTTCCTGTGGAAGTGCCCAGAGCCATCTCCAGGAAAGATGCAAGTCTGGCCACAGGGTCTCAGCAGGACGGAGCCAGTTTATAGCCACGTCTACGCCTGGGCTCTCAGCAGGGTGGGCACTAAGCTCTGGGCATCTGGCCGAGAAAGGTGGGGCGTGCTCTGGGAGTGAAACTGGGCCCGCCCAGTGGTGGTGAGGCCAAGGAGGACACACTTCCTGTAATAAGACGGATCCTCCACGTTGCAGCTCCAGCCTGGGGTTTACTGCCAATGGCTGGAGTCCTAGCAACTTAGGGCTTTGGCAGATGCTCGGAGCATGCACCAACTGAAACAGCTTCAAACATACAACCAAGCACCTACAGTCACAGCTGCGCGTGCACATAACTACAAACTAATGGACATAGCCACGCAAACATAGCCACGCACAAGAATAGCTAAACAAGCAACTACAAAACTAACTGCATATGAGAGACAGTTAGTGCTGTGACACACACTGACCATTATAGTTACAGGAAGACACACAAAGAGCCACACACACACGTGGGCACACAACGCAGAGCGGCCAGACCTGCAAAGCTCCAGTCTGAGCAAACACCCGCATTTACACATTCAGATGTCATACAGACAGCATCCTGCAAAGACAAATAGACACAGTTGTGCCTAGAGCCATTCACTCCCGGACCAGAGATACCACTGGGTACACATCCCACATGTGTATGCAGAGACACACCTGACAATGTATGCTCAAGGCTTTGTGAACTGAGCTACAACTCAGGCTCATGGCCATTATTCTCCAGTATGGCCCAGTTATATAGCTGTGACACACAGATTCATACACCCAGTAGTGAGTGGAAACTGGCTTGACACCAACTGTGAATTGGAATTTTGCTAGCTGATCGTTAAACACAGTCATTATTAAAAAATCAAGTTATCTGCTTACAAAAACAAAGGCATGTGTATTAAATCCTCCAAAATCATCGCTTTTTATTTATTTTTACTACCTTTATGGGTAGGTAATTCACTTCTATTAGAGCTATGTGGTGGAAATAATATATAATGGTATAGTATTACGTATCTTTTCCTAATATGTCCTTCAGTGATGGTATGTTGGTATATTGCAAGTGGACATGGGAGGAGTATTTACAGCACAGAAATTGGCAAACACTACAAGTCAGTATGTTTTCCCTGAGAACTGATTGTTAAATTTTTTTTTATTTTTTTAGAGACAGTCTTACTTTGTCACCCTCAGTAGAGTGCAGTGGCATCACAGCTCACAGCAACCTCTTGGGCTTAGGTGATTCTCTTGCCTCAGCCTCCCGAGTAGCTGGGACTACAGGCGCCTGCCACAACGCCCGGCTATTTTTTTGTTGCAGTTTGGCCAAGGCCTGGCTCGAACCCAACACCCTCAGTATATGGGGCCAGCGCCTTACTCACTGAGCCACAGGCACCACCCTGATTGTTAAATGTTGACCAGCATGCAACTGCATTTACCAATGTTGAGATTCCATGATTTTACATGATTAGACAGATCTATGCCCATAAGTACATAGTTGTATGGTGGTTAGAGCCCTAAAGGCCTGAATTCCACCTCAGCTCCTTACAAAGTGTATATAACCTTGGGCAAATTACTTAGCCTCTCTGTTTCTTGGATTGCTCTTCTGTAACAATGGATAATAATTCTGTGAAAATGGGATACAAACGTTAAATGGCTCCCATTCTTTCCTGGTCAGCTGCTAGTGTTCCACGTAACTTTGGATAATTCACTTAGTTGCTCTGTGTCTTATTTTTCCTGCTTACAAAATAAACATCATGCTTCACCATGAAAAAAAAAATGGGATAGTAAATAGGACCTATCTCATAGGGTTGGTATGAAAGTTAAACAAGAAAATGCAAGGAAAATACTTAAAAGAATGCCCAGCATATAGTGTGCCTTTAATTAATGGAACAAATGGAGTTGCACACCTCTAAGTTCATGTGTACATTTATCTGCAGGTCAGGCTTCTGAAAACATAGTGTGAACCCAAGTCCCAAGGGAGGCTAAGGACTGACAGAGGGCAGCCCGTGGGACGTGGTCCAGGCCCTGGCAGAGTGGGGATTGGCAGCTGGAATCACAAAGTTGGAGCCAAAAAAGGGACATACAGGTCACAGTCACAGCTCCCCAGGTAACTGGTCTTAGGACAAGAGGCCAGGACTGGCTTCTAGGAAGTGGGTAGGAGGAAGGAGAAGGCTGAAATGGGACGGGATATTCAGAGTCTGGCATCCTGCAGATTTTCAAATCTGAGCCTCCTCTTTCCCCCCTCACCTTCTGTTTTCTGCTTTAGTCATTGACAAGTTTGTGCACTCAGGGAGCACTGAGCTCTATGCTGACCCCTAAAGTCTTAGAGATTAAAACAGTTCTCTTTATTCAAGAAGAAGTAAAAGTATTTGTCCACACAAAGACTTGAATGCAGTGGCTCACGTCTATAATCCCAGAACTTTGGGAGGCAAAGGTGAGAGGATTGCTTGATGCCAGGAGTTTGAGACCAGCCTGGGCAAAATAAGGAGACCCTGTATCTATGAAAAAAATAAAAATTAGCTGGGTGCTAGGTGTGGTGGTATGCATCTATAGTCCCAGCCACTCGGGAGGCTGAGACAGGAGGATCTCTTGAGCTTAGGAGTTGGAGGTTGCAGGCGGTGCCTATGGCTCAGTGGGTAGGGCACCGGCCCCATATACCAAGAGTGGTAGGTTCAAACCCAGCTCCAGCCAAACTGCAACAAAAAAATAGCTGGGCGTTGTGGTGGACGCCTGTACTCAGGAGGCTGAGGCAAGAGAATCGCCTAAGCCTGGAAGTTGGAGGTTGTTGTGAGCTCTGATGCCACGACACTCTACTGAGGGCAATAAAATGAGACTCTGTCTCTAAAAAAAAAAAATCAGGCAGAATACAAATGTCTTCATACAATAACTAAGAAAATGCCATGAAGGCTACGTTGAACAATCTGAGAATATTTCAGATTGTATATGAAACCAGCACATTGTACCCCTTGATTGCACTAATGTACACAGCTATGATTTAACAATCATAAAAAGAAAATCACAGGAGTTGGAGGTTGCAATGAGCTATGATGATGCCACTGCACTCCAGCCTGGATGATAGAGCAAGACCCTGAGTCGGGGAGACTAATTTCTAGTACTCCCTAACTGGAAACTATCCTTAAGTCCCATCAGCAGGTGAATGGATAAACAAATTATGGAATATACATAAAATGGAAAATTACTCAGTAATTAAGAGAATCTGTTGATCTACAAGGCAATATTGATGAGTCTCAAAGTGATTATAGTGAAAGAAGACAAAAAAGAGTTCATGCCATACATACTCTTTATATAAAATCCTTAAAAATACAAGGTCATGGTTGGACAGTGGCTCATGCCTGTAATCCTACCTCTTTGGGAGGCTGAAGTTGGAGGATCCTTTGAGCTCAGGGGTTTAGGACCAGCCTAAGCAAGATCGAGACCCCCGTCTCTACCAAAAATAGAGAAATTAACAGGTGGGTGCCTGTAGTCCCAGCTACTCAGAAGGCTGAGGCAGGAGGATCTCTTAAACCCAGGAGTTTGAGGTTGCTGCAAGCTAGGCTGATGCCATAGCATTCTAGCCTAAGTAACAGAGTGAGACTTTGTCTCAAAACAAACAAACGAGGTCACATATGGTGACAGAAAGCAGAATTGTGGTTGTCTGGTATTGGGGTGAAAGGAGGGATGGATTACAAGGCATGAGGAAACTTTTGGGGATGGTGGCTGTGTTCTTATCTTGATTGTGGTGATGGCTTCATGGGTGTATACATGTCAAAACTCATCACATTGTACACTGCAAAAATGTGTGGGTTCGCGGCCCAGCATGGTAGCTCATGCCTGTAATCCCAGCACTCTGGGAGGCCAAAGTGGGCAAATCACTTGAGCTCACGAATTTGAGACCAGCCTGAGCTAGAGTGAGATCCTGTCTCTAAAAATAGCTGAGCATTGTGGCAGACACCAGTAGTCCCAGCTAATCAAAAGGCTAAGGCGAGAGAATTGCTTGAACCCAAGAGTTTGAGGTTGCTGTGAGCTATGACACCGTGGCACTCTACCAAGGGTGAGAAAATGAGACTCTATCTCAAAAAAAAAAGAAAAGTATGGTTTATTACATGTCAATTAAACCTTCATAAAGCTGTCTTTTTTTCTTCTTTCAAAAATAAGCCCACAGTTCTCACCCTGCAAAGCTCACAGTTGAGAAACGAGAGAAGGAGGCTAGAGACAGGCAAGCAGCAATAAGCCAGGAAGTAATTCATTTTGGAGGAAGAAAAGGGGAAGGGGAGGGCACACCTAGTAGGAGGTACAGCAGACCTGAGGCTGGAGGTCAAGGTGAGCATTCAGGGCTGGACCCTGGCTCAGGGGGTTTGAACCCAGCTGGATAGTGAGGGACAAAGTTCGAGTGCTGGCCTGGGAGGGAATCTTTCCCGGCTCTCTCCTTCCTCCTGCCCCTTGCCCATCCCTCACCACTCATCTGTCTGTATCCTCCTACCCTCTCTCCCCTCGCCAAGACCACACAATAGCGAGAGGGTGGCCTGGCAGAAGCCCAGGCCTCAGTTCTCATGTGGCCTCCCACAGGAAGGGGCTCTGGACCTGTTGAAGAAGCTGCACAGCTCTCAGATGACCATCCAGCTGCTACAGGTGGGGTGGGGGCAGGACACCCAGGGCCTGCACAGGGTGGTGGGGAGGGGGGGAGAAGACACCCGTGGGGGGAACCTCCCGGGGCTGTTTCCCATTGGTAGGGGAAACCTTCAAAGGGAGGTGCCTGGGAGAGGGGATCTTGAGGTGTAGACCTCCTAGGGTGGGGCAGAGGGAAACCCTGAGGCATCCTGTTGGGGCAGGGTGGCCCCCAGGCACGCTGGGTGTGTGAGAAATTCTGGTTTGCTTTTCTTGACTATCCCAATTCCTAGAGCCTCGGGTCTGTGGGTTCCAAGAAGCCAGTGATCCAGGGAAAGGGAAACATCTCCGCATTTTTAAATCCCTGTGTGGCCTCCATAGTCCCCAAATTTACTGGAAGTTCTGAAATTCTCAAAAATTAGCACAGACTCAAGGTGTGATAGCCGGAGCTGAGGTCTAAGTTAAAACCTGAGTTCAGGGCGGTGCCTGTGGCTCAAGGAGTAGGGCACCGGTCCCATATGCCAGAGGTGGCGGGTTCAAACCTAGCCCCGGCCAAAATCCAAAAAAAAAAACAAAAACCTGAGTTCAAAGACACTACTAGAGGGCTAGAAATGGGGAGGAGTCCTGATGGTCAGCCAAGGCCCCTACACCTCACCCCCAACCCCTTCCTCAACTTTCACCAAAGCTGTAGTTATCCAGTTGTCAGTCAACATGGGTAGAGGCTTACCCTTGGGTGGGACAGCAGGGCAGGGATTAAGTTAGAGGGGAGAGGTTATCATCTCAGCTAGGACACACTGAGGATGGGGTGTCTAGGCTCAGAGGGAAGTGGTGGTGGAGCGGGGACAGGACCTGCCATTAGGGCAGCCGGTCCTGCATGCCCACACCCAGACCAGCCCTAAACCCTCTCACTTTGCAGACAACCAGGATTGGAGTTGCTGTCAATGGGCTCCGGAAGCACTGCTCAGACAAGGAGGCTGTGTCCTTGGCCAAAGTCCTCATCAAAAACTGGAAGCGGCTGCTGGGTAAGAGGGAACAAGTTTGACTTGAACCATGTTTTTCTCCTAGCACTTGGGACAGGACTGTGCCTGGCTCACAGTAGGCACTCAGTGTATATATGTCTGTTGAGTGACTAAATGAATGACGGATGGTCTCTGTATCAGGGAGTAGCTAGTGCGGAGTGCCAGTGTTTATATATACAAGTGCACGATTTAAACAGATGTATGAGTTTTTGTGTGCATGTGCCTCTGTGTGTGTGCTCATGTGTTTGGATACATAAGACGTGTCTACCTGTACACATTCGTGTGAATACAAGTGCATTGGCGTGTGTGTGCCAACGTACACGTGTGAAAACGTGTATTTATATGTTCATGTTGTATGTGCATTTGTGTGTGTGTTGGAGGTGTGTGCAACTGTCCTAGTCTCTGCCCTCTGCCCCTCCTCCCTGAAGTTATGCTGGGTTCTGCTGAAACAGTTTAGTTAAAGGCAATCCCACCCTTTTTGTTGTTGTTATTGTTGCAGTTTGGCCGGGGGCCGGGTTCAAACCCGCCACCCTCGGTATATGAGGCCAGCGCCCTACCCACTGAGCCACAGGCACCGCCCAATCCCACCCTTTTGTTTTCAGACTCCCCAGAACCCCTCAAAGGAGAAAAAAGAAAAGAAAGAGAAAAAGGAAAGAAGAAGGAAAAAGGGCTTCACTGTTCAGATTGGAAGTCAGAAGGAGACCTTTCTCCACCAAGGAAAAAACGAGAAGAGCCCCAAAACAGGTATTTTGTGGGAGATGGAGAGAAGGAGATAGAGAGCTGTCAGTTATCTGACAGTTCCGTTCATGTTATTTCATTTAAACCTCACAACCAGGGGGGTAGATGCTATTATCTCCTGCAGTAGCCCCTATGGAGGTCGTCTCTGGCTCAACCAGACAGACTCACAAGACCCAAACAGGCCCTGCATGGCACTGGCTTCACCTAGGAGGAGGCAGGGACAGGAAACAGTGCACCAGCAGGACAGCCTCAGGTGTCTCTCATCAGCAAAAGTTGTCATAGGAGACCACACTGTGGTCCAGAGCTGTTCTGTGGCCCACCCAGGTGATAGCCCAGGTGCAGAGAAATAAGACCATGATGGGTGGGAGCCCCTGGCTTAGACTCCCCATGTCCCAAATCTTATAGTATCCCAGAGGCAAAGCTTCCAGGATCCTGCAAGGGCAGTGCTCATTTGCAAGATTCACTGTACTCAGGGCTGTTTGAAAACTTGTTTTCCACTAATTATTTATAGTTCTTTCATAACCACTCCCATCTAGACACAATTTACCAGTCAGGGGTCATTTTCACTATAAGCAATGTTGCCTAATAACACAGCTCACATTTCAGTTTTACCAGGCTTTCAGGTTTCCAGGATAAATGGGGCTAGGAACGTAATTTGTTCATGGAAAAAAGAGAAGTTTCCTGTTAACTCTTTATTCAGTGTTCCCACTTATCAATGAGGAACCTGAACAGGAGAGATCACACAGCTATTATGTGACAGATTGTCAGAACTCCAAACTGAGAGAAACAGAACAATTATTTATCTGAATTCTGTGCTCATTCCTCCGTGCACATCCTAGCCAGAGTATTATCTAAAACTGCATGAGTCTCAGCTCCCAAATGCCTTTGTGGATGTATAAACAAATCCTACCTGTTCTCTGGAAGATCATTTAACTTCGGGGGTGTGTGTGTGTGTGTGTGTGTGTGTGTCTGTGTTTGTTCATCTAGTTAATAAAGGGATGGTATTTGATAATAATGAAGACACCTACCTGCTATAATATAGCAAGATTTTTAACATATGTTCCTTTTGACTCAGTGTATCCATTCCCAGAAATTCATTTTAAGAAATTAATCAGGGGCGGTGCCTGTGGCTCAAGAAATAGGGCGCTGGCCCCATATGGCGGAGGTGGTGGGTTCAAACCCAGCCCTGGCCAAAAAGCTGCAAAAAAAAAAAAAAAAAAAGAAAGAAAGAAATTAATCAGATTATAGCAGAAAGATTTTGTTCTGTGTGGTAACATTTTTTGCTGGTTTTTCTGAAACATTTTTGAACTCTGGGGCAGGCACATTAGCTCATGCCTGTAATCCTAGCACTCTGGGAGGCTGAGATGGGAGGATCCTTGAGCTAAGAAGTTCAAGATCAGTCTTAGCAAGAGTGAGACCTCCTATCTCTACCAAAAATAGAAAAATTAGCTGTGCCTGTAGTCCCAGCTACTTGAAAGGCTGAGACAGAAAGATTGCTTGAGCCTAGGAATATGAGGTTGCTGTGAGCTAGGCTGATGCCATGGCACTCTAGCCAGGGACAACAGAGTGAGACTCTGTCTCAAAACAAACAAACAAACAAACAAATAAATAATAATAACAAAACAGAAAAAATGTTTTTGAGTTCTGAACCTTTTTAAACTTAATGTTTGTAGTTATAATGATATAGGATAAGTGTTTTGAGGAATATGCTTTGGGAAGTGAAGCTATAAGAGGGGTTGATTCTCAACCAGAAGGGAGATACACATCCAGCACCCCACTCCCATTTTTGGTTGTAAAAGAAATAACTGCCTGGGCAGGGATGCTGACTGTCCTGCAGTGCACAGAATAGTCCCACAGATTGAAGGATTGAAGGACTATTTACTTATTAAGTTCAAAATGCTGCCATGGAGAGGCACTGCAGGATCGAAGAAAATTAATGACTCAGGAACGTGGTCATGAAGTATTAAGAGAAACTGTGTGCAATATAGTATATACGGTATGATCCTGTTTTTATAAAAATTGAATAAGTGAATTTTATGTGGATACATGGGAAATAAGACTAGAATGGAAATTATGATTCTTTCTGGGTGGTAGGAGAAAAGTTTTCTTTTTGTTTCTTCTTATTGCAAATGTCTTTTTTTTTCAATAAATATGTACTAGTTTTGAGTAATAAAAATAATGAAACTACTTTTAAAAAACAAAAACATACAAAATTAAAAGGATCATCACATTCTATATTATGCAATAAAATGTTTAAATATACATTGTTGGTTTTTTTTCACATTGATCCTGCATTGATTTTAAAAACAAAATAAATGATTGCACTTTTGAAAAATAAATAAGAATGATAAAATCTGTTGTAGAATAATGGAAAATATAAAATTAGAAAAAAATCAGCATTCCCACCATTGAAAGACAATAAATCACTCTTGACCAGGTGCAGTGGCTCACTCCTGTAATCCTAGCACTCTGGGAGTCAGAGGCAGGAGAATTACTTGAGCTCAGGAGTTTGAAACCAGCCTAAGTAAGAGTGAGACCCCAGTTCTGCTATAAATAGAAAAAATTAGTCAGGCATTGAGGCAGGCACCTATAGTCCCAGCTACTTAGGAGGCTGAAGCAGGAGGATCCCTTGAGCTCAGGATTCTGAGGTTGCTGAGTGTGAGCTAGGCTAACACCACAGCACTCTAGCCTGGGCAACAAAGTGAAACTCTGTCTAAAAAAAAAAAAAAGAAAAAAGATAATTACTCTTAATATTTTTGATATATGGTTTTTCTTTCTATTCTCTCTTTGGCTTGTTTTCTAGAATTATCCCCGATGTTACAGTCTGTTCTTTAAAATATAATAACTTGTCAAAGGGTTCTGCCACATTTTTCAAGTTTAATTCCTTCCATATTGCTCATTTTGCAATTGTATCCCACTTGGAAAAATTCTAATTGGCATTTCATTTTTCACCTGGGTGTTGTTTTCCCAAAGGGGTTAGAAGATTGGCTGGCAGGGATGCTCTGACTGGTTCCACAGTGCCTAGCACAGAGTGAACATTTACTGAATATTGCTAGACCCGTTTGCACCAATGTGGTCACCATTGGACTATCTACCATTCGTGTCCTGGATGGTCTGGCCATGTCTGGAGTGCCTGTTTGGTTGGGAGCACCCGGGCAAATGAGGATCAGAGTGGAAGAGTTGGAGTTGCAAGACTAGAGGCTGAACTACTGGGTAAGGGGACCAAATGGGACACAGGATTAATCTGTATCATAGGGAGTATGGACATCCTGGTGGAGATGGTAGCCTGAATATATTCATTTTCTTTTGCTCCATCCCCAAATCCTATTAAATGATCAGCAAAGGGATTTCTTTTAAAGGTCTACAAGGACAATAGGCGTGGGAGAGGAGAAAACTGGAAGGCGAAAAACCAGGATCTGGGGTGAACTTGATTCCTTACTCACGCCTATCTTCTCTGAGACTCAGTATTGGGGCCTGAAAAATGTACAGCATTATCTCAGTTCTTCTTAAAAATAGAAACTTTTATTTGGAATATATTTTAATTATATTTGTCATTTTAATTTTACTGGTTTATATTGTATTATACAGCTAATTACTTGCTCTTTGTAGAAAGCTTTAAAAACACAAATAGGAAAATAAAAAAAAATCTAGAAACAAGCATTCTTATATATAATTGTGTTTATAGATACATAAATCAAAATTATATAGACATAGCCTTCTAGACTTTTTCCTATGTATCATTCATTACCTAGAAAACACTTATTTTTTTGAATAAAATGGAATTATAGGCCAGGTGTGGTAGCTCACACCTGTAATCCTAGCACTTTAGGAGGCTAAGGCAGGTGATTGCTTGAGCTTAGGAGTTCAAGACCACCCTGAGCAAAAGTAAGACCCTGTCTCTACTAAAAATAGAAAAACTAGCCAGGTATTGTGGCAAGCACCTGTAGTACTAGCTACTTGGGAAGCTGAGGCAGGAGAATTGTTTGAACCCAGGGGTTTGAGGTTGCTATGAGCTGTAATGATGCCACAGCACTCTACCTAGGGTGACAGAAGAGACTCTGTCTCAAAAAAATAAACAAATAAACAAAATAAAATAAAATGTAATTATACTCTATACTATTTTGTAACCTCTTCACATATGCATATTTATTCAACAGTCAGATTTAGTGTAAAAAGTTTGGGAAATCAGGCCGGGTGCTGTGGTGCAGGCCTGTAATCCTAGTACTTTGGAAGGCCGACGCTGGTAGATGACCTGAGCTCACAGGTTTGAGACTAGCCTGAGCCAGAGTGAGACCTCATCTGTAAAAATAGCCAGGTGTTGTGGTGAGCACCTGTAGTCCCAGCTACTTGGGAGGCTGAGGCCAGAGGATCGCTTGAGCCCAAGAGTTTGAGGTTGCTGTGAGCTGTGACGCAGTACTCTACACCACTCTACTGAGGACAACAAAGTGAGACTCTGTCTTAAAAAAAAAAAGTTTGGGAAATTAAACACAAGTAGAAATAACAGAAATAAGTACTGTTAACATTTCAATGTATATCTTTCTAGTTTTTTTTTTTTTTTTTGTAGGGACAGAGTCTCACTTTATCGCCCTTGGTAGAGTGCCATGTTGTCACAGCTCACAGCAACCTCCAACTCCTGGGCTTAGGCGATTCTCTTGCCTCAGCCTCCCAAGTAGCTGGGACTACAGGCGCCCGCCACAACGCCCGGGTATTTTTTTGTTGCAGTTTGGCCGGGGCTGGGTCTGAACCTGCCACCCTCGGTATATGGGGCTGGCACCCTACCCACTGAGCCACAGGCACCGCCCATCTTTCTAGTTTTTTAAGAACATATATATGTGCATTTATTTTCTTAATAAAATTTTAAGTATACATTTTCCTGGGATGCTAAATTGTTACACTAGCTTGCTTCTCAGCCATGGAGCTCTGAAATGAAGTTTTCACTGGGACTGAGCCGAGAGTAGGGTGGTATCTCCCCAATTCCATAGGAGAATCGAACTGTCAGGGGTCCTAGTTCAGTTCAATTAATGATCTTCTTTTCATTTCCATTTTCTTTTTCTTTTTATTTATTTATTTATTTTTTAGATAGAGTCTCACTTTGTTGCCCTCAGTAGGAGTGCCATGGCATCATAGCTCACAGCAACCTCAAACTCTTGGGTTCAAGCAATCCTCTTGCCTCAGCCTCCTGAGTAGCTGGGACTAAAGGCACCTGCCATAATGCCTGGCTACTTTTAGAGATGGGGTCTCACTCTTGCTCAGGATGGTCTCCAACTCCTGAGCTCAACCCATCCACCCACCTCAACCTTCCAGAGTGTTAGAATTACAGGTGTGAACCACCGCACCCAGTGATTTCCATTTCCTTAGTTATCATTCATTATACCAACACTATAATCACATTAGTGAAATTTCAAATAAGAATGAAAAATATTTTTGCACAGCTGACAAATAAAGCAGCTTTTATTTTTCTTCTCTTTCCTCCCAGGCCTGGTTATTAGGGAGGAAAAATTATTAGGTACATAATTTTTCCATTTTTTTTTTATAGAGACAGAGTCTCACTTTGTCACTCTCAGTAGAGTGCTGTGGCATCACAGCTCACAGCAACCTCGAGCTCTTGGGCTTAGGCGATTCTCTTGCCTCAGCCTCCCCAGTAGCTGGGACCACAGGCGCCCGCCACAATGCCCGGCTATTTTTTGTTGCAGTTTGGCCGGGGCGGGATTTGAACCTGCCACCCCCCGTATATGGGGTCGGCTCCCTACTCACGGAGCCACAATTTTTCCATTCTTATAGGCAGAGTGTACAAACTATTATGTCACCTTTTAATGTTTCTGAATAGTCTTCATAACAATTATTTCCAATGACTATGGAATATTTCTGATTTGTTCTAAAAGGAAAGCAATGAGGAAGGGCCAGAAAGGGGTGGTTCTCTGGGATGGAGGCTCCTATGTCTCTCCCCTCTTCCAGTGCAGGAATTCTGGCTTTGGGGTCCTGTCTGCATTTGACCAGACCCAGTGGGAAAGACAAATAGGGAGGAGCTCCACGGCCAGAATTCCTGCAGTGGAAGGAGGAGCCCTTCCAGTGGGGCTGGAAGGGGAGGAGACCCATAGAGGACACCTCCCAGGGCCCAGTGGGAGTGGAATGAGGGTTCCTCTTCCCCTCACCCAAATGTCTGGGAGGGGTCCTCTCCTGGGCTTGAGCGATTCTCCTGCCTCAGCCTCCTGAGTAGCTGGGACTACAGGCGCCCGCCACAAAGCCCAGCTATTTTTTGGTTGACATTGTTGTTTGGCAGGCCCAGGCTGGATTCAAACCTGCCAGCTCTGGTGTATATGGCTGGCACCTTAGCCATTTGAGCTACAGGTGCCAAGCCTGTTCCTGGGATCTTTGACTCCCCAGCACTTCTGTGGAGAACTCCCTCAGACAGAAGCCCTGGGAGACTTGCAGGAGGAAGCCCTTAGGTCCCAAGTCATTGAGAGCATGATGCCGAGGAGAAATGGGCTCTGCACACAATGTCCATCGCAGTGATCAAACCCCACCAAATTCTGCTCGTGCGGAATTTACATGGGGGGATTGTCAGGCGATAAATATAATAAGTAAATTATATAGTATGTTAGAAGGTGCCACATGCTATGGAATTAAAAGAAGAGTGGCAGCCTGAGCAAGGGCAAAACTCAATCTGTACAAAAAAATAGAAAACTTCGGCTCGGCACCTGTATCTCAGCGGCTAGGGCACCAGCCACATACACCAGAGCTGGCGGGTTCAAATCCAGCCCAGGCCCGCCAAACAATAACAACTACAACCAAAAAATAGCAGGGTGTTGTGGTGGGCGCCTGTAGTCCCAGCTACTTGGGAGGCTGAGGCAAGAGAATCACTTACGCCCAAGAGTTTGAGGTTGCCGTGAGCTGTTACTCCACGACACTCTACTGAGGGAGACAAAGTGAGACTCTGTCTCAAAAAAAAAAATAGAAAAATTAGACCCAGCACTGTGGCTCATGCCTGCGATCCCAACATTGGGAGGCTGAGGCAAGAGGATCACTAGAGGCCAGGAGTTTGAGACCAGCCTGGGCAACATAGCCAGACCTTATCGCTACAAAAAGTACAAAAAACCCCCCAAGAGCCAGGCATTGTAGTACACACCTGTAGTCCCAGCTACTTTGGCAGGATAAGCAGGAGGGTCACTTTAGCCCAGAAGCGGGAGGTTGCAACGATCTATGATGACACCACTGCACTTTAGCCAAGTGACAGGGCAAGACTCTGTCTCAAAAAAAAAAATAAAAAATTATATATCATAAAAAGAATATAGCTACATACATTTTGGAAAATGTAAAAAAAAAAATGTGCCTTTAATTCCAACACTGAAGCATAACAGTGGTTAGCATTTGTGTGTGTTTTCTTTCACACTGTTTTTCTTCCTAGGCATTGATTTTATTGCATGACTTTGGGCATTTGGCGATGATATGCATTGAATTTATTTTGTCCCCTGCTTATTCATTTGCTTTTTTTTTTTTTTTTTTTAGGTAAGTCTTGCTCTGTTGCCCAGACTGGAGAGTGCAGAGGCACATTATAACTAATGTAGTCTTGATTCCTGGGCTTAAGTGATCCTCCTGCCTCAACCTCCGGAGCAGCTGGGACTTCAGGGACACACCACACCCAGCTAATTTAAAAAAAAAAATTTTTTTTTTTGTGGAGCTGAGGTCTCACTATGTTGCCCCAGCATGTCTCAAACTCCTGGCCTCCAGTGGTCTTCCTGCCTCATCCTCCCAAAGTGCTAGGGTTATAGGCATAAGTCACTGTGCCTGGCCTTCACTTGCTACCTCACCCCAACTCTTCTGCCTCCAAGGCCTGTGTTTCTCTCCTGTCCTCCTCCTAAAGTGCCTCCTGGAGAAGCTGAAGCTGATCTCTCAGTTTCTCTGATTCCAGATGAATATAGGGAGTTGCAGGAACCCAGTCTCCATGGACTTCAGCTAGCCCAGGCCTGCCTGGCTGCATGAAGGAAAGTGGCCTGCTGAGAATTAGTTATTAATACTGAGTGATTGCATGATTGCACAACATAGTACATGTGACCTACATGGCTTGTATTAGATGCTTGGCCCTTGTGGTGCTGCATCAGGTGGAGGGGAGGGACAGGTGACCAGCCAGCATCACCCGAGCTCCTTCCCTGGGCAGCTGAGTTCTAGATGGGCTTTCTCATCCTCAGCCCAGTAAGCCTGAGATTTTCTCCTCCATCTTCTCAGGGATCAGCCCTGATGCCAGCCTATAAGATAGTCTCATCACCGATTTCTCTTATTTCAGGAGAGACTCCGTGGACTCCAAGTCTTCTACCTCCTCCTCTCCAAAAAGACCATCAATGGAAAGGTAAAAGAAGCCACAGCCTTCTCCATCCCAAATGTCTTATTCAGGATGTATCCCTCTCTCAGCTTTAATGAAGGAAACTAGAGGCAGGAGAAAGGAGGAAACCTCCCTACATTATGTTACCTCTAAATTCTAGGACCCACGCAGTAAGAGTGAATGGGCCCCTGAACCAGAGATGTGGCTCCTTCTCTGGGGTGGGCTGAAGGGCAGTTGTTGCCCCGTCACCATCTGGGGAACATTCTCAAGATCAGGCTAAAACCAGTGAGGACAGACAGAGGTCGTCAAAGCCTATACCTGGAGTGGGCTCTCTGGATTTGGGGTGAACTGGTTAGTGTGTCTACCCAAAAGGAGCATAAATCATGAAGTCATTTATTTACCACATATTTAGTGAGGGCCTAATATGTGCTAAGAAATGATCTGGGTGACAGAAATATAAAAATGAATGACAGAAACAAAAATTTAAGTAGGGTACAGTGGCTCACACCAGTAATCCTAGCCCTCCGGGAGCCTGATGAGGGTGGATTGTCTAACTCAGGAGTTGGAGACCAGCCTGAGCAAGAGTGAGACCTTGTGTCTAAAAATAGCCCAGCCCTATGGTGGGTGCCTTAGTCCCAGTTTACTTGGGAAGCTGAGACAGGAGGATTGCTTGAGCCCAAGAGTTTGAGGCTGCTGTGAGCTATGACCTTATAGCACTCTACTGAAGGTGACAAAGTAAGACTCTGCCCCCCCCAAAAAAAAACCCCAAAAATCTCTGCAGTCAAGGGGGCCTCTGTTCTAGTAGGGGAGACAGGAAATACATATAATAAGTAAATTGTATGGTGGTTTGGAAGGTGACAAGTGCTATGGAAACAACAGAGGAAAGTGAGGAGTGCTCAGGGGGTGGTCAGGAAAGGCCTCTTTAAGGAAGTGACCATAGGGCAAAAGCTTGAAATTTGAAAGAGGTAAGGAAGGGAGTTAGCTAAGCAGATATTTGGGTCATTCCCTGGCAGGAACAGGGGGTGGCTGGGTGCAGATTGAGGGGGAGTGTTGGGGTGTGAATGAAACAGGAGCCACAGGAAGGTCTTCAGTGCAAGGATGATGTGACCAAATTTGTCAGGTTGCTGTGTCCAGAATGGATTATAGGGCCAGAGGGAGGGGCAACGAGATCAGCCAGGAGGCTGCTGTGATGATTCAGGCAAGAGACTATGGCTTGGATGAGCAAGGTAATCGAGATGGTGGGGAGAAGGGGTAGCTTCAGGATACATTTTAAAGGAAGAGCTGACCGGATTTCCTGACAGATTGGATGTGGGTAAGAGAGAAAAAAAGGAGGCACGGACGCTTCCAAGATTTTTCCCTTGAGTGTCTGCAAGGATGGACTTGATGCTAATTGGTGTAGGAAAGACTGTGCTTACGTAAGTCAGGCTTGGGGTGGAACATCAAGAGTTCAGGTTTGGATATGTTAGATTTGAGGCATGTGTTAGTTATTCCTAGGAGAAGTAAAATAAGCAGTTGGATTATATGTGGCTGGAATTCAGGAAGAAAGTCTGAGCTAGAAATGCAAATTGCAGCATCATTAGTGTGTAGCTGGCATCTAACGAAACTGGATGAGATCACCAAGAAGAGAGGGTGGGTAAAGGAGTGAGTGTGAAATGTGGTCCAGGAAGGAGGCCAGAGGTCCAGGGGAGAGTGAATGATTAGGGTGCAGATGCCATATTGGATTCTGGGGCACCCTGGTGGGATGGGAAAGGTGTTGGCTTCTGGAAGAGTATGTGTGTGTTATTTTATGCCTAACATACCAATAAGACTTACCACTGAAAAGAAAATTAGAGATGCGAAAATTAGGTTGTTGATACCTTGGCAGCCAAGGGCCCACTCCAGCTGATGAATAGAGGCTCTCTAGAGTGCTGGTGGGAGGGGGGATCTGAAGGAAAGAGTTCTGCAGTCAATTAGCAATGTCCAATGTGGGTGAGGCCCAGGAATGGGGCAGCAGTGTCATCCTGGTTCTAGACCAGTGATTCTCAACAGGGGTCGTTTAGAAATTTGTGGAGGCATTTTTAGTTATCACTGTGACTTGGGCCCAGGTCAGGTGTAGAAAGGAGGGGACACTACTGGCATTTAGTGGCAGGAGGCAGAGATGGTAAATATCCTAGAAGCTGAAGCAAAGCCCTGAATAATGAAGGATTGTTCTATCCCCAGATGAAACGCTGACTGCTAATCAGTTCTGGGCTTGATACTACAATAAAGAGCATCAACATTTGTATAGGGATTTATACCTTCAGACTCTTCTCCTGACTTTGCCTTTGTGGTCTTGCCGCCTCCTGGCTCCCTCCCATCATGCCTTGTCTTTCTGAAGGTCAGTCAAACAGAATGTTTGTCCTTCCAGTGGTTGTGCCATTTCCTGATGGCTCAGTATTGGGGGTGAGCAACCCATAGGGACACAAGCAAGTCTTGTACATTTATCTCCTCCCCAACCTATTTCCTGCATTCTTTGCCTCTCTAGTTCACTTTCCTCTTCCATTCATTCATGCATTCATTTGGCAAACAGCTGTTGAGAACCTTCTTGAAAATTCAGCATCCTCGGGCAGCGCCTGTGGCTCAAGGAGTAGGGCGCTGGTCCCATATGCCGGAGGTGGTGGGTTCAAACCTAGCCCCGGCCAAAAACAAAAAAAAAAAATTCAGCATCCTCCAGGGGTCAAGGGCATATACACACACTGGATGACTAGCAGAGACCAGGGCAAACCAGAATATATGAGCGGTCCCCATCCAGCCCCAGCTGATATTGCTTTATGGAAGTGTCAAGTGTCCCATGGCTTCCAGTTTTTTAAAGAAAAGCCAGACATCTAGATTTTCCTATGAAACTCCCAATTTTAAATATCAGCAACATACTCATGTTTTTCTATGACACTGGGCAGACAAAACAAATTTGTAGTCACCCATTTGTGACCTCTAACGGCCGGGCAAAGATTGAAACCCATCTCTGCCTTCAGAGAGCTTTCTGCTAGTGCAGGGGCTTGTTTTTAGAAGGTGGTAGACATAATAGACAATGGGAACGCAGGAAGAATGTCTCAGTGTAACTAAAGTCCAGGGTAGACTTCATGGAAGAGAGAGTGTTTGACCTGAAAATTGGAAGGTGAATAAGAAAGGGCGGCTCCTGTGGCTCAGTGGGTAGGGTGCCGGCCCCATATACTGAAGGTGGCAGGTTCAAACCTGGCCCTGGCCAAACTGCAAAAAAAAAAAAGAAGAAAGATGAATAAGTTTGGCAGACAAGGCAGGAGAGGCATCCCAAGCAGAGAGAATGGCGCGTGTAGAGGTGTGACAGTGCGAGTGATCATGATGTTCTGGGGGCTGTAGCCAGAGAACCAGGAAACACACCATCAAGGTCATCATTGTGACAGGGAAGAAAGTTGCCTGTTCTCAGCTGTCCTTAACCTGGTAGTCTGAATTATTGACGTTCATCAGTGCAGTGACTGAAGTGCCCTCGAGGTGGCGCAAGGGAGCAGTGAGCCAAGCCTCCAGATACCTCTGTACAGATCTGGGCCAGGAGGATTTTCTGAGTCTGGCTGGTGCTGGCACCAGGGGGAAAGCTGCTGAGAAATCCAACTCCCCAGCCCCACCCTGGCCAATGGTTCCCTCTCTGCAATTTGGCGCAGTTCCCAGTTGTGTGCATTGAAAGGAAAATGAGGGTGGCTGCCTGAAATGCCACCCAGACACAAACTCTAGCCAACCAGCCAGCTCCTAGCCAAGCAGGAGCGGTCCTGGCTGGGTGTGCCCTGCTAGGAAGGTAGGAAAAAAATGCTCCAAGCAGCCTAGCTATCCTCAGGTAAGAAGACTCTGGAAAATTCTCTTTTGGAGACACAATGACATATGTCAAAAAGAATTTGAAAGTCTGGCAGTGCCCATAGCTCAGTGGGTAGGGCGCCAGCCACATACATCCAGGCTGGCAGGTTCGAACCTGGCCCGGGACTGCTAAACAATGACAACTGCAACAAAAAAATAGCCGGGGGTGGCACCAGTGGCTCAGTGAGTAGGGCACCGGCCCCATATACCGAGGATGGCAGGTTCAAACCCAGCCCCGGCCAAACTGCAACAACAAAAAAATAGCCAGGCGTTGTGGCGGGCGCCTGTAGTCCCGGCTATTTGGGAGGCTGAGGCAAGAGAATCACCTAAGCCCAAGAGCTGGAGGTTGCTATGAGCTGTGACGCCATGGCACTCTACCGAGGGTGAAAAGTGAGACTCTGTCTCTAAAAAAAAAAATAGCCGGGCATTGTGGCAAGCGCCTGTAGTCCCAGAGGCAAGAGAATCGCTTAAACCCAAGAGTTTGAGGTTGCTGTGAGCTGTAACAACATGGCACTCTACCGAGGGCGACATAGTAACACTCTGTCTCAAAAAAAAGAATTTGAAAGTCAGGCAGACTTAGGTTTGTGCTCTGATTCCCATTTGCAAGTTGGATGGATAATCTTGAAGAAGTCAGTTCAGCTCTCTGAGCCTCAGTTTACAGATTTGTAAAATGAGGATAATTATAACCTCTTCTCAAGGTCACTGTGAGAATCAAATGAGGTGGTGAGATGCCTAGCATTGTTTCCAGATCATATAAGTGCTCAATAAATGCATAGGGCACCGGCCCCATATACCAAGGGTGGCGGGTTCAAACCCAGCCCCAGCTGAACTGCAACCAAAAAATAGCTGGGCGTTGTGGCGGGCGCCCTTTAGTCCCAGCTGCTCAGGAGACTGAGGCAGGAGAATCGCGAAAGCCCAAGAACTGGAGATTGCTGTGAGTCCTGTGACGTAATGGCACTCTACCAAGGGTGGTAAAGTGAGACTCTGTCTCTACAAAAAAATAATAATAATAAAAAATAATAAATGCATAATGCTTGTAATAATACATGCACCATGGTTATCTATGGAAACTGCCTAATACTTAGCCTAAACATTTGTACCTGCATATCAATAAGAATTTTTTTAAAACCTGCCTAATACTTTGTCACTGGAATTCTCTTAGGTATGTTAATCCTTTTAGCAGCCCCATGAGATGGGTGCTGTTATTATTTCCACTTTATATGTGAGAAAACCCAGACACTTAGAGGTCCAGGAACTTTCCCAAGTTCACATAGCTACACTATGTTGGTATTAGGCTTTGAAATTGGGAGTTTGGCCCTGGAGCCTGGGTTCTTAATAAATATTGCACCTCTATAGGCATTCCAAAAAGCAACGGTTGTTATTGTGGTTTGCCATGCCTCCTTCAAAGCAGCTTGCGATAGCCTGCCCTGGCAGTTTTCTCATGGTGACTCATAGCTGTTGAGAATGTGTGGTAGGGCACCACAGGTCAGTGAGGCACCGCCCAGCTGCAGGAGAGGGGTTGGCTCTATTCATGGGAGCTGACAGATGCTGTCTCAGAGAGAGATCCCCTTCTTAAACCCAGAGAGTGGGGCCACTGCCTTTCCAAAGAGGCCCTCCTTCCTCCCCCACAATTCAGCTCTGTCTGGACCCCCTGCATGTGCCTTTTATCGCTTTGTGATTGATCCTTCAATTCATCGTGTATTCATTCATTCACTCATTCATTCACCAAAGACGTATAAAGTGCCTAGCTAGAGCACAGGTGCCAGAATGCAGTGCTGAACCAGCGACAGAGTCCCTTATACTCTAGAACCTATAGTCTGGAGATGGAAGCAGACAGTGTTTATAAACACATAAGCAAGTTAATTATAGACTTGGATAAATGCTGTAAGGAAATAAATCAGATGATATGCTGGAGTTATGGGGCAGGGGCAGTCTGTTTGGCTGATGTGGGCAGGCAAGTCTTCCTTCAGGAGGTGACAGGTGAGCTGAGACCTGGAGGAAGAAGCACATTCCAGAAGGGACCAGCCAGTGCCCAGGTACAGCAGTAGGAGGGATGCGTGTGTTTAAGGAACAGACAGAAGCAGTGTCCCAGGGCGTTTCAGTCACCCATGTGTCAGGGAGCATGGCAGGAGCCTAAGTCAGAAAGGGTGTGGCAGGGGCCAGGCATGGAGTTGCTGAGGGGTCATGGTGAGGATTTGACTTTATGCTGAAAATAATTGGTCAAAAGATGGGAGTGACTTGATCAGCTGTGAATTTCTTTCTTTTTTTTTTTTTTGAAACAGAGTCTCACTCTGTCACCCTGAGTACCATGGTATCATCACAGCTCACAGCAACCTCAATCTCTTGGGCTCAAGAGATCCTCTTGCCTGAGCCTCTGAAATAGCTAGGACCACAGGCACCTGCCATAATGCCAGCTAGTTTTTCTATTTTGGGTACAGATGAGTTCTCACTCTTGCTCAGGCCGGTCTCAAACTCCTGAGCTCAAGCAATCCTCGGCCTCCCAGAGTGCTGGGATTACAGTTGTGAGCCGCTGCCCCCACCAGCTGTGAATTCAGAAAGTTTGAAGCAGGGCAGAAAGAAGCAGGGAAAACTGTGCAGGTGAGACCCCAGTGGCCAGGAGCAGGCTTGGGGGCAGGAAGATCCATTCTGATTGCATACAGCACATTCCCTCCTCCACCCCCTTCATACTTTTTCCAGCCTTTCCTCACCTACCTTTCCCTCCTGAAAACTGACTCTCCTCGAGAGATCCCTTTGGACCTCAGCTTCCCTATCCCACTGCCCTGCTGCCAGGCCACCCAGTTGCCAGGCAGGGTTGGGTAGAATCCAGGCTAGGTTAATCTAGGACAGTAAATTTCAAACTGCATTAAAAATAAATAAGAGCTGGCTCGGCACCTGTGGCTTAAGTGACTAAGGCGCCAGCCACATACACCTGAGTTGGCGGGTTCGAATCCAGCCTGGGCCCGTCAAACAACGACAGCTGCAACCAAAAAATAGCCAGGCGTTGTGGTGGGCACCTGTAGTCCCAGCTACTTGGGAGGTGGAGGCAGGAGAATCACTTGAGCCCAGGAGTTGGAGGTTGCTGTGAGCTGTGATGCCACGGCACTCTACCCAGGATGACAGCTTGAAGCTCTATCTCAAATAAATAAATAAATAAATAAGAGCTAGGAAATGAATCCCTTTGAAAAAAATTTTTAGAAATTCAAAATGTAGGCTTGCGCCTATGGCTCAAGCAGCTAAGGCGCCAGCCACATACACCTGAGCTGGCAGATTCAAATCCAGCCTGGGCCCACTAAACAACAATGACGGCTGCAACCAAAAAATAGTGGGCGTTGTGGCGGGCACCTTTAGTCCCAGCTACTTGAGAGGTGGAGGCAGGAGAATCGCTTAAGCCCAGGAATTGGAGGTTGCTATGAGCTGTGATGCCACAGCACTGTACCCAGGGTGACAGCTTGAGCTGTGTCTCAAAAAAAAGAAAAAGAAAGAAATTCAAAATGTAAACCTTGTAAGAGCAGAACCTGCCTTCTCTCATCCGCCTCACCCATATGGCCACAGAGATATCTTTGAGAAACCTAAGGGCTCCAGAAAACACAAAAATCCCAGATGTCCAGGGATCCCCAGTGACAGAGGGGATCAAGGTCAGGTTAAACAGCAAGAGTTGGGAGACAAGGAGGTCACTGGCGGAGTTCACATTGAGAAGTGATGTTAGGATGGGATTCTCATGTAACTAGGTTTGTTTTTTGTTTTTGTTTTGTTTCGTTTTTTGAGATAGAGTCTCACTCTGTCACCCTGGATAGAGTGACGTGGTGTCATCATAGCTCACAGCAACCTCAATCTCTTAGGCTCAAGTGATCCTCTTGCCTCAGCCTCCCAAGTAGCTGGGACTACAGGTGCTCACCACAATGTGTGGCTAGTTTTTCTATTTTTTTGTAGAGATGGGGTCTTGCTCTTGATCAACCTAGTCTTGAGCTCCTGAGCTGAAGCAATCCGCCCACCTCAGCTTCCCAGAGTGTTAGGATTACAGGCATGAGCCACCGTGCCTGGCCCAACTTTAGGTTTTTGAAACTGGGAATCCTGGGCTACTCATTAAGCCTTACTCTCAGACACAGCTCCTTGGGCCTAAAGGACTTTGTCAGAAGCCCAAAGAAGCATCCTCTTCTTCCTGGTGGATCTTATAGCCTGAAAGTGAGTGTGAGAAGCAGCTGTGGATCCAGGCCCCAATGCTGTCCAGGGCAGCTGCCCAGCTGTGCACTGCACCACTCTGGGAGGCACCCGCATACCAGTGCGAATGACGCCTCGTGCAGTTAGGAAATGCAGCAGCCCATCCACAAGGGCTCAGTGTGACAAGACCTTAGAGTGGCTCTTCATAATTTTACCCCAGGAGGAGATACTAACTTTTCTGAGCAGAGGTATGGGAGCTGGCTGGTAGATCCTGGTGTGTTACTAAAAGAGAGGAGAAGAGCAGAGGAAGGAAGGCAGAAACTTCCTGACTGCCTGGCCCTTACCCCAGGCATAGGGCAGAAACAGCCCAGAAAGGGGGAGGGGGGAGTTGTGTAACTATCACAAAGTCCCTTCACTTCCACAAAGCCCCCTTCCCTCATCCATAAAATAGGGCCAGTAACTCATGACTCCTGGGGTTATCAAGAAGAATAAATAGCAAACACATGGTACATGGTGGCTTCTGTTATTACCATACTTAACAGCCCCAGAGCCTGGCCAGATCCTTTCTCTCCAACCAGAAGCTCCTCTGTCCTCATGCTCCAGCTGCCCTGAGCCTCTCAACATTGCCCTTGCAAACCCTGGATTTCCGCACTTCTATGCATTTCTGCCAAGAACACATTTTCCTGTCAACTCCTCTGAGTGGCCAACTTGCCTCTCTATTCCCTGCTGAATTTTTTGGACCGAATTGCATGGTAGTATGACCCCTTTGACCATACTGGAGCCACATGATAAGTCACAGCATTGTGAAGCTCATTGGCACAGGCAGGTGCAGGGATGCTGGATAAGGCCTGTCACTGTATCACCAGAATCCTCTTCATGAGAACCCAATTGGGACCAAGAACAGTTGGAACCTAGCCTGTTTTTTTTTTTTTTATATCAGTATTTCATTTTTTTCTTTTTTATTAGTCTTTACTGTGTTAAAATATATGTGACAAACTTTGGCTCGGCACCTGTAGCAAAGCGGCTAAGGTGCCAGCCACATACACCAGAGCTGGCGGGTTCGAATCCAGCCCAGGCCTGCCAAACAACAATGACAACCACAACCAAAAAAAATAGCCAGGTGTTGTGGCAGGTGCCTGTAGTCCCAGGTACTTGGGAGGCTGAGGCAAGAGAATCGCTTAAGCCCAAGAGTTGGAGGTTGCTGTGAGCTGTGATGCCACGGCCCTCTACCCAGGGTGACAGCTTGAGGCTCTGTCTCAAAAAAAAAAAAAAAAAAAATTTGCCATTTTAACCTTTTGTTTTCAGCCGAAGAAAACTGAGCTATTTTGTCATTTCAAATGGATTAAGATTTACCACTTCTATAGAACAAATTAGTTATCATTGTATATTTCAGGTTTCCCAGCTACTCTCATTCATTGAACTTACTATATAGAATTTTTGTATTGTGGTAAAATAAGCATAAGATTCATTCATTTTAACCATTTTTAGGTGGACAGTTCCATGGTATTCAGTACACTCACATTATTCTTCAAAAATCACCACCTTTGTCTCAGTGCCTGTAGGTCAGCGGCTAGGGCACCAGGCACATACACCAGAGATGGCAGGTTCAAACCCAGCCCAGGCCTGCCAAACAACAATGACAACTGCAACCAAAAAATAGCCAGGCATTGTGGTGGGCGCCTGTAGTTCCAGCTACTTGGGAGGCTAAGGCAAGAGAATCGCTTAAGCCCGAGAGTTCTACCAGGGCAACAGCTTGAGGCTCTATCTTAAAAAAAAAAAAAGAAAAAGAAAAGTCTGGGTACTGAAGTTCAACTGTCTGGGTTTCAATTCCATTTCTACTGGTTTGCCAATGTGTGACTTAAGTCAAGTGCTCATTTATTATTTATTTATTTATTTTTGAGACGGAGTCTTATGCCATGAGTAGAGTGCCATGGCATCATAGCTCATATTAACCTTTTGCTTTGAGTCTGGAGTAGCTGGGACTACAGGCATGCGCCATCATGCCCAGCTAATGTTTCTATTTTTAGTAGAGATGGAATCTCTCTCTTGCACAGGCTGGTCTAGAACTCTTGAGTTCAAGCAGTCTTCCTGCCTGGGTCTTCCAGGAGTGGTAGGATGATAGATATGAGCCACTGCACCTGACCTCGAGTGCACTTTTAAATGCATCTTTCTCTGTGATACACTTTAAAATGCATCTCTCAAATAGAGATAAGAATAGTATCACCCTCAGGGGGGTTTTATGAGGATTAAATGAGATGATCCACGTCAAGTGCCTAACTAAAATAGTACCTACGTCACAGGGTTGTTACGAGGATTAAAGGAGTCATCCATAAAAACAACTAGAACGGGGCTCAGTAAATGCTTTACGTGCATTATCAAAATGTCTATTACTGATTGTCATCCTCAGATCAAACAGCAGCAAATCGAAGGCGGAGACCCCCAAAACACCCAGCAGCCCCTTGACTCCCACGTTTGCCCCTTCCATCTGCCTCCTGGCGCCCTGCTATCTCACAGGGGACTCTGTCCGGGACAAATGCGTGGAGATGCTGTCAGCCGCCTTGAAGGCAGAGGGTGAGAGGGCCTGGGCCTGGGACAGGGGAGGGAACGGGGTCCTTTTCCCAGTTGCACCAAAGGCAGGTGCTTCAGGGACACCGTGGCCCCTGGTACAAGCAGACTACACTGCCAAGGTTGTGTCTGGCTGATGCCTGTGTTTCCCAAATCTCTTTTAGACAATTATAAGGACTATGGTGTCAACTGTGACAAGATGGCATCAGAAATTGAAGATCATATCCTTGAACTTTGCCAGCACTATCTATGGGTGTCTAGACCATCTAGCAGCAGGCCTGCCAAGTGCAAGGGACCTGGAATGACGAGGGGTAAGGGAAGCACTCTGGGAACAGACCCTGCTCTGCCCCTGAATTAGAGCTCTTAATTCTAGCTAGCATTTATTATTAAGTTTCCCACCTACCAGCAAAACTCGAAAATGAGTGGTACTACATGCAGTGTTGAGAACAACCCAAAAAGGTAGGTCCCCTGATCTATCCAGTTTTATACATGAAGTAACTGAGGCTCAGAGAGGTTAAGTCACTGGCCCAAGCTCATACCACATATAGCTAAGAGTAGTGGCAGAGCTGGGATTTGAACCCAGAAAGGTAAGAACTGGAGGGCTCAATGGCTGTGCCAGACAAGCCATATTACAACATGTCTCAGTTGATCAAGTCCTTACCCCCTGGCTCAGAGCCCACATAACAGGTAGTATTTCTCATGCTCAACCTGTCCCCCTCTTCCATCCTCTGATCTCAACAGCTCCCATTTTTACACTCAAATTGATATCAGGTTCTGTGCTGGGTAACTGACGCTTCCTACCTCTGTTAACTCTCTAAACAATCTCTGTGAGGCAGGGGCTGTTGTTCCCATTTTACAGATGAGGAAACTGAGGTTCAGAAACTACTGGGTGTCACAGCTGGACTGGAAACTTTGGTCTTTTTTTTTTTTTTTTGGCCGGGGCTGGGTTTGAACCCACCACCTCCGGCATATGGGACCGGCGCCCTACCCCTTGAGCCACAGGCGCCGCCCATGGAAACTTTGGTCTTTGAATTCCTTGTAGTGAACCCATTCCATGTACCTCACTCCCCCACTTTTCATCTGAAAAGGACTTTCTATAGAGGAAGGAGGTGACCATCACTGTGCACCAAGAGACCTTAGGTTCAGGAGAAAAAAAAATCCCTCCCCACTGCATGAAATCACAGAATTTCTTTCTTTTTTTTTTTTTTTTTTGTAGAGACAGAGTCTCACCCAGCTCACAGCAACCTCCAACTCCTGGGCTTAAGTGATTCTCTTGCCTCAGCCTCCTGAGTAGCTGGGACTACAGGCGCCCGCCACAACGCCTGGCTATTTTTTGTTTGCAGTTTTCCCGGGGCCGGGTTTGAACCCACCACCCTCAGGATATGGGGCCGGCGCCCTACCGACTGAGCCACAGGAGCCGCCCAAATCACGGAATTTCTTTCACTGGAGACAGAAGTTTGCACGTCAGAGATAAAGAGGCTTGGAGGGAGGGGAACAGAACTAGGACACAAGATCTAAGTGTCACATACTTCACTATGACACTTTTGAGGTCTCCTGGGGACTCAGCTGTTTGAGAGGGCTGGGGGCCACTCTGCAAATAGTAAATTTGCCTCTTTCCATGTCCTGCCTGAAGCCCACACTGCTGCCCAATAACCCATTTTCTGGTCATTTAATGATTAATTAGCAATACCTCAAAAAATCTCAGGCGGCGTCTGTGGCTCAGCGGGTAGGTCGCCAGCCCCATATACCGAGGGTGGCGGGTTCAAACCTGGCCCTGGCCAAAGTGCAACAAAAAAATAGCTGGGTGTTGTGGCAGGCACCTGTAATCCCAGCTGCTCAGGAGGGAGAGAAGCAAGAGAATCGCCTAAGCCCAGGAGTTGGAGGTTGCTGTGAGCTGTGATGCCACGGTACTCTACTGAGGGTGACAAAGTCGGACTGTCTCTACAGAAAAAAAAAAAAGTCTCAAGCCATCCAACACCTCAAAAAGTACATTTTCATTATTTTCCATTAATTCAGGAACACACGGCATGAGATAATTCCAACCTTAATTTTCATTTTCTCCTGAACACTTGTCCCTTCAAGCAGGTCCCATCTGCCTTTAAGCCCAGCTTGAAACAAAAGTGGATGGTCCAGTAGGTAATTCCACTCCCAGCTTTTCCTTCTCATTCACTTCCTCCACAAAAACCCCTCTTCTAAAAAAGTCCCTCTTCTTTTGGAGTCTTGACTGTTGTGTGTCCTAAAAAAAGATCTGTCCCCTTTGGAGCAACTCTGTTCTGACACTGCAGCCTTGGGGCATTGGTGAAACCTGGGTCTGCTTTCCACCTCTCCTGTGGTCTCAGGAAATGGAGAAGTCAGGAAAAGGCTGATGTCCCCACACATCCACATACTCCAGCAATCCAGAATGGCAGATTTTTGAACACATCTTTTGGCTTTCACTTGCACTGTGGCATATTTGTTTGTTTTTCACACTTTTATGATACAAACAACATAAAACAACAACAGAAAAAAAGAAATGATGCCCCCTTCCTTCCTATCGCTTCTAGCAAGTCATCTGTTTCCATTGTCCACATTCCCCGAAGTTTGTATATGATTTTTCCCAGCAATGGCTTTGTCTTCCTGGTTGTGCTTGGCTTAGGACACCAAGAGAAAGAGACTGTGTTCCCGGAGCTCCTGCAGTGGGTGGAGGAGTGGGAGGCTCGGATGCCTGCCTGGGGCTGAGGGAGGCCTGTCTGTGTTTGGACAGAAACTTACTGTGGTCGGTGGCCAGGGCTGACTTCCTGCCGGGTGAGTGGAGAACACATTACCTTTAGGAGGGGGTCTGGCTTTCAGCCCTGTCTCTGCTGGGAATTTGCCCGTGACCTTGAGCAAGGCCTGCATCCTTTCTAAGCCTCAGCTGCCTCATCTATTAATGGGAGAAGTAACTCCGATCAGAGCTTCCCAATTTGGGTTCCATGGGATGGTCATAAGTATTACAGGGAGGAGGGGAGGGAAGGGGCTCTATGGTCACATATATTGGGAATGCCAGATTAAACAAAGCCCAACGAATTCTTCAGTACAATTCTTAAACACGTGGCTCTTAATCTTTTCCACTAGACTCGAAACCTCCAGGGACCTTTCCAAACTAGAGGTTATCTTCATCATTGTCATCACCTTTTTTTTTTTTTTTTGAGACAGAGTCTCACTTTGTTGCCCTCAGTAGAGGGCTCTGACGTCGCAGCTCACAGCAACTTCCAGCTCTTGGGCTTAGGCGATTCTCTTGCCCGAGTAGCTGGGACTACAGGTGCCCACCACAACGCCCGGCTATTTTTTTGTTGCAGTTTGGCCAGGGCTGGGTTTGAACCCGCCACCCTTGGTATATGGGGCTGGTGTCCTACCCACTGAGCCACAGGCGCCGCCCCATTGTCATCATCTTAATAGCCTATAAATGTTGACCACTTGATGTGTCCCAGACACCATGCTAGTGCATCATGTGGCTTAGTTCAGTGAATACATGTCCCCACTCTGTATTTTTTTTTTTTTTTGAGACAGAGTTTCATTTTATTGCCCTTGGTAGAGTGCCATGGCGTCACAGCTCACAGCAACCTCCAGCTCTTGGGCTTAGGTGATTCTCTTGCCTCAGCTTCCCAAGTAGCTGGGACTACAGGTGCCCACCACAACGCCCAGCTATTTTTTTGTTACACTTTGGCCGGGGTCAGGTTTGAACCCACCACCCTTGGTATATGGGGCCGGCACCCTACTCACTGAGCCACAGGTGCTGCCCTATATTTTATTTTATTTTATTTTTTGAGATAGAGTTTTACTTTGTCACCTTCAGTAGCATGCCATGGCATCATAGCTCACAGCAACCTCAAACTCTTGGGCTCGAGTGATTCTCTTGCCTCAGCCTCCTGAGTAGCCGGGACTACAAGGTGCCCACCACAACACCTGGCTATTTTTAGAGATGGGGTCTCACTGTTGCTCATGCTGGTCTCAAACTTGTGAGCTCAGTTGATCAGTTCACCTCAGCCTCCCAGAGTGCTAGGATTACAGGTGTGAGCCATGCTTTGTATTTTATAAATAAGAAAACTGAGGCCAGACTTGGTGGCTCACATCTGTAATCCTAGCACTCTGGAAGGCCCAGGCAGGTGGATTCCCTGAGCTCACAGGTTCGAGATCACCCTGAGCAAGAGCAAGACCCCATCTAAAAATAGCTGGGCGTTGTGGCAGGCATCTGTAGTCCCAGCTACTCAGCAGGCTGAGGCAAAAGCATTACTTGAGCCCAAGAGTTTGAGGTTGCTGTGAGCTAAGATGCCATGGCACTCCACCAAGGGTGACAAAGTGAGATTCTATCTCAAAAAGGAAAACAATAAAATAAAAACTGAGGCACAGGGAGGTCATGGGATTCACCCAAGGTCATGTAAGAGACTCAGACAAACCAGGATGCCCATTCCCTGGGTTCCTGACCACATAGTGCTTGCTACCATCTGATCTTCCCTCAGAGGTTATTTCCTATTTGATACATTGGGCTGACCCCATGTGCTCACATGAGACTCCCCATGTGAGGGTCAGAGATCATAAAGGGTCCTGACCCCGATAGAAGTCCAAGGAGAAGAAGAGACGGCCCTGGGGTTCCTTGGGCTTCAGGGCAAGGCTTGCATTTCTGTGCCCTCTCCACAAGTGGCTGTATGGTCCTTGACCATGTCACATATCTACCAAGAGCTCAAGAGCACAGACATGAAGTACCGGAACCGTGTGCGAAGCCGAATCAGCAACCTCAAGGACCCCAGGAACCCTGGCCTGAGGCGGAATGTGCTCAGTGGGGCCATCTCCGCTGGGCTCATCGCCAAGATGACAGCAGAGGTGAGGGAGTGGGGCCTTGGCTTGGTGGGGCAGGCAGGAGGCCAGACCCCTCCCACTTTGCTAGGGTCTGAGACACAGCGGCTGTGACTCAGCAAAGATGAGCCAGGAAGCTTTTCAACCAGAACCATCCCAGCCTCCCCACAGGACTTCTGGATCCCCAGCATCGCAATTAGTATGGAAATTGCCGTGCTAAGTGCTTGAAGTGCATTGTCCAATTTTTTATCTTTATTCCAACTGAGATAGAAATGCTTATTACCCCCATTTTACAGACAGGATACTGAGGATCAGAGGAGTAAACTGGGAGCAGAACACAGCTAGGAAGAGTTGAAAGCAGGAGGCCGGGCGTAGTGTGTGTGTGTGGATTGCGTCTGGTGTGTATGCCTGGACTGTGTGTGGCATGTATGCGTGTGGTGTGGATGTGTGCATTATGTCTGTTCTTATGACATGTGAAGTATGTTTGGTGATTTTTGTGTGTGGGGTGTATGTGCGGGGGTGTGTGTATTATGTTGTATAGTGTATGTACATTTTTCTGAGTAGAGGGTTCACTGCTTTCCTCAAAGACCCAAACAAACAACAGAGAGCCCTGGATTTAGGGTAAAATGGGGGAACTTGACGCAGGTGGACCAGGGTCATCTTTCTTCCTAGTTTAATTTTTTTTGTGGGAGTTAGGAGACAAAGTTGCACTCTGTTGCCCATGCTAGAGTGCCCTGGCTTCAGCCTAGCTCACAGCAACCTCAAACTCCTGGGTTCAAGCAATCCTCCTGTCTCAGCCTCCTGAGTAGCTGAGACTATAGGCACTCACCACAAAGCCCAGCTAATTTTTCGATTCTTTTTTGAATTAATTAATTAATTTTTTTGAGACAGACTTTCACTTTCTTGCCCCAGTAGAGCGCTATGGCGTCACAGCTCACAGCAGGGCGGCACCTGTGGCTCAAAGGGGTAGGGCACCGGTCCCATATGCTGGAGGTGGTGGGTTCAAACCCAACCCCGGCCCAAAACTGCAAACAGCTCACAGCAACCTCAAACTCCTGGGCTCTAGTGATCCTCTTGCTTCAGCCTCCCAAGTAGCTGGGCCTACAGGTGTCCACCACAACGCCCAGCTATTTTTAGAGATAGAGTCTTTCTCTGGCTCAGGCTGGTCTCAAACTCCTGAGCTCAAGCAATCCTCCTGCCTCAGCCTTAGGTGCTAGATTACAGGTGTGAGCCACTGCACCCAACTATTTCTTCTGAGTTTAAAACATCTAATCTTTTTAGGCAAATAGCAACAAAAGCCCAGAGTTACAAGTTGCAGCTTGGCTTTACAGTGTGTCATAGTTCAGGCTGCTATAACAAAAATACCATAAACTTGGTGGCTTATAAACAACAGACATATATTTCTCACAGTTCTTTTGGCTGAACAGTCCAAGATCAAGGCACTGTCTATTTGAGATTTGGTATCTGATGAGGGCAGGAGGAAGCTGAGGCAGGAGAACTGCTTGGGCCCAGGAGTCTGAGGCTTCAGTGAGCTACAATGATGTCAATGTACTCTAGCTGGGCGACAGAGTGAGGGTCTGTCTCAAAATACCAAACCAGGCTTGGCGCCTGTGGCTCAAGTGGCTAAGGCACCAGCCACATACACTTGAGCTGGCGGGTTCGAATCCAGCCTGGGCCCACCAAACAACAGTGACGGATGCAACCAAAAAATAGCTGGGCGTTGTGGTGGGCGCCTGTAGTCCCAGGTACTTGGGAGGTGGAGGCAGGAGAATCACTTGAGCCCAGGAGTTGGAGGTTGCTGTGAGCTGTGATACCACAGCACTCTATACAGGGTGACAGCTTGAGGCTCTGTCTAAAAAAAAAAAAAAATACCAAACCAAACAACAAAACAAAACAGGACACTTTGTGCTCCAGAAAGAAAAATCACAGCTCGGGGAGGGTGCCTGCTGTGCTGTGGCTCAGGAGACAGAAGGCAGCCCAGCAGGGAGATGTGGATGGACACCTCTCTGCATCCCTATCCCCAACTGGCTCTTTGTATCTGTCCTTTGTCAGCTGACTCCGTTCTCCCTCTTCTCTCTTTACCTTCCTGCCCAGACATCTCAAAAAACAGCATGGGCTCTGAGATAACTGTTGGCATGGTTGAGTGAATATTCTGTCAGCCCAGGAGGAAGGAGCTCTTGTCTGTTCACTGTCCACCCAGTGCTGACAGCAGTGCCTAGGCCATAGGGTTCAACAAGTGTACATTGAGTTCGCATTTGACACCCCTCTTTTTTTTGCAGTTTCTGGCCGGGGCTGGGTTTGAACCCGCCACCTCCGGCATTTGGGGCCGGCGCCCTACTCCTTTGAGCCCTGGCACCCTTCTTTTAATAGTTATACAACATGAAGAGCTGAGTAATCTCCTACTCTCATTTCCCTTATTTTCAAATTTCTTTTTCTTTCTTTTTTTTTGTGACAAAGTCTTACTATGTCACCCTTGGTAGAGCGCTGTGACATCACAGCTCACAGCAACCTCAAACCCCTGGGCTCAACCTCCCGAGTAGCTGGGACTACAGATGCCCACCACAATGCTTGGCTGTTTTTTGGTTGTAGTTGTCATTGTTGTTTAGCAGGCCCGGGCCGGGTTTGAACCTGCCAGCCTCGGTGAATGTGGCCAGCGCCCTAACCACTGAGCTACGGGTGCTGCTTCTTTTCTTTTTTCCTTTTTGAGACAGAATCTCACTCTGTTGCCCTGACTAGAGTGTCGTAGTGGTGTTGTAGCTCACAGTCTCAAACTCTGGGCTTGAGTAATCAATCCTCTTGCCTCAGCGTCCCGAGTAGCTGGGACTACAGGCACCCACCACAGTGCCCAGCTAGTTTTTCTTTTTAGTAGAGATGGGGTTTTACTTGTGCTTGGGCTGCTCTTGAGCTCCCGAGCTCAAACAATCCACCCACCTCAGCCTCCCAGAGTGCTAGAGTGTAAGTGTGAGCCACCGTCCCCAACTTCGGATTTCTTTTTCTTCTTCTTTTTTTATTAAAGGCTAGTCAAGGGAAGCAGTAGGAGTGGAGAGGGAACAAAGGAATCTGTAACTGGTTGTGATCAATTAGTTGTGAACGCCACGGTACTTGGCCCAGCCTATTTTCTGTATTCTTGCACTCACTCTATGTATCTTTCCTGCTGCCTCATTCTAATGGGACAGGGCAGAAATGAGTAAATGGATTGGTGGGTGAGTGGAGAGATTTTTCTGTTCTGTCTCTTAGCCGGTACCCAAGACTCTCCCTCCTTCCGCAGTCTGACCTCCAGTCTGACACTCCTCAGCTTGAAGCCACCCCCTGAACTCTTCCCTAGATACGCTATTCTTGTCCTCTGATCTTTTGCACCTGCTATTCTATTTATCTGGAATGTGCCATCCCCCTTGGGAATTCCTATCTTTCAAGCCTGATTAAGTGTTAGCTTTTTCATGTCTCATGCTAACCCCAGTTAGCCACCATACTCTGTGCTTTCCCCTGTCCTTGAATACTGGTGCTGTAGTACTTCCTTCCCTCCCTCTTGCAGTCCTGTATAAATGCTTGTAAAACCTGGGTGCAGAAACCAAATCTTTACATGTGAACCCTTTGAGCTCAAAGGCAGTGGTGTGCTTGAGCCTGCTCCTACCAGCTCAAGAGAGTTGATTCTGTGTAGCTCTTCCCAACTCTGCAATCAGTGACATCACATTAGCAGCTTGACGCTGGCCACAGTAAGAGCATTTGTATTATGAAAGTTGACAAATGCTTGTGGCGGGCGCCTGTAGTCCCAGCTACTCGGGAGGCTGAGGCAAGAGAATTGCTTAAGCCCAGGAGTTGGAGGTTGCTGTGAGCTGTGATGCTACAGCACTCTACCCAGGGTGACAGCTTGAAGCTCTGTTTATTTTTTTATTTTATTTTTTTGTAGAGACAGAGTCTCACTTTATGGCCCTCGGTAGAGTGCCGTGGCCTCACACAGCTCACAGCAACCTCCAACTCCTGGGCTTAAGCAATTCTCTTGCCTCAGCCTCCCGTGAAGCTCTGTTTAAAAAAAGAAAGAAAGAAAGAAAGAATTTGCATTTTCTCCAGAAGACTAAGTGATTATAATGCAAGGTCAGCCCACTAAAATGACAGACCTTTGTGCCAACATTGCCCTCCGTGGTTCAAGGAGTTAGGACTAATAACAGAAATTGATATGTAAGCCAGACCAAATCTTTATTTTATTATTTATTTATTTTTCAGACAGAGTCTCACTCTGTCGCCCTGGGTAGAATGCTGTGGTGTCATAGGTCAACAATTGAAATATATAGCCACATCAAATCCTTAATTTATTTATCGATTTAATTTTTTTTTTTTTTTTAAACAGAGTCTCACTTTGTCACCCTAGGTAGAGTGCCTTGGCATCACAGCTCACAGCAACCTCAAACACTTGGGCTCAAGCGATCCTCTTGCCTCAGCCTCCTGAGAAGCTGGGACTACAGGCGCCCATCACAATGCCTGGCTAGTTTTTCTATTTTTATTAGCGATGGAGTCTCACTCTTGCTCAGGCTGGTCTCGAATTCCTGAGCTTAAGCAATCCACCTGTCTCAACCTCCCAGAGTGCTAGGATTATAGGCACGAGCCACCGTGCCCGGCCCCAAATCCTTATTTTAACATCATCTTCAGCCATATTCCTCCCCGCCCACCAACCTTTAACTAAAACTCTCCAGTTTGGAGTTCCTCTCTCTGCTCTCCACTAGCAGAGGCTTAAGGGGCATCAGAGGTCAGGGAGATGGATGGAGAAGGGAAGGGCCTGAGTCATGCACACTGAATATCGATAGTGAGCTGGTGGGAGGCAAGAGACTGTTGTGTCGGGACCCCCAGGAACGGCTGTTCTGTAGTGCATGATCTCAGGTGAGCAGTTTGTGTGAGCTGCAGGGTTCTGTTGAGGTCGGGTAGCACCAGTAAGTCATGGATAGTTGAAACCAAGTCCCACTAAGCACAATGGCTGGGCAGGGATCACAGCTCAAGAGGCAAGACCAAATGGGAAGGACAAGGGGGACATCACAAATCAGGTGGGCAGTAGTCAAGCCAGCTCAAGCAGTTAAGTTTCAGGCCACCATCTTGGCAGGCAGTGTGAGCACCAGACCTGAGGAAGGGTGCATAGTGCGGCAGTTCTGGGCGGGGGCTGTTTGCCTGCTGAGCTTCGGGACATACCTCACTGATGTTGGCCCAGCCAGAGTCCACAGGTTTGACCTTCTAGCCATGGGTGGAATGGGGACTCTTTGGATACAGCTTTCTCCCCGCTGGGGTCCAGGCCTCCCTCCAGCATGTTCCCTCCTCCTGTGTTCAAGCTCTCTAGAAACTGGGGCGGGGGGTGGCAGGATCCCTGGGTCTCCTGAGCCCTGAAGGGCAGACTCGTTCCTCTCCAGGAAATGGCCAGTGATGAGCTAAGGGAATTGAGGAATGCCATGACCCAGGAGGCCATCCGTGAACACCAGATGGCCAAGACTGGTGGCACCACCACTGACCTCTTCCAGTGCAGCAAATGCAAGAAGAAGAACTGCACCTATAACCAGGTACAGCCCGTGTGGGGGAGGAGGCCCCGAGGGCGAGGAGGTGGGAACCGAGAGAAGCTTAGGGAGGAGCCGGAGGGAAAAAGGACTAGAACTCTCCAGGCTGCAAAGAGAAGGGCAATGCTGGTACACCCACCTGGTACCAAGTAGCTTCTAGAAAATGTTCTCCTGAGTTTGGAATCACCCAGCTATGTGTCTCTGAGGCTTGGACTGCCTTGAAGTGGGAAGAAGAGAACCAGACTCACAGAACTCTGAACTTCTGTAGGGTCACAGATGCTTCAAGAGAACTTAGCCACATGAAACCCAGCTCCCTCATTATACATACAGGGAAACTGAGGCTAAGATGGGGGGTGGGAGGGGTGGATGGGCTTTGCAGCTTTGCGCAAGGTGGCAGAGCGACCAGTGGCAGATAGAGTAATAAACCCAGATTCAGACCTTGCTGCCTACTGTCCAGCTAACTTGGTCAGTAAAGCCTAAGGGATTTAGCCCTGAGTCCTGTCAGTGAAGACCCCTGCCCTGGAGCCGAGAGCCGCAGAAGCTGTGGAGGTCCCTTCTCTGAAAATCAGAGAATGGCCTCCTATTTCCTGCAATTTTCAGAGTGCCCCTGGAGCACCGATATCCTTGGATTCTAATTGTTGTCTAGAACTCTGTACATTCCTCCATCTGTTTGGCAAGCAAGACTCTTCAAAAGCACCTTGCCTGCGGTGCTGTGTGACTCCAGCAGAAATACACTCAGCCTTGCCATTGTGGAGGCGACCCTGGGAGAGTTCTGATTCAGGAATTCAGGGGTGTTTGTGCAAGCTTCTGCTCTCTCCCAGCTAAGCAGGTTTCCATGTAGAGCGATGTGCCTTGCCTCCTTCCAGAAGTAAACTGCCCATTACCAAAGCGTTTCTTCCACAGAAAAGCCCCACTGATTTCCTTTCTCTGGTGTCACTGTTTTCCAGCACAAGGCTGTGTCTTCCTGGCAGTCTCCTGGGCTCCCTCATTAGTGGAGTGGTTCCTCCCACACCATAGATTCCCAGCTGACATCATTTGTAGCTGAATGTCAGCTAAGTAATAACTTTCTACGAGTCATGGCCAACCGGGGCTGGCCTTAAAAAATCAAAACAGCAACTGTTAAATCTGGAAATGCCAGAGCCCTGCTGTGAGAAATCCAGTTCCTACGCCTGCATGATGAAGTTAAGGGGCTGAGAAACTAGAAAACGTTACATGAAGTGGTCTCTTTGATCTTCAAGTCCTTTCCCTGTCTGGACCTCTGTTCTTCCACCTGTAAAATAAGGAAGATAAACTAGATGATCTCTAAGAATGTTTCCAGTTCACTGAGTTCTGATCAGTGAGTATGTCCAACAGGGTGTGTTCAGTGGTGAGTCAGAGAATACTTCCCATAGAAGATGAGTTTTGAGGCAAGAGAGGACAGATCAATTGCAAAGGATCAATAAGAGTAAAAATACAAAGGTCAAGTTAAGCCAGTGAGATACTGGGAATGTGCTGATAATATTGACAAAGAAGAAAGCATACATTAATGTAGTTCTCAGTGATACGGGAATTGCCAGGATGGGGGGGAATATCAGTACCAACCTCTGGATTTGAACCTGCTCCTAAAGACAGTGGGAGCCATAGCAGGTGCTAAAGCAGGAGATGGTTTCATGAGTGAGTTTTTTCTCTCTCAGGTGCAAACACGGAGCGCTGATGAGCCCATGACTACCTTTGTCTTATGCAATGAATGTGGCAATCGCTGGAAGGTCTGTATGCCTGTACCTTCCCCCCTCCCCTGTCAAGTGTAGACCCTGCCCCATGAAAGGAGTAGAATACCCACAGCCCAGAAGAGGCCTTGTGCATGGCAGGGCTTGCCAGCTTGCACAGAGTAGGCCTGCAGAACCACAGATACTGGTGGAGTGTTGTGGAGGTGGGGAGAGAGTGCATGTGCATGTTTTAATTTTGGAAGGGTGCCAAACTGGAGTGGGCTGCAGCCCACATTTTGTCACAGGATAGGCAAGTCTGTCATTTCAGCACAGATGGAATTGGCTTCCTGAGATCCACAGAAAGGAGGAAAAACAATAACACTCTGCATTTGGACCATACCTCTTTGCAAAGTGCTTTCACAGATGGCATTTTCTTTGAACCTGGCCATAGCCAGTGATTAGAGACAGGAAGCCTGAGCCTTGTCAGAGGGGAATTGCTCCCTAATGCCACCAGGCTATCCTCTCCTCCTAAGGCAGCTCTGGAAAAGCCAAGGCAGAGGTTTTGTATTCAGGCATGGAGCCAAGCATAGACTCCTTCTAGAGTGCTCCTCCCTGTCAGGTCTTCTTCTGGTCACATGATTTACATCAGTTTCCAGTTGCCATCTGACTTGCACATGCGCTATGTGATGTCTGGACTGCCAGCCATGCTACAGGTGCTCTAAAAGTTCTAAGGTACTTGGAAAGGAGTCCTTGACCCAGTGGGCAGCCCTGATTCCATTATTCTCTATTATCGTGTGATACTAAGCATATCACTCACCTCCCTGAGCAAAAGGGTAAGGATTCTCCCAGGGTTGATGTGAGAATTATGTGTTAACATACACTTTGCAAACAACTATAAGAATTGTTCCTTTAGGGCAGTGCCTGTGGCTCAGTGGGAAGGGCGCTGGCCCCATATAACGAGGGTGGCGGGTTCAAAGCCAGCCCCGGCCAAGCTGCAACAAAAAATAGCCAGGCGCTGTGGCAGGCGCCTGTGGTCCCAGCTACTCGGGAGGCTGAGGCAAGAAAATTGCCTAAGCCCAAGAGTTGGAGGTTGCTGTGAGCTGTGACGCTACGGCACTCTACCGAGGGCGACAAAGTGAGACTCTGTCTGAAAAAAAAATACTGTTTCTTTATAACATACATATATATTTTTAGAAACAGGGTCTAGCTTTGTTGTCCAGGCTGCAGTGCTGTGGTGCCATCATAGCTCACTGCAGCCTCAAACTCTTGGGCTCAAGGGACCCTCCTGCCTCAGCCTCCCAAATAACAGGCATATGGCATGTAATCCTAGTTACTTGGATTAAATTCACACCCATCTGATTTTTTAAATTACTCTGTAGAGGCCGGGTGGGCATGGTGGCTCATGCATATAATCCTAGCATTCTTGGAGGCTGAGGCATGTGGATTACTTGAGCTCATGAGTTTGAGACTAGCCTGAGCCAGAATGAGACCCTGTCTCTAAAAATAGCTGGGCAGGGCGGTGCCTGTGGCTCAGTGGGTAGGGCGCCAGCCCCATATACTGAGGGTGGCAGGTTTGAATCCAGCCCCGGCCAAACTACAACAAAAAAGTAGCCAGACATTGTGGTGGGTGCCTGTAGTCCCAGCTACTTGGGAGGCTGAGGCAAGAGAATCACCTAAGCCCAGGAACTGGAGGTTGCTGTGAGCCGTGTGATGCCACAGCACTCTACCCAGGGTGCTAAAGAGAGACTCTATTTCTAAAAAATAAAAATAAATTAATTAATTAAAATAGCTGAGTATTACGGTGGGAGCCTATAGTCCCAGCAACTTGGGAGGCTGAGACAAGAGAATCACTTGAGCCCAAGAGTTTGAGGTCGCTGTGAGCTATGATGCCACGATACTCTACTGAGAGTGACAGGTGAGACTCTGTCTCAAAAAAAAATATTTTTTTTTAAGAGATAGGGTCTTGCTATATTGCCCAGGCTGATACTGAACTCCTAGCCTCAAGAGATTCTCCTGGGCAGCGCCTGTGGCTCAAAGGAGTAGGATGCCGGCCCCATATGCTGGAGGTGGCGGGTTCAAACCCAGCATGGGCCAAAAACTGCAAAAAAAAAAAAAAAAAGAGAGAGAGAGAGAGATTCTCCCACCTCTGCTTGGGATTACAGGCATAAGCCACTGTGCCTGGCCCCGTTTTATAATATTATTCTCACTTTCAGATGAGGAAATTGAGCTATAGAAATGGTTAAATAGGGCGGCGCCTGTGGCTCAGTGAGTAGGGCGCCAGCCCCATATGCCGAGGGTGGCGGGTTCAAATCCAGCCCCGGCCAAACTGCAACCAAAAAATAGCCGGGCGTTGTGGCGGGCGCCTGTAGTCCCAGCTGCTCGGGAGGCTGAGGCAAGAGAATCGCGTAAGCCCAAGAGTTAAGAGGTTGCTGTGAGCCGTGTGACGCCACGGCACTCTACCCGAGGGCGGTACAGTGAGACTCTGTCTCTACAAAAAAAAAAAAAAAAGAAATGGTTAAATAACAAGCATAAAGTCACAGTTTGGAGCACTGTCTTCCATTTCTCCAAATTCCTGATAAATTTATTTTTCTTACTAAGGGCCTCAATAGCTCTTATTGGGACCTCATTAGAGCTGTCATATTTTTTTAAGGTAAAAGCCAGATGATTATGTATTTTTTCTTCATTCACTTCTCAAGCACTTAGAGATGGACTCAGCATAGTGGCTCTAGGTGGTTTAGAGCATGGACTCTGACACAGGCTCAAATTCTAGCTTTACCCTTTATAAAGTAACTTAGCTAAGTTACTGAACTCACTAAGCCTGGGTTTCCTCATCTGTAAAGTGGGAGTATTAGTATGTAGCCCACTGAGCTGTTTTTGTTTTGTTTTGAGACAGAGTCTCATTATGTCACCCTTGGTAGAGTCCCATGGCATCACAGCTCACAGCAACCTCAAACTCTTGGGCTTAAGCGATTCTCTTACTTCAGCCTCCCAAGTAGCTGGGACTACAGGCCCCCTCCACAACACCCAGCTCTTTTATTGTTGTTGTTGTTGTTGTCATTGTTGTTTAGCAGGCCCAGGCTGGGTTCAAAACCACCAGCCCCGGTGTATGTGGCTGGCACTGTAACCACTGAGCTACAGGTGCCGAGCCCCCACAGAGCTGTTTTGAGGATTAGAGAAGGGAATACATGTAATGCATTATCAAGGACTCTGACATCTCATATGGCACTTTGTCAAATTAGAGCAAGATGTCCCCTCCTCCAGGCAGACATGGTATAGGGCAAACATCATGGGCTGAATTTCAGTCTCAACTTACCCCTTTGGCTAGGCTCTTTTGTGCAGTCAACAACTTGCACAACCATACAATAATTGCCCTAAGGACCTAAATGCCTGGTACATAAAAACCACTATTCTTACGATTTTGAGTGTGTTTATCTACTAGTATTTTGGGAGTTTCAGCAAGTTGCTTAGCTCTTTGAGCTGCTTCCTTACCTATAAAAATAGGGGGGGATAATAATGCCTAGTGCATAGTGTGATTGTAAGGATAAAAAGAATTAATACATGTTATTACTTCCTGGCTCACAGTAAATGCTCAATTAAATGTAGCCTTTTTTTTTTTTTCCTGAGATAGAGTCTCACTTTGTCACCCTCTGTAGAGTGCCATGGCTTTATCGCTCACAGCAACCTCAAACTCTTGGGCTCAAGCAATTCTCTTTGCCTTAGCCTTCCAAGTAGTTGGGACTACAGGTGTCCACCACAACACCCGGCTATTGGGTCTCACTCTTGCTCAGGCTGGTGTAGAACCTGTGAGCTCAGGCAATCCACCTGCCTTGGCTCCCAGAATGCTAGGATTACAGGTGTGAGCCACTGCACCTGGCCCTAAATGTAGCTCTTTTGATTGTTCTGTCCAGTAAAGGACATTTTGTATGCTTTAAACCCAATATGCTCCTTTATTCCTGGGAGAGACAGGACCCAGCAGAGGTGGGGGTGGAGGTCAGGACCCTACAGCTTCTGACATGTTCAGATAGTGACCTTTGCCATGTGGGAGACCTAAACTCTGAACAAGTGATAAATATTAGTCACGGTCAACCATAAATTGAGAGCCCACCACATGTCTGACATGATTAGTATTCGTTTATTACCTGATATCATTCACAGACATTATGATCTCATTTTACAGGTGAGTGGTTTGGTCATGGTCGCACAGCTAATAATGGCAGAACTGGGAATTGGACTGTGGCTCCAGACCCCCTACTTTCTTTTTCATGTTCCCCCCACAACCTCCTTGGATGATGCAAAGACACTTCTCAAATTCTGTTGCCTTTTGGTTTTGTAGTTCTGCTGATGAGACAGCCGGCCAGGATGACAGTGAACAAAGTGAAGAAGGACAAAGAGGAAGCATTAAACTGTCTGAACTGAAGAAAAAAATAAAAACTAAAATGAAGAAAAATACTGAACTCTGAATGGGGTCGTAGGGATTAGTGGAAGAATTCTTTTGCAAATGAATAATCCGTCACTTATAACAACTGGCCAAGGGGGCAGCCTAATTGGAGTACAATACTAAGAATCTTTTTTTTTTTTTTTTGAGACAGAGCCTCAAGCTGTCACTCTGGGTAGAGTGCTGTAGCATCACAGCTCACAGCAACCTCCAACTCCTGGGCTCAAGCAATTCTCCTGCCTCCGCCTCCCAAGTAGCTGGGACTATAGGCGCCAGCGTCCGGCTATTTTTTGGTTGCAGTCATCGTTGTTGTTTGGCAGGCCCAGGCTGGATTAGAAACCGTCAGCTCAGGTGTATGTGGCTGGCACCCTAGCCACTTGAGCCACAGGCGCTGAGCCTTAAGAATCTTTATTGACAAACCTCTTGTAGAAACACCTTGAACCTGAGGTATCCTATTTTTGACAGTGGGCTAGCAGGCCTTTGCTTTGAGCTCCTTCCCTGCCATCTGAATCTCTCAGCATTTTCTGAATTGAAAAATACCTTACGCCTGTAATCCTAGCACTCTGGGAGGCTGAGGCGCGTGGACTGGCTGATTTGAGACCAGCCTGAGCAGAGCCAGACCCCACCTCTTAAAAAAAAAATTGCTGGGGGGCATTGTGGCAGGCACCTGTATTCCGAGCTACTTGGGAGGCTGAGGCACAAGGATCACTTGGGCCCAAGAGTTTGAGCTTACTATGAGCTATGATGTGATGGCACTCTACAAGGGCAACAGAGTGAGACTCTGTCTCAAAAAAAAAAAAATTTTCAACACAAATCCTTCCCCACCCCCCACCTCAGAGTTGCAGGAGCAGAATAGTTGATAAACGGTTTGGCTTTAGCAGACATTACTTCCACACCATGTAGAAGTATATCTTCCCTACTCTTTCTTCGTCTCTTCCCAAACTCTCTGCTATTCCCTCTCTACAGGTGGCTGTGGGGGCCTTTGAGGATAGGAATAGATCCTTTTGAACTCAGGCTTTCTAAGTGAAGGTTACAGCAGTGCCTCTGACTCCATGTTCCCTTTCTGAGCCTCAGAACCTGCCTAGGCCCTAGCAACATGCTCCATCTGTAGCCCGAGCTTCAGAAGATGTTTGCAGAGCCCAGGGAGTTTGTCATGCTTCTTTCATGATGATACTGGCTTGCTTTTGATGCTAATAGGAACTTTAGGCAAAGCTGGAACTTCTGGAAAAGACTTAGGGCAGCAGTTGGGACAACTACAGCTCTGGTTCCTAGTATGCTTGGGGCATCATCCACTCTGGACATCATCCTCCTGCTACTCATCAAGTGCCTTCTGTAGATGAAGCCTATTAATAAACTAGGTACAGAAGTCTGCCACCATCTTTAGCTTTTTAATAGATTTGGAGGGAGTCCCTTGGAAAGGTTGAAAATCCTCTCACAAATGATACGACACAGAGAGCTCAGAGATGGAGGATGAGGACTGGAACCCAGGTCTGCTTCCTGTCACTGTGGTTCTATAAGAGATCCAGAGCTATTCACCTGCTCAGTCCTTACCTTCCAGGAGGTCACAGCCTAGCAGTGAAAGAAACCATAGGCACAGACTTCCACACCAGATGGCATGTGATAAATGGCACATTTGAGGTACGAACATTATCCACATTAGTGCAGGAGAATGTTGCTTAGAAACCCAGGTGCTTGTTAAACTTTAATATGGATAGGAATCCCCTGGGGTTTGTGCTAAACTGCAGATTCTGATTCAGTGGGTCTGGGGTGGGGTCTGAGATTTTTCATTTTAACAAGCACCCAGGTGAGGCCAATGCTCTTGGTCCAAGGACCACACTGTGAATACTAAGGACTTAGATGTCCAGATTTTTCTTTCTTTTTTTTTTTTTTTTTGTAGAGACAGAGTCTCACTTTACTGCCCTCAGTAGAGGTCCGTGGCGTCACACAGCTCACAGCAACCTCCAGCTCTTGGGCTTACGCGATTCTCTTGCCTCAGCCTCCCAAGTAGCTGGGACTACAGGTGCCTGCCACAACGCCTGGCTGTTTTTTTTTGTTGTTGTTGCAGTTTGGCCGGGGCCGGGTTTGAACGCACCACCCTCGGCATATGGGGCCGGCGCCCTACTCACTGAGCCACAGGCACCGCCCGGATGTCCAGATTTTTCTTTGTTTTATTTATTTATTTTTTGAGACAGAGTTTCACTTTGTCACCCTGGGGTAGAGTGCCGTGGTGGTGTCATAGCTCACAGCAACCTCAAACCCTTGGGTTCAAGTGATCCTCTTGCCTCAGCCTCCCAAGGAGCTGGGTCTACAGGCATGTGTCACTACACCTGGCTGGTTTTCTATTTTTAGTAGAAACACAGGTCTTGCTCAGGCTGGTCTCCAACTCCTGAGCTCAAGCAGTTCACCCACCTCAGCTTCCCAGAGTGCTAAGAGATTTTTCTCTGTAATATCTAATCCTCCATCCAAATATCTAGAAACTAAAAGCAGGAGAAACTAGCAATCGCTCTTAATGAATAAGGTCAGTAAAGGTTACTTTGGAGTGAGTTTCTTAAAGATGGCACCCTGGGGGCGGCGCCTGTGGCTCAGTTGGTAAGGCGCCGGCCCCATATACCGAGGGTGGCAGGTTCAAACCCGGCCCCAGCTGAACTGTAACTAAAAAATAGCTGGGCGTTGTGGCAGGCGCCTGTAGTCCCAGCTACTTGGGAGGCTGAGGTAAGAGAATCGCTTAAGCCCAGGAGTTGGAGGTTGCTGTGAGCTGTGTGATGCCATGGCACTCTACCGAGGGCCATAAAGTGAGACTCTGTCTCTACAAAAAAAAAAAAAAGATGGCACCCTGGGACAATTTTCAGTAGTCACAATCTGAATATCTCTTGTGTTCCCTGCGTCATAGGGATTTAGAGCATAGGAAAAAAACAAAACCAGATCCACACCCTCAAAAAACCTTACTGTTTACAAAGGAGATGAGTCAGATTAAACAGCAAAAGAACAAGTCAGCTCAAGTCCATACATCTATATGGTACACATCTACAGTCACAGAAGGACACAGAAGAGCCCCAATAGGCTATAGACTACGTTCATCAGCAGGTGGCAATACCAAACTCACGAGCCTTCCTGTATCCATCTGGATACACGCCAATTCACGCTGCCCACAGTGACAGATTGGCATAGGCTTTTTGAAATTGCAAATCTGATCATGTTAAGAGTCCCCCATTCTACCATCCCCCATTAAAATCTTCCATTTTCCCTTATTACTCTTGGCCTCTGCCTCACCCCTGCACTCTGCTCAGCCACACTGGTCTTCTCTGAGTCCTTCATATCGTGCTGTGCTCCTTGAACACATGGTTTAACCCCATCTCCTCCTTCATATCAAAGATAAAGAAGGTATGAGTTACAAGTGAGTTAACATTACCTTCTGCCACCCAGGAAGGCTTTCTAGGGGAGGGGACATAATTACTGGAGGAAAAAGACATGTTAGGTGAGGTGAAATAGACTGGTAGTGTGCTCAGGATGCAGGAGAAAAGGTCTCCCTGCAATGTTAGGGCCAAAATATCTTGAAAATTTCAAGTCCATTCAAAATCCTGTGGCAAATTTAGATGATATTTTCATAAGGTTTCAGGAACTTAAAATGCTATCCAGTATAAGTCTTTCTTCCTAATCTCATCCAGACTGCCAAATCTGTGTCATTAGCCACAATTTTTCTTTAGTTTAAGACTTACTTTACCAAGTGCCTATTTGGATATCTCCTCCTAAGCACCCCACTGGGCCTCTCAAAACAAAATCAGTCTGAACTTTCTTCGTCTTCTTGTTTTTCCCCTGAGACAGTTTCACTCCATGCACTGGATAGAGAGGGCTGTGGTGTCACAACTCACAGCAACCTCAAACTTTTGGACTCAAGGGATCCTCTGGCCTCACCCTCCCAAATAGCTGGGACTGCAGGCTCCCGCCATAACACCCAGCTAATTTTTTTTTTTTTTTGTAGAGACGGAGTCTCACTTTATGGCCCTCGGTACAGTGCCGTGGCCTAACACAGCTCATAGCAACCTCCAACTCCTGGGCTTAAGCGATTCTCTTGCCTCAGCCTCCCGAGTAGCTGGGACTACAGGCGCCCGCCACAATGCCCGGCTAACACCCAGCTAATTTTTATATTTTTAGTAGAGACACGGTCTTGCTTTGCTCGGGCTAGTCTCAAACTCCTGAGCTCAAGCAATCCGCCTGCCTCGATCTCCCAGAGTGCTAGGATTGATTACAGGCGTGAGCCACTGTGCCTGACCAGTCTGAACTCACTGTAATGCACCTCTTCTGTCTTTTTTCTATTTCTGTCACCTAGTTCATTTCTTAGAACCATCTGTGACCCTGTTCTCTTGCCCTCTTTGTCAGTTACCAGTTCTACATCTCCCTTGACTAAGCCATCTTCCCGTTGCCATCACCATGGACATGTCCTTTCAGGCTGGGCACGGTGGCTCACGCCTGTAACCCTAGCACTCTAGGAGGCTGAGGTGATTGCTTGAGCTCAGGAGTTTGAGACCAGCCTGAGCAAGAGACCTCATCTCTAAAAAACTAGCCAGGTGTGGTGGGTGGGCATTGGTAGTCCCAGCTACTCAGGAGGCTGAGGCAGGAGGATTGCTTGAGCTCAAGAGATTGAGGTTGCTGTGAAATATGATGCCACAGGACTCTATTGAGGGCAACAAAGTGAGACTGTCTCAAAAAATAAACAAAGAAACAAATGGCCTTTCAGGTTTTCTTTTTTCTGGGACTGTACAAAGGCCTTCTCCTGGTGTCCCAAGTCAAAGCCCTCTCTCCCCATTTTCCCTGCATCTACCCTGCTGGCTCTGAGCAGCATTCCCCCAATCATCTTCAGCAGATTCCACCAGCTATCAAATAAAATTCAGTTCCCTTGGTTTGACTTTGAAAGCTCTATCTGGCTTTTTGTTTTCCTGGGAGCTTTTATTTCTTTGCCCCACTGGACTCTTGAGCTCTGCCTGGCTTGGCTTTGGTGGTTCATCTTGTGCTCCAGCCTAAGGAAGAGATTTGCCCTGTGTTTGAGTACCCGATGGACCTTCCCACTTATTTTTTTTTTGAAATGTTAAATATTCTTTATTTGACATTACACATAAACCACACTAAAATGCCTTTCAATAAATAAAAGGCAGCATTTTAGTAGGCCCAGGGAAATTAGGTTGGCATAACAAAGATCAAAAATACAAAGTAAACATTACTACTTTCTCTCCAGCCCTCACCTTTAACAGGCTAATGAACACCAATTAAAACACCAGTGAGTCTTGTTTGGTTCTGAGACAGTGATGGGATTTCCCCAGTATTTAAACATATTCACATAATCAGTTATATAAATCTCAATATAAAACCAATCTTCAATAAGTTTTGGGGTGGCAATTGGCAGAATAGGCAGGATGCCTATTCTGATTCCTTCTCCCCAGTCTAGTCCAAATCTTAAACATTCTTCAAGGCATCACCTCAGATGCTCATCTTCTGTGAAGTCTCTGATCCCCTGGCAAAATGAGATAGTTCCTCAGAACTCCTGCGGCCCATACACGTTGCATTCTACCATGAGAACGATTCCTTTACTATTTCTTTGTATGACTGTGACAATAATATTAATCACTGAGCATTTACTAGCTGGGCACATTGTATAACTTCTCCATGCTTCCATTTTTCTCTGTAAAACAGTCGTAACAATGGCTCATGCCTCAGAGGGTGGTTGTGTGTAAGAATTCATTGAGTTAATATAAGCAAAGCACTCAGAATCATGTCTGACACACAGTGACTGATTAGTAAATAGTAGCTATTGTTATTATTAATGAGTGTAGGGGAGCACTTTATATTGATTGTCTCAACGAACCCTCTGACCCTATGAACTAGGTTACTATTATTATAGTTTAAAAAAAAACTGTAGTAAAATACATATAACATGAACCATTATAAGTGCACAGTTCTGTTGGGTTAAGTACATTTGAGGTGCTATGTGGCCCATCCCTAGAACTCTTCATTTTGGAAAGTGAACTTTTATATTCATTAAACAACTCCTCCTTTCTCTCTCCCTCCAGGCCCTAGCAACCACTCTATGTTCTGTCTCTATGGATTTGTATTATTATGGTTTTTACAGATCTAGAAAACCAAAGTTCCAAGAGTAATTCACTTCTAGCAGACAGAACCTGGATTTGGACCCAAGCCCTCAGTCATGTTCTGAGCCACTCTGAAACACAGTTTGATCTCACACAGCATCTGTGATGTGTTTTACCTTCTCCCATAATGATCATGGCCACCATGTCCCAAGACCTTCCTCTGTGCCATTCTCACATGGTGGTTGAGAATGGCAGCCCTGCAATCATTATGAGCAGTGGAGTTCTATTTCCCAGCTCAGATTCTGATCTAGAATAGGGTTCAGTGAATATGGGTCTATTTGATATCTTTTTGTTTTGTTTTCATTCTTACCTACTTTATATCTGTATTATTATTATTATTATTTGTTAAATCATAGCTGTGTACATTAATGTAATCATGGGGTACCATGCGCTGGTTATATATACAATTTGAAATATTTTCATCACATTGGTTAACATAGCCTTCCTGGCATTTTCTTAGTTATTGTGTTAAGACATTTATATTCTACATTTAGTAAGTTTCACATGTACCCTTGTAAGATGCACCGTAGGTGTGGTCCCACTATTTACCCTCCCTCCACCTATCCCCCCTCCCCTATTTGATATCTTTAAGTAGTAGAATCAATACTATTAATAAATAAGTGTTGTACATTTTTAATGCAATTGTCTACATTTTTTAAAAATATTGATTCTTTATGGAGAAAACTAACTGAAATGCAAGAGGTCATACCCAGCTTCCCAGTCCTCTCCGCTCCACATTCCTGCAGAGTCAATCTGCTGTTCTCACCCCAGGCTGCCCCCATCTGCACCTCCACCAGCTTTGCAGATCAACAGCCAAAGGCAGAGAGAGACAAATGGGCAGGAGGCAAGGGGACATAAGAGAGCATCCCTGCTCTGCTTCCTCCCCCTGCTGCTACACCCCCATACACTTCACTCTAGCCACAACCGATACTCAGCCATTCTGGAACTCACTCTGTCCTTTCACACCTCCATGCCTTCACACATGCTGTTCTTAGAAGACTGGAATGCTTTCCCTCCTACCTTCTCTACCTCCACAGTTCCTATAGTCTTAGCAAGCCAGCTCAGATGGTACCTCTTCTGTGAAGCCTCCCCCTTTCTCCCCCAGCTAGGAGCCCGCCCCATCCAGGGTACAGACTAGTTCACCCCTTACTATAGCATTTGAACTACAACAACTGTAAGTTAATGTGTCCCCCATGTCCCCAATTCCTTGTGCAGTGAAGAGCCTTTATTGCCTTTCCTAGCAGGGGTCAAGAGAAGCCCAGGTCACTTTTTTTTTTTCTGAGACATGGTCTTGCTTTTTTGCCCAGGCTAAAGGGCATCATCATCATCATAGCTCACTGCAACGTCAAACTCCTGGGCTCAAGCCATCCTCCTGCCTCAGCCTCCCAAATAGCTATGACTACAGGCACGTGCCACCATTCCCAGCTGATTTTTCTATTTTTTTGTAGAGACAGGGTCTTGCTACATTGCTCTGGTTTTGAACCACTAACCTCAAGTGATCTTCCCACTTCAGCCTCCCAAAGTGTCAGGACTACAGGCATGAACCACCACACCTAGCCCACTTTGATATTTTGTCTATTTGTGTATGTGGTCAGCTCCTTAACCACCGAGCTATAGGTGCTGAGACTTTTTTTTTTTTTGAGACAAAGACTCATTTTGTTGCTCTTAGTAGTGGTGTCACAGCTCACAGCAACCTTAAACTCTTGGGCTTCAGTAATTCTCTTGCTTTAGACTCCCAAGTAGCTGGGACTACAGATGCCTGCCACAATGCCCGACTATCTTTCTGTTGCAGTTGTTACCATTGTTTAGCAGGCCTGGGCTGGGTTCAAACCCACCAGCCTGGTGTTTGTGGGCAGCGCCCCAACCACTGAGCTTTGGGCGCTGAGCCGTTTCCCTATCTATTTGAAAATGAAGACAAATCTGTATTACAAACATGGAGGCATATGAGTTCTGACAGTTAAGCTTGCAAAGTCATCCTAGAAAAAATGCTATATATCTCATTGCTGAATATCACTATAGTCACCTTTTAAGTCCCTTGGCCATCTGGTGACCATAGTGATATTTGGCAATAAGGTATGTAGCACTTTTCCTAGGATGACTTCGAGAACTTAATTGTCAGATCTGTACAACAACAGCTCTGATGGCCATTTCAGAAAGAGTTCCAAATTGCTTTGAAGGGTGGACCAGGCCCTGGTGTTGGTGCATAGCTTTCCAAAGGGAGACTGTAATGATGTTTAGCGATAAGGTATGTAGCACTTTTTCTAGGACAAGTTCACAAACTTAACTGTCCAACCTTGTATTTTTAAAAATTTAACAAATTAGGGGCGGCGCCTGTGGCTCAATGAGTAGGGCGCCGGCCCCATATGCCGAGGGTGGCGGGTTCAAACCCAGCCCCGGCCAAACTGCAACAAAAAAATAGCCGGGCGTTGTGGCGGGCGCCTGTAGTCCCAGCTGCTCGGGAGGCTGAGGCAAGAGAATCACATAAGCCCAAGAGTTAGAGGTTGCTGTGAGCTGTGTGACGCCATGGCACTCTACCCAAGGGTGGTACAGTGAGACTCTGTCTCTACAAAAAAAAAAAAAAAAAATTAACAAATTAATATTTCTGTTGTTAAAAAACATTATGACATAATTGCACTGCTCATAAGACAATGATAGGATTTATTAAATTGGAATAATTTACAGTGCTGTACAGGCACAGTGGTCTGGTAATTGAGCACAAGTTCAAGGATATACAAGGAGGGTCTTTGATGAAATTGCCCAGTGGATCTGATCCGTATAAACCCATTTAGAGACAATGTCAAAAGCCTAAATGGGAGAGCTTGGCCAAATGGTTCTCCTGGCCCCTTTCCCCAGTGATAGGCTGTAATGCTGCCTTTCCACACAGCAGGTGCTCATTGGTTGCTGAGTGATGGAAACAAATACAGCTTTCCAACTTGGTTTTTGAAAACCCACATACAGTAAGTATTCCGGGGAAACCCTGAAGTTCTGAACAATGGAGCAGGAAGCCACTTCCTCCTCCAGTGACCCCAACCCTCAGAGTCCAGCTGAACTCTGCAACAGGAAGTTGCACTCCTCCCCTAGGGGCTCCATCCTTTGAAATGTAGTCAAGCTTTCCATCCAATCTCAGTCTCTCTGCTCCTCCACCCTCTGGAGGGACCCAGGTGAAGAAAGAAAAAAGCACTTACTCACAGAAGGAGGCAAGCAGCCAAGCTGAGCTCAGAGAGTCTCCTGCCCACCCCTCCCCGCAGCCCTAAGGAATAAAAGAAAGACCAAGAGGACAAAGAACAACTTAAAGCACTAGAGCAATGAAGTAGCGGGAAGGCCTAAGAAAGTTTACAAAGCAATCTATCAGAGAGGGGATGAAAAAGGGAGCCCCACTGGGCCGAGAGGCTCAAGGCCACAGCATACTTTAGGCTCAGTTAGAAACCTGCGATTAAAAAAAAAAAAAAAAGAAACCTGCGATTACTCAGCCAAAGTCCGAACTGATCCCCCTCCTCACTCCAAAGAGTTTGGTTATTAATCCTTGACCCAGAGGTTTCCCTGACTGAGGCCTCAACTTGCCCGTTGTTGGCAGCACCGAGTACCTCTGCTCTACTAGGCTCAAAACACCATGCACTTGAACCCACCAAACAGGCCCAGCTTCCAGTTCTGTCTGAATTCCCAGCAGAAATACAATGTGAGGATAAGGTCACCTGTAGAGCCTCACAGCTATTGAGTCAGTCTGATGTCCCAGATTTTTAAACTGTTAAACCTACAGGCCTTTTTGGAAATCTCTCCTACTAACAAAACCAGGATTAATAAAAATACAGTTATCATCCAAGTGTTCATGTGTGTGGAGTGCTTTAAATCATTTCACTTAGTCCTCACAATATCGTTAGGTCTGATTACCCCCATTTTACAGAAAGAGATTTTCAGTGACATTTCAAAAGATACATAGCCTAGATTCCAACCCAAGTCTGTCTGACCTTGATGTCCACACTCTTTGCACTGAGGATACTACCTCTTGGGAAGCCTCCAGGATTCCATTTTATGTGGTGCCCAGATCAATTTTAGATGGGGTAGGTCGGTCCAATTCTGTGGCATCTGAAGAATTACTAGCCCCGCAGTTGGGGATGGGAGGAGTAGGGGTGGGGAGGGTCCTACTTGTCCTTTTTAGACACTTGAGTAATTTAACCATAAATAACTGGGCACTGGGAACAGGACACTAATAGAAGCATGGCCTGGAGTCATGTTTGAAAAAAAATTCAAGTCCCTCAGTGGGTGGATGTATCTGCAAAACAAAAGAAAATCCCCTTTCCCAGCCCAGGCAAAGAAGTCTCCTGTACAGTTAGAGACAACAGGCTTCTGGGCACGTAGCCAAGGTTCTGGGGATATTTATAACTTGAAGAGGGTGGGAGTCCCTAATAAGCTGCTATATTCTTTTTCCATCACTTCCCTCTCCAAGGCTACAGCAAGCTCGGAGCTCTTCCCCACGCAGAATGCCTGCTTTCCCTAGTGCTCGACTTCCATTGTCTAATTCCCTCATCCTAGCTGGGGAAAGGGAAGGCTGCAAGTCCTTCCGTTCTGAGGAACTCCAGCTGAATGCAGCTTAGTCGCTGGTGGCGTTTCTTGGCCAGTTGCTGTGGTCTCAGGGATCGCCTGTGAGCCTGTGGTTTCTCCGAGCTGCCTGAGAGTCAGGTCTCAGGAATCTGTGAGTCTTTAGTATCAGACTACAATCTCTGACCTCCGGGTTTCGCCTGCAAGTCGACGGAAAGAGATCTATCTACCTGCGGGGTATCTCCGTATCTACCGTAATCTTAAGAATCTTTCGGAACGCCAGGTCTTAAGGAACTCTGTGGCTTTGGGATCTGTTTGCAGCCCCCTTAAATCTTGGAGCCAGCGACCTTGTGGCTCTTTCGCCAGCCAGGAGGTAAGTCTGTTCGGCTTCCTACCTTCATTCGGACAGGGACTGCTAACATCCCTAGGGCCCGCCTAAATCAGGCTCTTAGAAGGCCAGGAACCCTTCTAGCAGACAAGCTCTCACAGATGATAAGGACCATCCGCCCCTGCCATGGAGCCCGGCTATCTCCTCACCCGCCCTGTCCCCCACCCCGCTTCTGATTTCCCAGAGTTTTTCTTCCCCTCGGCTGGGCGCTACTCAGTCCGCCTCTCAAGGGGCGCCCTCTTTAGAAGGACGCGGTCATACGCGTCTACAGGGTTAATAGTGATGGAGACGAGACACCGCAAGGCACAGCCTGGGACAGCACTGGCCGGACGGGCGGCGCGGGGCCTCCCGAGAGCCGGATTCCGCGCGGCAGATGAGCGCAGCGGGCGCTGCCGGGAGATGTAGTGCGGGGGCGGGGCCCAAAGTTCCAGCGCGGCCACCGAGTCTCCCCTGGGGAGTGGGCGGCTGCCGCTTTCCCCACTGGCCTGAGCTGTCAACCAAGGGCTAATCCTAGCGGAGCTGGACACAGGCCAGCGCCTAGATTAGGCCAGACATCGCGGATAATAAGGTCCTATCCAAAGAAGCTTCTAGGACATGAGAAGGAAGCAACCACCCTGGCTTAATCGGACCGTGGTTTCCACAAGAAGAGAAAGAGATATAATCCGCCCTGGCAAGAAGGACGCGCTTCCTTCTTCGCCCTTTTGTTCTTTTCCCTCCTCTGCGCTTGGCCGCTGACTGGCTTTTGTAAGCCAGAATGGAACTCTAACTCCCGGCAGCCCACCCGGACAGGCGCAGGCGTGATAGAGGTGCTCAGCCACGCTGCAGGAGGCGGGCCTAGTGTTCGGCATCTAATTGGCAGAGTGTTTTGCGAGTTTCCCTCGCTGATTGGCTGAGGCAGCTGCCGGAAAGGACCCAGCCTTGAGATGGAGCAGAGGCGTTCTGTGGGCTGGGCTGAGAGCCTCCTCCCAGAGATCGCGTCGGCCTGACCCACCCCGGCCCTGGAGGGACCCAGCCAGGGGGCTGTCTTAGTGGTTTTCAACATTGCCTCCATCCCGTGGTGGCAGAAACACAGAGGGCGGGTTGCGTTTGCCGGCCAGCGAGGAGAGTGATCCGGCCCAGGTCCAGAGCCCTCCCTGCCCGCCTTGCGGCCACAACTCCAGCCCTGGGGAGTGGGCAGGGCCTGTTTTCAGTGCCTCATGCCCTGCTTTTCGCCTCCTTCAGTGCTGTCTGCTAGCTGCTTTTCCTGCTCTCTCTCCCGGGAGGCGAACCCTTGTGCCCGAGATGGCAGCCACCCTGCTCATGGCTGGGTCCCAGGTAAGCCGGGGGTGGCTTCTCGGACCTTGCCTCTGCCTACCCACCTCATCTGGCGTTTCTCTGCTCTGCAGAGCCCTGTAGGAAATTCCCTGGGATTAGTAATCCGCTCGCTTTGGTTTTTTGCCTCCAGAGGCCTAGTGCTAGGCCAGTATAGGCATAAACAATCATATATTGAACACCTGTTGTATACCTTTAAATACTGGGGAGATAAAAGGATGGGCAAGAGGGGCGCGGCCTGCCTGCTCACAATCTGTTAGGGGAAAAGACACATCCGGTTAACAATGTTACAATGTGGTAAGTGCTCTATTTGCCGTAGAAACAAAGTATTGTAGTGTGGAAACTAAGAAGTGGGAGTGATTTAGTCTATCAGGGGGTATCCAAGGGAGGAGTGGAACGGAGCAGAGGGATGGGGAGGTACTGAAGAACAGATGGTATTAGAGCATGGTCATAAAGAATAGTGGAATTTCACTAGTCTGAGAAAGGTATTTCAGGAAAAGAGGGACGTGGTGAATCAAGATGGAGTGATGGAAGTGCTAAATGTGTTGTGAGAAACGTGGCTAGAGGATAAGATTCTCCAAGGGGGGCAAGGATAGCTGGCCAGGAGATCAGAACAATCAGCTTAGAAATTGTTCCTTTCTTTACCACATTTCTTGTTTGCATGTTTATTTCTTCTTTGGGTTCTACAGATCAAACTTAATATCTTTTGCCTCCTGAACATTTCTAACCATGCCTCTAATTTCAAGAAGAAAAATTGGTACTAACCACAGATAGCAAGTATTGAGGAAGTACTGTGTGATTTCAGGCACCTGTGGCATTTGAAGATATGGCCATGTATCTCACCCGGGAAGAATGGAGACCTCTGGACCCTACACAAAGGGACCTTTACAGGGATGTTATGCAGGAGAATTATGGAAATGTTGTTTCATTAGGTAAGTAAGGATTCTACTTTTCTTTGTCCCCACGTTTTTGATACTGTGTCAAAATGCCTTAGCTCTTTCAACACAGCTTAGTTGTTTGATATTTAAAGCACTTAATTGGATATTGTCTTGAGTTGAGTCCCAAGGCAAATCTCTGAATGTGGGAACATCCAAGTCATATTGTCTAAAAAGAAAAAGGAGTTTCACACATTTTAGAAACATTCAGATTTTGTGTGCCCTAAGTCATTTGCCATTTTCCAGCCTGTTTGTACAGATCACTGACCAAACAGGTCTGACATAATGGTGCTTGCCAGAATATAAATGCCCCTGTAAATGGTGCTTTTAATCGAGGTTACTAGAAGATGAGCTAGGTTAATGGGAGGGCAAAAACCACCTTTTGGGGTTTGTTACAGCTTCTGCTTTAGGTACTTTATCTGAGTAGGCTGTTGTCTAGAGATGTTTCATGATCATAGATTTCATGTGTATCAAATGGTGCTCCAGAATCACAAATTCTATTAGAGAGAGCTGCTGTTTAGCTTTCAGAGTCTGCAAACTGGTCTTCTCTTAGCTATCCTTTGGTCAGGGTATAACTAAAATAAACAGTACATTCTGAACTGAACAGTCTTTTGCCTTACTTTGTCTCCTGTGAAGACTTGACAGATCTGAGCAAGCATGTATGGTTCAGTAGGTATTGAGTAACGAGTTCAGTATTGAGTATTGAGTTCAGTAATGAGTATTGCCACTCATTAGGAATAATACTTTTTTTTTTTAATCTTTATTCCTTGAGCTTTTCTCAGAACAAAAGATGACTCTGAGGACTTTCCTTTTTAACTTGGACTTACTTTCTAAGATGTCCCAAGTTCCTTCACTCCTATCTCTAGAAAAAAGCAACCATTGATAAAAGTAATCTACTTAGATCTATTGCAATCTGTAACCCATATATTCCACTTAATACAATAAAAACAAAAACAAAATGGCCGGGCGTTGTGGCGGGTATCTGTAGTCCCAGCTGCTCTGGAGGCTGAAGCAAGAGAATCGCCTAAGCCTAAAAGCTGGAGGTTGCTATGAGCTGTGACACCACAGCACTCTACCGAGGGCAACAGAGTGAGACTCTGTAAAAGAAAGGGAATCTATTTATTTATTTACTTTAGTTTTTCGTTAGGGCTCCTGCAGAAGCAGACACTGATATAATGATTTGAGTGTGTATAGTTTATTTTCTTTCTTTCTTTCTTTTTTTTTTTTGAGACAGAATCTCAATCTGGCACCATGAGTAGAGTGCCATGGTGTCATAGCTCACAGCAACCTCAAGCTCTTGGGCTTAAGCGATCGTCTGGTCTCAGTTTTCCTGTTTTTAGTACAGATGGGGTCTCACTCAAACAGACTGGCCTTGAACTCCTGAGCTCAAGCAATCCACCTGCCTCAGCCTCCCAGAGTGTTAGGATTACAGGTGTGAGCCACCTTGCCCAGTCAAAAAATGGAATCTTTTAGAAATGTAAGTTAGACTCAGTGGCTCATGCCTGTAATCTCAGCACTTTGGGCAGTGGAGACATGAGCATCACTTTAGTCCAAAATTTGAGACTCGACCTCAAATGGCCTTGACGAGCCATGATCATGCCACTGCACTCAAGGCACAGTGACAGAGTGAGACCCTGCCTCGAAAAACAAAAAAAATGTAAATTTACATTTCTATAGTCTAGCCCAAGGAGTACAAGCACCAAAAAACTGGTTTTCCCTCCAACTAAGTCAACTAAGTTTGGAAGTGGATTAAATAATGTTTACAGGTGGAGTGCAGTTTACAGGTGCAGCTCACACCTGTAATCCCAGCACTTTGGGAGGATTTCTTTTTACTTTTCTTTTTGTGTTTTTAGAGACAGAGTCTCACTTTGTTGCCCTCAGTAGAGTGCTGTGATGTCACAGCTCACAGCAACCTCTAGCTCTTGGGCTTAGGCGATTCTTTTGCCTCAGCCTCCTGAGTAGCTGACTACAGGCGCCCGCCACAATGCATGGCTATTTTTTTGTTGCAGTTTGGCTGGGGCTGAGTTCAAACCTGCCACCCTTGGTATATGGGGCCAGAGCCCTACCCACTGAGCCACAGGTGCCGCCCTGGGAGGATTTCTTGATGCCAAGCATTTCAGATTAGCCCGGGTAACACTGTAAGACCTTGTCTATACAAAAAATTTAAATTTAAAAAACTTAGCTAGGAGTGGTAGCATGAACTATAGTACCAGCTACTCGGGAGGCTGAGGCCTCTTAAAAAAAAGCCTCACCAGAGCCTTTGAAGAAGGGATTTTCATCCTCATTTTATAGATGAACTATCTTCTGAGGCTCAAAAACACAAGAGCCACCTACTACTACTAACAAGTGTTTATTGAGGACGGCACCTGTAGTTCAGTTGGCAGGGCACCGGCCAGGCTGGCAGGTTCCAACCCGGCCCAGGCCAGCTAAACAACAATGACAACTGCAACCAAAAAAATAGCCTGGCATTGTGGTGGGCGCCTGTAGTCCCATCTACTTGGGGGACTGAGGCAAGAGAATTGCTTAAGCCCAAGAGTTTGAGGTTGCTGTGAACTGTGATGCCATAGCACTCTACCGAGGACAACATAGTGAGACTCTGTGTCAAAAAAAGAAAAAAAGAAAGAAAGAGCACTTTCTGTATGATATAGATGTCACAGTGAGACTATTTTCTTTTTTTTTTATTATTATTATTATTTTTTTTTTTTTTGGCCGGGGCTGGGTTTGAACCCGCCACCTCCGGCATATGGGACCGGCGCCCTACCCGCTGAGCCACAGGCGCCGCCCGAGACTATTTTCAAAAGAAATAAATATATATTTACACAGTTTACAAGGCTTCTTTTCTTTCTTTTTTTTTTTTCTTTTTTTTTGAGACAGAGTCTCACTCTGTCACTCTGGGTAGAGTGCCATCATAGCCCATAGTAACATCAAACTCTGGGGCTCAAGGGATCCTCTGGCCTCACCCTCCCAAGCTGGGACTGTAGGCTCCCACCATAATACCCAGCTAATTTTTCTATTTTTAGTAGAGACAGGGTCTCAATTTTGCTCAGGCTGGCCTTGAACTCCTGAGCTCAAGCAATCCACCTACCTCAGCTTCCCAGAGTGCTAGGATCACAGGTGTGAGCCACCGGATCCAATATACAAGGCTTCTTTACCTCAAGGTTCCTCAGAACTGTTAATGTGTTATCAGCTATTGTTGATTTCTAAGTGGAGGATATAGTATGCACCATTTATAAATTTATCCATAGACCCTTTTCTCCTAACCTTTCTGAAGAGTATACTAAGAATTAAGAAACCCAATTTTTGGGTGGCGCCTGTGGCTCAGTCGGTAAGGCTCCGGCCCCATATACCGAGGGTGGCAGGTTCAAACCTGGCCCCGGCCAAACTGCAACCAAAAAATAGCCGGGCCTTGTGGCAGGTGCCTGTAGTCCCAGCTACTCGGGAGGCTGAGGCAAGAGGATTGCTTAAGCCCAGGAGTTGGAGGTTGCTGTGAGCTGTGTGAGGCCACGGCACTCTACCGAGGGCCATAAAGTGAGACTCTGTCTCTACAAAAAAAAAAAAAAAAAGAAACCTAATTTTCAGTTTGAAAAATGCGGTATCTGATATATAATGTTTTTTGTTTTTTATTTTGTTTGTTTTTTTAGACAAGGTAACACTATTGCCCAGCCTATAGTACAGTAGCACCATCCTAGCTAAATGGGACCTTAAACTCCCCAGCTCAAGCAATCCTCTTGCCTCAGCCTCCTGAGTAGCTGGTACTATAGGTGCACACCACCAAACTCAGCTAATTTTTCTTTCTTTTTTTATTTTATTTTATTTTATTTTTTTGTGGAGACAGTTTCACTGTGGTCAGGCTGGTCTTAAACTCCCAGCTTCAAGCAATCTTCTCATTTCGCCTGCTCAAATTTTGGGATTATAGGCATGAGCCACCACACCTGGCCTAGTATAAAGTTCTTATAGACAGTGGTTGTATATTTTGATTGTTATTTAAAGGCTGCATATGAAATCAGATTAGTCAGTGCCAAAAATGTTCTGAGCCATACATCTCTTTGGCCTTTTCCAGCCTTATTTTCATTAAAAGGCCACTGAAAAGTAGCAAGTGACATTGGGCAGTCACTTTTTTTGTCAACGAAGATATGACATAAATAGCTAAAAATTCACTTTTCTCCACACTAACATGGTAGGTTCTTAGTAAATATTTTATAATGCTAAAAATGAAGGCTTGAGAAGGTAGAAAAATACACACTCACAAATAAAAACTTCTAGAAGTTCTAGCTTAGAGTCTCATATTTTCTGTTACTTTCTTCTTTCAAAATATCAGGAGTATATATAGCTTTCTTAAAGAACCGTTTAGTTCTTTAAGAACCGTTTAGCTCGCTATAGTGATAGCGAGCATGAATTTTTTTTACAACAGACCTATTTTTATCTTTGCCATTTACTACTGTGACTTTGGGCAACTCATTTCACTTGTCTGGGTCTTAGATTTCTCATTCATAAAATAAAAATCATCATAATGCCTGACTTTCAGGATGGTTGTGACAATGAATGAAATAATTTATGTAGGCTCGTTGCCTGTGGCTCAAGTGGCTAAGGTGCCAGCCCGGGCCCACCAAACAACAATGATGGCTGCAACCTAAAAATAGCCTGGCATTGTGGAGGGCGGCTGTAGTCCCTGCTACTTGGGAGGCAGAGGCAGGAGAATCGCTTGAGCCCAGGAGTTGGAGGTTGCTGTGAACTGTGATGCCACGACACTCTACCCAGGGTGACAGCTTGAGGCTCTGTCTCAAAAAAAAAAAAAAAGAAAAGAAAAAGAAAGAAAGAAATAATTTATGTAAATAATTTAAGAGCTGGGCACAGTGGCTCACACCTATAATCCCAGCAGTTTAAGAGGCCAGGAGTTTGAAACTAGCCTGGGTAATAAGTGGGTGATGTAGTGAGATCCTGTCTCTAGAACAAAATTACCTAGCTGGGTGTGATGGTACACACCTATAGTCTCAGCTACTCTGAAGGCCAAGGCAGGAGGATCACTTGAGTCTAGGAGTTCAAACAGCAATGAGCTATGATTGAGCCACTGAACTCTAGGCTGAATGCCAGACTGAGACCCTGTCTCTTTATTTATTTATTTTTTGAGACAGAGTCTCACTCTGCCACCTGGGCTAGAGTACCATGCCCTCAGCCTAGATCACAGCAACCTCAAACTCCTGGGCTCAAGCTATTCTCCTGCTTCAGCCTCCCAAGTAGCTGGAACTACTGGTACCTGTCTAATTTTTTCTGTTTTTAGTAGGGACAGAATATCACTTTGCTCAGGCTGGTCTTAAACTCCTAAGCTCATAGGATCCTCCTGCCCTTGGCCTCCCAGAGTGCTAGGATTACAGGTATGAGGCACCATGCCTAGCCTACCCTGTCTCTTAAAAAACAAAAAAGAAGGGCGGTGCCTGTGGCTCAGTGGGTAGGGTGCTGGCCCCATATACCGAGGGAGGCAGGTTCAAACCTGGCCTTGGCCAAACTGCAACAAAAAAATAGCCAGGGGTGCGGGCACCTGTAGTCCCAGCTACTCAGGAGGCTGAAGCAGGAGAATCACCTAAGCTCAATAGCTGGAGGTTGCTGTGAGCTGTGACGCCACAGCACTCTACCAAGGGCAACAAACTGAAACTCTGTCTCAAAAAAAAAAAAAAAGAAAAGAAAAGAATTTAGTATAGTGCCTAGCATGCAGTAAATAATGTTTTTTGTGCATTTCATGTCTCATTATTTATTTTTTATTATAGATTTTGAGATCAGGAGTGAGAATGAAGTGAATCCGAAGCAAGAGATTAGTGAAGATGTAGAATTTGGGACCACATCTGAAAGACCTGTTGAGAACGCTGAGGAAAATACTGAAAGTGAAGAGGCCTTTGAAAGCAGAGATAGGTCAGAAAGACAGTGGGGAGATTTAACTGCAGAAGAGTGGGTAAGCTATCCTCTCCAACAAGTCACCGATCTGCTTGTCCACAAAGAAGTCCACACAGGTATCCAATATCATATATGTTCTCATTGTGGAAAGGCCTTCAGTCAGATCTCAGACCTTAATAGACATCAGAAGACCCACACCGGGGACAGACCTTATAAGTGTTATGAATGCGGAAAGGGTTTCAGTCGTAGCTCACACCTTATTCAGCATCAGAGAACACACACTGGAGAGAGGCCCTATGACTGTAATGAGTGTGGGAAAAGTTTTGGAAGAAGTTCTCACCTCATTCAGCATCAGACTATCCATACTGGAGAGAAGCCTCACAAATGTAATGAGTGTGGAAAAAGTTTCTGCCGGCTTTCTCACCTAATTCAGCACCAGAGGACCCACAGTGGTGAGAAACCCTATGAGTGTGAGGAGTGTGGGAAAAGCTTCAGCCGGAGCTCTCACCTAGCTCAGCACCAGAGGACCCACACGGGTGAAAAGCCTTACGAGTGTAATGAATGTGGCCGTGGCTTCAGTGAGAGATCTGATCTCATCAAACACTATCGAGTCCACACAGGGGAGAGGCCCTACAAGTGTGATGAGTGTGGGAAGAATTTCAGTCAGAACTCTGACCTTGTGCGCCATCGCAGAGCCCACACAGGAGAAAAGCCATACCACTGTAATGAATGTGGGGAGAATTTCAGCCGCATCTCACACCTGGTTCAGCACCAGAGAACCCACACTGGAGAGAAGCCATATGAATGCAATGCTTGTGGAAAAAGCTTTAGCCGGAGCTCTCATCTCATCACACACCAGAAAATTCACACTGGAGAGAAGCCTTACGAGTGTAATGAGTGTTGGCGAAGCTTTGGTGAAAGGTCAGATCTAATTAAACACCAGAGAACCCACACGGGAGAGAAGCCCTATGAGTGTGTGCAGTGTGGAAAAGGTTTCACCCAGAGCTCCAACCTCATCACACATCAAAGAGTTCATACAGGAGAGAAGCCCTATGAATGTACCGAATGTGAGAAGAGTTTCAGCCGGAGCTCAGCTCTTATTAAGCATAAGAGAGTTCATACCGACTAAGTCCTGTAATTATAATGACTGAGAAGTGATTCACTGAAGATATAATTTTATTTGATATCAGTTCCCTCAAGACTGAGGTGCTTTTATTGTACTCACTTTCCTAGTTGTGGGCCACACTTTAAAACATCAAAGAAGACAAGCCATTTGAAATTCTGACCCACAGTTTTGGGACCATTATCCCCTCCTCCAAAATCATGATTCTTATTCACTCAATCAATTACTTCATCAAAATCAGTCCCACAAGGAAATCAGAAGACCAGGGGACGAATGCTGATGAATTCACAGGCCTGAAAATGGAGTAAATCTTTAAAAGTTATTTCTTCCATACTTGGCCCAAAGAACTGTACTAGGGAAAATGTGGGACTGTCATAGGGTGGTCACAGCTATTTTGGAAAAAGGCGGTAAGAAACTAAGCCTGATTTGCCACATCTATTCACACACCATAGTAATTGGGCACACATCTTCCCCCCAGAAGGGCTTTTTCCTTGAGTTTCTCATGCCTTTGTATCTTTCCATCTTCCTGAGAGCAAAATTCTGCACAATGAATGCAATGATTATAACTTTTCTCTTCCTTGTTGTTTCCAATTGACTTGTTTAAAGCTTTCATCTCTGTGAAAGCTAACTGAAGGTACTGTTTAAAAAGAAAAATGAGACACGGGTTTGGGACAAAGGACCCATCGACAATGGTGATGTTACCAAAAGATGCTCACTGTTATTATTGCCATTAATAAGATTTAGGAATTTTCTCTGGGGATCTCTAGGGAACATTGCAGGGAAAATATCTTCAAGGAAAGATAGGACCTTAAGTGATCATGGAGTGTAAGGAGCAAATTGACTCCTTCAGGGAAAGAAGCACAGACTCCCTTCCCATGAGATAGAGTTCATTTCTGTGTTCTTTTTCCTCTAATCTTTCAGATCAATTCTTCTTATCCTGCTAACTCTAGGATTTAATAAGGGTCATATCCCAATGTTTATCTTAGCTTGCATCAGGGCATGTGTATGTACAGTGAACTGTGTATTCCTGTGGTTCTTCTAATAGCAGAAACTGAATTCACATAGAATTAGCATGTTCTTGGGTGATATGGATCATGTGACAAAACTACAGACATAACTCCAGTGTGAGAAATGTCCTTTTTTTCATTCTTTATGGAAAAAAGTTTTAACACTAGTGCTCTAGTGTGCCATCTTCTGTAAGGTCTGTGTACAGAACTAAGCACTTGTTTGTATATGTTTATGAATTGTGGGAGATAATGACTGGACAAAGAGGTTGACTGTCCTGTTTTCAGACTGAATTATCTTCTATGGCTACGAAGAACTCTTCAGCCTAGTCAGAAGGAATTAATGAATCTAGGTAAGAATGTATTTTCATTGTCCCAGCCTACAAATACAAGTGGTTAAAAATAAGAGTTGACCCAATTTAAGCCCAGTAGTGTCAGTTCTCCTTATCTCAGCCAAAGTAGGAATTAAGAAATATCCCAAATGTTGATGATATCCAAGCATGTGAGGGTGGAAGGGATTGGTGCCCAGGAGCTGGAGCTGGAGTAAGGAATATCTTTTATTTTGAGAGTGCCCCAATCTATTTTTACTGTGCTTTATTGTGAATGTTGTTAACATTTTAAAAATGCTCTTGCCATAGCTCTTTGGGACTTGGCATTAAAGGAACCAGTGGTCTCTCTTGGGTAGTGTATGCTAACCAGTTACTATGATCCACAGCTGTGTGGAGGTGCATCACTTGCAAATGACACCACCTTGAAAATAACAATTAGAAGCTACTCCATCAAGGAGGTTTCTTGAAGATGCCACTCCTATTTAAATACAAACTTGGGCAGGGAGCATGTTTTTTTTTCGATACAAAATCTAGCAGACGGTGGGTATTCATATTTTAATTGTTGGGTAATGCATATGATAACTAAACTCAAATGTGTCTTTTCCTGTATTAGTGCTGCTGCTGATGGTTTTAATAAATATGAAAGTTCTCCTGTTGCTTGTGTGAGCCACTATGGGTATCAGCCTGGGAGTAGCTGGAGAAGACAGCATCTTTTTGACTTAACTGCATTTCACCCCATTCTGTCCCTCTTCTTGTCCCATCCCACCCTGTTTCTGATGCTGCCTTTGCTTCTTAGAAGTGAAGGGCTCAAGATAAAGGTTCTAAGTGCCCAGCTACTTCTCCGTACATGTACAGTCTGGCTGGAAAGTTCAGAGGGCAAGGGCCATACCAGCTCTGTCTACTCTCTTTCTGCCAATTGCCGCCCATTTGCTGTGTTGAACTTTTGTGTAGAAGTTATGCATCACTTTTCACTAATGCTTTTTGCATGCCTTCTGTTCCCAAGTCCCTGGCTGTTTCTGCACATTCCATGAACACTTTGTGCCTGTTTTCTATGGTTGTGGAGAGTGAATGAATAAGTAAATATGTAGAACAGTTTTTCCTTACAGGATTGGTCGCAGTTATCCTAGTGTTTATCTACATCTGTATTATTCTAACAATATTCTATAATTAAAAGTACAATTTTTAAAATCAAAAAACCCTGAGAATTATTTTAGTAATCCAGCACCAATTCATATAACAGCTTTTCATCAGATTCATTAAAATTGGTCATGAATGTATTTACACTGATTCATTTTGTACAGATGTACAGATATTTTGAATAGATGTTCTTGTAGAAATTTGGGAGTATGGTGTCTTGAGCCCTCTGGATATTACCATATCTTGGGAAAATGCAAAAACCTGAACAGTTTTCTATGATGGTGACAAAAGCAATATGGAAATATTTGAAATGGGTAACTCATTAGCTTCGGAGAAGGAAAAAACACATCCAAAAGGAAAAATCAGAGAGGATTGTCGCTTTAAGGAGATATTTTGAGGTATTCATTAAGAAGAAAACAACCGGGCTCACACCTGTACTCCTAGCACTGTGAGAGGCCAAGGTGAACATCCCCTGAGCTCAGAAGTTGGAGACCAGCCTGAGCAAGAGCTCGTCTCTACTAAAACAGAAATAGAAAAATTAGCCAGGTGTCGTGGTGGGTACCTGTACTCCCAGCCACTTACTGGGAAACTAAGGCAGGAGGATTGCTTGAACCAAGGAAACTGAGGTTACTTTGAGCTATGCTGATGCACTCTGGCCTGGGCAACAGAGTGAGACTCTGTCTTTAAAAAAAAAAAAAAAAAAAAAAAAAAAGCTTCCAGAGCCTCCCCTCTAAGAGTATTTGAAATGTTAATATTTCACCATTGTTATTATTATTGAGCTGTTCTCTAGGTGACTGGTGGTAGGTTAGAGCTGTGTTTCCAGGCCATTAGGACTCCATTGAGTGCACTGAAATGATAATTTGCTAAATGGTTCCCTAGTGTTTCACAAGTTAGAGTTGCTCCCAAAGGAGTTCCCATGCCCTGGAGAAAAGGACTCTTCAGAAGCAGTTGTTAGATACCTACCTCTTTGGTAGACTAGCAGGCTTGGGCCTTGCTTATTTGTGGGAGACTTCGGGATTTAAAAAAGACTGCTAAAATGTTAGTGAAAAACATCGGAGGAATAGAACTAATGGGAGAAAATGACCCTATAATAACCTAAAATGGTTTAGTGAGAAATCCTTTTGTATTATGTTTTTCTAAATGGTTTGTTTTCTTTTCTTTTTCTTTTTTTTTTTTTTTGAGACAGTCTCAAGCTGTCGCCCTGGGTAGAATGCTGCGGTGTCATAGCTCACAGCAACCTCAAATATGGGCTCAAGCGATCCTCTTGCCTCAGTTTTTCTATTTTAGTAGAGACTGGGTCTCGATTTTGCTCAGGCTGGTCTCAAACTTGTAAGCTTAACTAATCCACCCCCCTCAGCCTCCCAGAGTGCTAGGATTACAGGCGTAAGCCACCACATCCAGCCTAAATGGTTCATTTTCAAAGTTTGTATCATCTTCAGCTTCTCCAAAGTTGTTTTAATTTTTCCTTCTGGGAAAAGTTGAGGCTAACACCAGAATCTCTCTTGAGTTTCACATTGGTCCCTGCAGCTTCTTTCTGGACAGCTCCACTTGGAAATTACCCAGGCACCTTGAAATCAAACCTCAAACTCGACTTTCCACGTTCTTTCCCCACTCCCCACCTACTTCTCCTGTTCTTCCTAACTCAGTCTTGTCCCGTTAACCAAGCTAGAAATTTGCATATCATACTTAACTCCTGTCCTTTGGCAGCACTCTTCAAATCAATAATGAATATCATGTAATTAGTCATCCAGTCATGTTCATACCACCTCCTAAATTTTGCTCAAGTCAGTCTACCCGTCTTTCTCTACTGCCATCACTTAACCACGTGACTATTCCTTGGATTCACCATCTGGAAATGGGAATAATTATGTCTACCTCAGAGAATTGCAAACATTACATGAGATAATGGCACTCAAAATATTAGCAATTATTCAGGCCATTAGTTGGCCACATCTTATTTACTGAAATGACCTCCTAATGGGTCTCTCTTTTCTATTTTTATCCCCTCAGTCTATTCTACCTTTCCACAGCTATGACAATCTTTCTGAAAGGCAAATCCCTTCATGCCCCTCTTCTACATAAAGCCCTTTTATGCTTCCCATTGCCAATGATGAATAGTTAAATTCCTTCAGTGTGACTTCTAAGGAGGCCATCACGTTCTGCTGCTCTGCTCTCCCCAGTTCCACATCTCTCACCTTCCCTGCATTTGCAACACTCCAAGGTGCGTCACTTTCTCTCTCCTCCTCTGTCTCAAACCTAACTTGTTCTAGGAATGTTTTCCTGCACCCACAAGACTGAATCAGGTGTTCCTTTTCTGTTTTCCCTTGGTTTACCCCAATAAAAGTACTTTATCCCTGTTTTTTATTTCCTCCATTAAATTTTGATATCCTTGAAGAAGTCACTGTGTCTTGCTTACCATGGTATCTTCAATCCCTAGCAAATGTTTTTTTTTGTTTGTTTTTTCAATTAGCAATAATCGCGCCTCGGATAAACCTCATTGGCTACGATACTGCCACTGCGCAAAGCTTTTTTTTTGTTTGTTTGTTTTTGAGACAGAGTCTCACTATGTCACCCTTGGTAGAGTGCCGTGGTGTCACAGCAACGTCAAACGCTTAGGCTTAAGTGATTCTCTTGCCTCAGTCTCCCAAGTAGCTGGGAGACCATAACACCCGGCTATTTTTTGGTTGCAGTTGTCATTGTTGTTTGGCAGGCCCGAGCTGTATTCAAACCCACCAGCTCTGGTGTATGTGGCTGGCGCCCTAGCCGCTGAGCTACAGGAGCTGAGCCTTTGTTCTGTTTTTGAGACTGAGTCTTACTCTGTTGCTCAGGCTAGAGTGGCATGGCATCAGCCTAGCTCAGAGCAACCTCAAACTCCTGGGTTCAAATGATCCTCCTGCCTCAGCTTCCCAAATAGCTGGGACTACAGGCATGTGCCATCACACCCGGCTAATTTTTCTGTTTTTAGTAGAGATGGACTCTCACTCTTGCTCAGGCTGGTCTCAAACTCCTGAGGTGAAGCGATCCTCCCACCTTGGCCTCCCAGAGTGCTAGGATGACAGGTGTGAGCCACTGCACCCAACCCTTAGCAAATGTTTGACCTACAGCAAGCAGACAATAAATATTTCTTAAATAAGAGGAGTATATGTAAAAACTTCCTTCCTTTCAGTAGGGCTGGTGATTTTATTTCTAATTTGCCACCACACTAAGGTACTAAAACAAAAACCACACTGTAGAAATTCTGTCATTGGTGTATCTGGGGGGGCTTATATAAGTGGAAAAAGGCACCCAGAGTTGATGTGACCCATCTAACAGCCCCTCCCCCCAGTAAAGCTGGGATAATGACAGACCCATTCCCTGGCCGCTCCCGTCCTTAATGATGAATTATTATCTTTGAAGGGTTGTCTAGGAATAGGCTTGCTCTAAGGTAACTTTGAAACGTGTTGCAAGGCAGGCTCCCTATACAGGGAGCTTGGGTAGAATTCCAAGCAGTGGATTTCTTGAGCTCAGGAGTTCCAGACCAGACTAAGCAAGAGTGAGATCCCAACTCTACTGAAAAAAGAAAAACTAGCTGGGCATTTAGCTGGGCACTTGTAGTCCCAGCTACTTAGGAGGCTGAAGCAAGAGGACTGCTTAAGCCCAAGAGTTTGAAGTTGCTGTGAACTATGATAAGACTCTGTCTCAAAAAAAAAAAAAAAAATTTTTTTTTTGTCAGAACACCTAAGATCTTCTCATGCATCACAAACTCCAAGTGTCCAGTACCTTAGAATTCTTTGCCCAAAGAAACAGCCTATTTCCAAGCTGTTCCTTATGTTTGTTCTCTTGAGGACAGATCAAGCTGTCTGTGTGTACCCCTAGGGTTTGGGGGGATGGATAGAGTTTGGACCTCCAGATTGGTTGCCACACATGTGGGAATGCAGGCCTTCCTGGAAGAGGACACAACCAGAATAGGAAAAGGAGGGGGTAGGCCTCCATTCATACCCTTAGTTCAGTCCTGGTTCCAGGCATACTATCAAGTATTTCCAGGGGTGGTTTATGATAAGGAGTCAAAACCTATGAAATCTAAATTTTGTAGGTGAGTGATTTGTTGGATAGATGAGTATACTACTAATGCAACCAGGACTCAGAGAAGAATCTAGGGTGGGATAAAGATGACGAGTTAAGTCACTTAACAAAAATTCGTTGAGCATCAACTTTTGTACCTGGTATAAAACTGAGAATATTTTAGTGGGGGAGATGAACAATAAAGTCAGATAATGTGAAAAAGTAAGGAGTTAGGGGGTGGTGCCTGTGGCTCAGTGGGTAGAGTGCCAGCCCCATATACCTAGGGTGGCGGGTTTGAACCCAGCCCCGACCAAACTGCAACAAGATATACCCGGGCACTGTCCTAGCTACTCAGGAGGCTGAGGCAAGAGAAAAGCCTAAGCCCAGGAGTTGGAGGTTGCTGTGAGCTGTGACTCCACAGCACCCTACCGAGGGCGATAAAGTATATAGAATACTAAATAAATAAATAAATACAAAAAAAAAAAAAAAGGAGTGGGCTTGGCGCCCATAGCTCAGTGGTTAGGGCAATGGCCGCATACACCGGGGTTGGCAGGTTCGAACCCAGCTTGGGTATGCTAAACAAAAATGATAACAACAACAAAAATAGCTGGGCGTTGTGGCGGGTGCTACTTGGGAAGTCCCAGTTACTTGGGAAGCTGAGGCAAGAGAATCGCTTAAGCCCAAGAGTTGGAGGTTGCTGTGAGTGCCACAGCACTCTACTGAGAGTGACATAGTGAGACTGTCTAAATAAGTAAATGAAAAAAAGAAAAAATAAGGAGTGAATAGGGACTGCTTTTAGAGGAGGTGGGTGGGGTGGTCGTGGAATGTCACCTTTACAGGGGTGACATTAGAGCAGAGTTCTGAACAAGTGTCTGGAAAGTTTTTGTTTGTTTTTGAGACACAGCCTCACTTTGTTTGCCCTGGGTAGAGTGCCATGGCATCATAGCTCACAGCAACCTCAAACTCTTGGGCTCAAGTGATCCTCTTGCCTCAGCTTCCTGAGTAGCTGTGACTTCAGGCGCCGGCCACAATACTTGGCTATTTTTTAGAGACAGGGTCTTGCTCTTGCTCAGGTTGATCTTGAACTCCTGAGCTCAAGCCATCCACCCGCCTTGGCCTCCCAGAGTGCTAGGATTACAGTGTGAATCACTGCATTCAGCCTGGGAAAAAGTATTCAAAGTGCTCAATTTACTGAAGGTACTGAGGCGCAGTTAGCACGTTGGAAGAATAACTACAGGTGATTGGTATGGGTAGGATTGGTATGGGGATCAAGTTGTAGGAGACAAAAATAATCGTTAGAGGGCGGCTCCTGTGGCTCAGTGCATAGGGTGCCGGCCCCATATACAGAGGGTGGCAGGTTCAAACCTGGCCCCAGCCAAACTGCAACAAAAAAATAGCTGGTGTGTGGCAGGCTCCTGTAGTCCCAGCTGCTGGGGAGGCTGAGGCAAGAGAATAGCCTAAGCCCAGGAGTTGGAGGTTGCTGTGAGCTGTGTGATGCCACAGCACTCTACCGAGGGCGATAAAGTGAGACTGTTTCTACAAAAAAAAAAAAAAAAAAAAAACAAAGGCAGAGGAGAAGTTCTAGAATGAAATATTACAGAAGCCAGAGAAGAATGAGAGGAGAATCACAAGACCAAGAATGTGGCACATTTCAAGATATCCAGGCGGTGCCCGTGCTCAGTGGGTAGGGCGCTGGCCACATATACCCAAGCTGGTGGGTTTGAACCAGGCCTGGGCCAGCAAAACGACGACAACTGCAACAAAAAATAACTGGGCACTGTGGCGGGTGCCTGTAATCCCAGCTACTTGGGAGGCTGAGGCAAGAGAATTGCTTAAGCCCAAGAGTTTGAGGTGTCTGTGAGCTGTGATGCCACTGCACTCTACCGAGGGTGACATAGTGCACCAGAGATGTCTAATGAGATATGATATTTGAAACTTTTATTATTTTGTTTTTTAAAATTTTATTTCGTTGCTTATTTTTTATTTCTTTATTTTATTTCTTTTGTTGTTGAGACAGGGTCCCACCCTATGCCCCGGAGCAGAGTGCAGTGGGCGTGGTAGCTCACCGCAACCTCAGACTCGGGCTGCGGGCACACCGCTGCCTCAGCCTCCTGAAGCCGCTGGGATTACAGGTGCTCGCCGCAGTGCCTGGCTGGGTTTTTCCATTTTTTTCATGAGTTGGGGTATCACTGTCCCTCAGGCGAGTCTCGAACTCCTGAGCTCAAGCAATTCTCCCTCTGCAGCCTCCCACAATGCTGGGATTACAGGCTTGAGCCACAGCGCCCGGCTGAAACTCTTTTATAATAGACAAACTGTTAAATGTAAGGTGTTATTGTTATTATCAATGATAATCAGCTTTCCCCCCTTCCTTTAATGGGTTTTTTAAAAGGGTAATGAGAATTTAGTTATATACACTGTCTAGTAATAACTGATTCTGTTTTATTGGATTTTCAAAACATACTCAAGTTATACTAAATGTTCTAATTACTCCACAGTACCACACTGATTATGGGAACAGGACCCACAACCCCCTATAGAATCTGATTTGTATATTTGAATATGGGTAATAACAATTATTACCCATAGAATTCTACTGGATTTTATTATTTATTTATTTTATTATTTATTTTTATTTTTTAGAATTCTACTGGATTTTATTATTTATTTATTTTTCAGAAATAATAGGTATATAGTATTATAGCTATGAGCCACCATGCCTAGCACTCTGTCACCCTTGGTTAAGTGCTATGGCATCATAGGAACTGAGCCCAACCTCAAACTCTTGGGTTCAAGCAATCCTCCTGCCTCAGCCTCCTGAGTAGCTGGGACTACAGGCACCTGCGTGGGTAGTTTTCTATTTTTAGCAGAGACGGGGTCTTGCTCTTGGTCAGGCTGGTCTTGAACTCCTGAGCTCAAATGATCTTCACCTTGGCTTCTCAGAGTGCTACTAGGAGTACTGGTGTGAGCTACCACACCCAGAATGGTTGTTTTATTCTTTTATTCTTAAAACAACGAGGCTGGGTGGATCTTAACGGATACGCCAAGATATCTCCTTAAACCGACAATCCTCTCTCAATTTTCCTTTCGGATGTGTTGTTTTCCTTCTCTGAAGCTAATGAGTTGTCCATTCCAAATATTTCCATGTTGCTTTTGTGACCAGCATAACCTTCACAGAAAGTGTGGAAAATTTGGTCTACCCTTCTCAGCCTCCCAGAGTGCTAGGATTATAGGCATGAGCCACTGCACAAGGCGTCTACTGGATTTTAGTTAAAAGCTTACAGTAATACCTCTATAAAACATTTATAGCATATGGCTTTTCTGCCAGCCTATAGGAAAGACTTAACATAATTACACTTCAATGGAGTTAAGTACAACAGTCTCCTAGAATTCAATTTCTAGAATTTAGCCTAAATTTTTTTATTTTTATTTCTCTCTCTCTCTTTTTAAAGAGATGGCAGAGGGGTCTATGTCTGTACTGAAACTCCTGGGCTTAAGAAATCCGCCTGCTTCAGCCTCCCGAAGGACTACAGGCTCATGCCACCGTGCCTGCTTTGTTTTCTTTTTTTTGTGTGTGTGGTTTTTGGCCAGGGCTGGGTTTGAACCCGCCACCTCCAGCATATGGGACCAGTGCCCTACTCCTTGAGCCACAGGTGCCGCCCATGTCTGTCTTTTTTAAAAGGCTGCAAAGTTCAGTGTCAGTGGGTTGAATGCACCAAAGTCCTGATGATGAGCCAAGGAATCCACTGTTCTGGAATGGAAGAATGTTGTGACTTAGAGTTCACCACTCTTTTTCATTTGTTTTTTAGAGACAGGGTCTCACTCTGTTGTCCAGGCTGGAGTGCACTGCTGGATCATAGCTCACTGCAGCCTTGAACTCTTGGGTTCAAGTGATCCTGCTGCCTCAGCCTCCTGAGTTGGTAGGATTACAGGGGCACACCACTAGCCCAGGTAATTTTTAAAGTTTTTTTTTTTTTTAGAGAAGGGGTCTCCCTATGTTGCCCAGGTTGATCTCAAACTCCTGGGCTCAAGTAATCTTCCTCCTTCAGCCTCCCAAAGTTTTGGGATTATAGGTATGAGCCACCATGCCTAGCCTGAAAGTGGATTTTTGTTTTGTTTTTTAGAGACAATATCTTGCTATATTGCTCAGGCAAGATTCAAACTCCTGGGCTCAAGGGATTCCTAACACATCAGCAGCTGGGACTACAGAAGCATTCCATCATACCTGCTTATTAAAATGGATTTAACTATCCTACCTGGACTGCTCTTTCTTTTCCTCTCTTTCCTCTTCCCTGCCCTTTCTTTGAGACAGAGTCTCACTCTGTCCCCCTGGGTAATGCCATGGCATCATAGCTCACAGCAACCTCAAACTCTTGGGCTCAAAGGATCCCCTTGCCTCAGCCCCCCAAGTAGCTGGGTCTACAGGCACCTGCCACAATAAGTTTTTCTATTTTTAGTAGAGATGGGGGGTCTCACTTTTGCTCAGGCTGATCTTGAACTCTTGAACTCAAGTAATCCACCCACCTCAGCCTTCCAGAGTGCTAGGATTACAGGGGTGAGCCACTGGCTATTTCCTACTCTTAATTCAGTGATTTGTCTGTAGAGGGCATGCAATAAATATTTATAGAATATTGAATTTATGAGTATCTGTATCTATACAGTAATTTTTTTGGTGGCTATCTTTTCAAGTAAAAAATCAAGACATGTGGTCTGAAAAGGTGGAGTATACCTTCCAGACTATGTGGCAAAATGTATGAAATGTTACCTCAGAAAATATTGGATAACAATGGACTTAAAACAAATCTCTGAATGGAATTCAGGGATCCTTCAACTTGAATGGGGGAAAAAAATATTTGTTTTTATTAATGTTCATCTGAACTTTAGCATTTCTTTCCCATTGTGAATGGTTTGCCTCATTCTCCCAAGTAGCTGCAACTACAGGCACCTGCCACAATGCCCAGCTATTTTTTAGAGGTGGGGTCTGGCTCTTGCTCAGGCTGGTATGGAACTCCGGAGCTCAAGGGATCCACCCACCTCAGACCTCATCCTCCTAGAGTGTTGGGATTACGGTTGTGAGCCACTGTATAATTTTTTTTTTTTAGACAGAGTCTCATTTTGTCACCCTCGGTGCTGTGGCATCACAGCTCACAGCAACCGCCAGCTCTTGGGCTTAGGAGATTCTCTTGCCTCGGCCTCCCGAGTAGCTGGGACTACAGGTCCCTGCCACGACACCTGGCCATTTTTTGTTGCAGTTTGGCCAGGTTCGAACCCGCCACCCTTGGCATAGGGGGCCGGCGCCCTACCCACAGGCACCGCCTCTTCCTTTCTTTCTTTTTTTTGAGACAGTCTCACATTGGGTAGAGTACTGTAGACACAGTCTACACTTCGGTGGAGTACTGTGGTGTCACGGCTCACAGCAACCTCAAACTCTTGGGCTTAACCGATCGCTTGCCGCAGCCTCCCAAGTAGCGGGGACTACAGGTGCCCGCCACAATGCCCTGTATTATTTTTCTTAAAGAGCCCAGCAATTTCTTTTTTTTAAGTTTCATACCCCATAACACAGAATTTGAATTTAGCTCCGAACTGGTCACACAGCAGTTTTCAATAATTAGATTTTGGCTTACCCCTCCACAGGTGCTATAAACCCCGCGTGCTGCCGGGATCGCATCTCTGTCCATTTCCCGGGGCCGGGAGAGGGTGGCGCGCGCGCCATTTCTATAGGTTCTAAGAAATGTAATGCTCTCGAGTCATCTGGAAATCCAGCAGACCACTGCTGGACCTCCTCCGCTCCTTCGGAAGGGTGGGCGTTGAACACTGGAGGTGGGAAGAGGGCTGGCTCTACAGACTTGGATTAGGAAGGTTTCCGTAGGATGAGATAGGTTTGGACTAAGAGGAGTAAGTTTAGGAATAACAGGAATTGGTCTCCTTCGGGAATTACCCTTTTCCCTGTACAGTTCTTTTGATTCATAGATGAGAGATATTTGCTTTATCTACTTTATGAATATTGATTAAATCAAACCCTGTGGGAAAAGGTCTTTGCGCTATCATTTGTGTTACACACTGCTTTTGAGTCATGCCCCATTCAGCGATTTCTTTCACTCCGCGTTGCCACCAACGATGTGCGGAAGGGAGCCACGGAGGGAAAGAGGCAGTTTTCCGCTCTTTCTACAGGACTATTTTCTATACAAAATCCTACAGCAAAATGAGCCAAATTGTCTTCAAGTTGTGTCCCAACTAGAGTCAAAAAGATGACCTGGACAGAGACCCGAACGCGTGGCGAAGGGCGTGCCCGGTAGAAAGCGCGGCCGCGGCGGAGCGAGGGAGGACTCTGGAGTGAAGCGGCGCCGGCGACAGGACGGGAGCACCAGATCGGAGCGAGGCCGGCGCGGACCGTAGGGGGCGGGGCTCCGGAGGCGGCCACGCGGCGCTAGACCTGGACTTTCGTTCTCGCATCGGCTGCCGGCGAAAGGGGAGGAGCCTCGGCCACCAAGGGCCTGGTGCCCCCCAGTCTCGCCGCTACCAGGGGCTCCCACCGCAGGCCCCTTTGTGTGCCGGCCCCCGCCCCGGAGGCATCCCAGCCAGCAGCGCTAAGTCCCCTCATTGGCTCAGCCGACAGCTTTATCGATTGGCTCTCGAGTCGTCCGGCGTGGTCGTCCTCACCTCTCTAATATTGGTCGCCTGAAGTGTCTGTCAAGCCGCTTCGCGCAGTGATTGCCCAGCAGCTGGGAGTCCCTGGAAGCAGTTCCGGGAAACCCCGCGTGCTGCCGGGATCGCGTCTCTGTCCGTGAGGGGGGGAGGGGGTGGCGCGCGCGCCATTTCTAGTCGTTTTCAAAGCTCCTCGCGCTGATTCTCACGGGCCCAGCCGCCGGCCCCTGCTCTGCTCGGGTGAGTCTCGCGCTGGCCCGCGGGGGGAGGGGCTGGGAGCCCCGATCGGACCCGACTCGGCCCGGCCTAGGCTCGGCGCCGTGTCCCCAGTTTCGTTTTCGCTCCCGACGCCCCGAGGTGGGGGTGGGGATGGGTTGGGGGCGGCTTCGGCCTCGTCAGGCCGCGCCGCTGTGGGCCCAGCGCTGCTGAAGCGCCTCCTCGCCCTGCTCATCCTCTCCACTCCCCTCCAGCCTTCAGCCTACGGTCTGGCCCGCCGGGCGCTTTCCGCGCGGCCTGCCGGGGCCGGCCGTGCTTTTCCCGCCTCCGCCCGCCGCTCCATGCGGCCGGCCAGACGAAGGCCCTTCGGCGCCCACGGCGCTGTTGCTTCTCCCCGCGGAATCTGCTTCGCTCCAGTCCGGGCCGGCCTAGCCACGAGTGGGATGTGTTGATAATCTGGACGGGCCAGAGAGGTGGGGTGGGCAGAGGGCGGGGTGCAAATCCCAGGGTTACCTGAGCCGAGAGAAAACTTTTTTGTGTGAGTACTAGCGCATAAGGCCGATTTGTGTGGGCAGCTTCCCTCCCCTCCCCCATTCTGCATGCTGTGAGCCGAGATTTGAAGGAAAAAATGACTACTAGGCGCCGTGTAACTTAGGCTTCAAGCGGCGCCTGAGATATAAAATTCTAAGAATGTCATAGGCGCACTCAATTGGAAAGGGGATTCTTTTTCTTATACGGCAGTAACCGTATTGTCAAAATTAAAAAATTAAAGCCAACGGGTTCTTAAAAGGTTCAGTCCTTTCACACTACCTGTTTGAGATTTTTGCTGTCCTCGAGAGGCTGTATTTATGTCTCTTGAGTCAGTCGTAGGATAAGGGCTTGACACTCCTAAGCCATGAAGATAACCGTTAGTTTTCATTTCGTTGGTTCTTTTAAAGCCCGTCTCTTAATATGAAGAATTTATGGAGGTTCAGAAAAAGTCGAAGAGCTAGTGCTGACTTCCCAAATCTCCCAGCAGCCCTTTAAAATCTTTAAGTTTCTCCTTTTTGCAAAAATGTTTAGATGAAATGATTCCAATCGCATTAGTATATTTGCTGCATCCAGAATTATGGTTTGGCTGTGTAGCATTGTGTTGAATTGACATGAGTTTTAAATAGTCTTATATGACATAAAAGTCTTTTTTAAATGAACACTTTGTATGTGGCTTGAAGAGAGATTTTTCCTTGATGTGAGGGTTTTATTTTCTGGAATCTATTTTACGTTTTTTGTTAAAGTTTACAAACTTTTTGGACACTTTAACCAATTTCAGTATCAACTTGTAGAGCCTTTGCAATGAATGGTAGTCAAAAATATTTATCTTGAGCTTAATATACAACTTATCTTTTTGCTTTACACACTTAGAAAAACCTACCTTAACAAATGTTCATTGAACTTTTCCGTTAAAAATTTTGCCTCTTTTCTGTGACTAATAATATTCACAGGTGCAATGCTATAAAGGGTCTTGTGATACTAAGAGCTTCTGAGTTCCGATGATCTTAAGGTAGTATTTGGGGGTGGGGGAAGCATGGAGAAACAGAACTATATGTTCGTAAAGAGATTTTGGATCTTAGGATGCATCTTTGTACAAATACTTTGTATTAATTAGTAAACATGTTCATCTCACACAATATAGTTTCTTGATCAAGAGTGTGCCAGTTTCAAATGTTTCCACTTTCGCTAGTTCATCAGAATTTGAGGCTTGCATTGAGAACCAATTTATTCACCCCGAGTTTAACCACAATCTGCGTCTATATAGATATTAGAGGGCTGTCAAGTCTTAATGTTTTGTAATTAGCAGAAGTCATTTATCTCATTTTCAGAAGTAGCCCTTTCTGCATTTTCCTTTCTTCTTCCTCTTTATTACCTTCTTTTCTTCTTGGTCTTCCCTCCTTTTTCATTAACTTCAACTAAATGTAAGTGGACTTTGAAATGAAAGGAAGTTGCCTTAAGCCGTGTGGTTATCTCATGTGTCTTAGTGCTTTTTAAGAGACTTGTATTTTCTTTGTAGATGACTAGATATCTTGAATTTCATTAAGAAAAGTAGGTTTTTTCCTTGAGATCCACCTTCATGTCTTATTTCAGTGTGTGTTACAATGTCTTTTATTCTGCTGCCTATTATCTTCATCACGTTATAATTTCACCACAGACAAATGCACTTTAATTCCCTGTCTTTTGAGGCAGTATAGAGAACTGGCCTTGTATGGTTTTATTATTTACTCTCTCCCTTTAGGGAATTGTTCCATTTTAGCATTACATGAAAGTGAAATGTACAAAATGACTTTTGGTAGGTAAATCTGAGAAATCTGACTGAAGTTGTCCTAATTAGGTAGTGTTTGTTGAGATAATTGGAAGAAGTTAGCTTTCCGTTCTACAGTATGTTTTTGCATCTTAATTTTACTGATAGGAAAAACCCAACATGTACTCACTTTTTTTTTTTTTTAAAGAAGCAACCTTAACTATAGATCACTTACTGTTGACTTAAAACAATTGTTTAGCTTTTAAACTTGGTCATTTTTTCTTTTAAATCTGTGAATGGGAGTAGCAAATTAATCTTAGAACAAAACTTAACGTCAAGTTGTGTTTTTTTGTTTGAGATGGAAAAAATCCAAACCACCAGCATGTTGAACTAGAGACAACAGGGCACTTCACACCTCTTGTATTTGAAGCAGAGTTAGGAAAATTTGAAAGTCTTTAAAATTAAGTGGTCTGTGGGTGTTCATTCTGTTTTTAAACCAAAACTTTAAAAAACATTGTAAGAATTGAGAGCTGAAGGACTTTTAAATTTTATGGTGATTTGTTTATCTGCTCACCAGGACACAACAGCTGCTTTTGTTAATCAGCAATTGTCTTCAGTAAATTAATAGCTTTATTTAACCTGGTGTACATGAAGTTCCTTAAAGATCTAATGCTTCCATGTACATTTTCTGTGATTTTACAGGTTTGTTGCAAATTTAGGTCAGATACATCACAGAAGGCATAAAATAAAATATTATTTTGGTATAGGTTATTAGCAGCATGTATACAAATTAGTTTAGATAAATCATGCATTGTCCTACAAACTAGTTATTTCTGGCTTAATGTAATATAGCTCCTGAATTTTTTCCAGCAGCATATTAAAATGGCTAATCAGGTGAATGGTAATGCGGTACAGTTAAAAGAAGAGGAAGAACCAATGGATACTTCCAGTGTAACTCACACAGAACACTACAAGACACTGATAGAGGCAGGCCTCCCACAGAAGGTGGCAGAAAGACTTGATGAAATATTTCAGACAGGTATAATATGCATTTCTTGTTTCTGACTGGTTATGAAAGTGAGGGCAAACCACTTTGAATTTTATAGATTTTTAAGGTTAAATAATACTTACTGTTTCTGATCTGTAGAGTTGAATGTTTGTTACTTTCCCTTCATTGAGGGCATATTGGGTTTGACATTGATACTCTTATTTCATTATTTTGAAGCCTTCTTAGTGTTGAATATGCAGTCTTAGTTGTTTCAGAACAGTACATCAATTTGTCTTAGATTTTCCACCAATTAAAATGTATGTTTCAGTGTACCAAATTTTGCATTTATTTCTTAATCTAAATCAGTCATCATTTTGCTTTTACTTTTCTACTTTTAGCTTCTTAAAGTGATTGCTAAATGAGCTTAGGTCTGATTAGGTGGCATGGTAAGAGGAATAGTTTAGATTGTATTGTCTGAAATGATAATAAATGTCAGACTCCTTGAGAGTTTGTGGCCTGCCTAGTTTCTAAAAGATAGAAACCCACATCTCTCAGTAATTTGGAAGTGTTTGGTTTGTAACAGCAGCTTTTTTTTTTTTTAAACCCAGAAGTCCCACTGTTAAGTGCAAATTTGAACATCTTAATCTGGTTGGTTGTATGTGGTTTGGAGTTTTTAAGAGGGAGAGAAGAGATTTACCCTTAGGGAGTGTTGTTCATAAATAAATGTGTCCTCCTCCTCAGGGGCCATAGATGGAAACTTTCTTCCTCTTGAGTTTTGTGTTCCTATCTAGATTCTGAGAGAGAGAATTGAATTGTCTCACTCACAAATGTGTCTTAAGTACAGTAGTAACAAATAGCTGGGTTTTTTGTCCTTAAACAATTTTTAAGTCTGGGAAGCTCAGGATAATTTTAGACCTAAAATGACTTATAAAAATGACTCTTGGGTGATGGTCCCATTTGAAAATCAGTCGTCAGGAACTTTCTGTGACATTCTGCCATTCATTTAATTGGCAGTGATCTGTTATGTTCTCATGTAGAGTGAGTGTTTTGTTACTGGTAAGAGGCTGATGGTCTGGATGTAGGCTTGGATTGAAAGAATGGATTGATGGGTGTCCTAAGTTGTGGCTTTGGGTGGTAGTATGGAATATTCAAGTAAGGAAACTCTGATTATTTAGGCATGCTCATTTTGGGCTTTTTTTTTTTAAGAGACAGGGTCTTTCTCTGTAACCCAGGCTGGAGTTCAGTGGCCTGATCATAGTTTATTGTAACCTCAAAATTCTGGGCTCAAGCGACCCTCCTGCCTCAGCTTCCTGAGTAGCTAGTCCTAGGTGCTAGGCATGCACCACTATGCCTGGCTAATTAAAAAAATTTTTATTGTTGAAATGGGGTCTTGCTATTTTGCCTAGGCTAGTTTCAAACTCCTGGCCTCACATGATCCTTCTGTTCCAGTCTTCTAAAGCACTGGGATTATAAGCATGAGCCATGGTGCCTTGCCTTATTTGGGCTTTTAAAACCAATCATGGTAACATTTTTTTTTTTTTTTTAAGTAACTCTGCAATTGGCATTACATTTGTTTAAAATTTATTTACTGTGTGGAGTAAATTCTTTGTGGCTTTTTACCAAAATGGAGTTATTTTTGATGTTAGTTCATATGGATTTGGGGGTTTTAATCTGCATGGGGGCAGATGGAAATAATTTAAGTTTTTATTTTCCATTGGATCAATTCTGAAATATATTCCATATATAGAGAAATATAACACAAACTTAACCGACTTAAATATTTTAAACGTAGATGTTCTGTGTGCCGTTAAATATACTACATACATAGAATAAAGTACATGTATTTTCTGTATAGTTTATTTGTAAGTCCATGAAGTTCTTATTGCCATTTGAAAAAGATTGTCATTATTGACCTTCAGTGTAATCAGTGTTGTGAATGCCACAGCATCTTTTAAATCTTAGCTTATCTCAGAAGAACAAAGAATGCCTTAAAACACGACTTTCAGAATTGATTAATCAAGCTGCATTTGAATTTGTAGAAGAGTTTAAAATTATGCCTTTCCACATTCTGACTGCAGCAAAGAAGATGCTCAGATAAACTAATGCATTTTAATTTATATCTGGTGTTAAGAAGAGAAAACCTTTGACACTTTTTTGGAGAGTGGAAAGAATTATTTAGTAAAATTGGTTCTTATATTTTTCCCCACCTCTTACATGGTTAGCAACAAGTATAATAGTCTATAATTTGAAGGTTTATCCTTGGGAAATACAATATATTCTTATCACTTTAATATAACCCCAAATCTGTTATGTTAATACTTAATCTGTAGTACAGTACGTACATCAGATTTAACTTTCAAGACTTAACACTATTTGGGGAGTGGCAAATGGGTGTCAGGATTTTTGTGGTTTTGGGGGTGTGTGAGAGAGAGAGAGAGAATATGGAGATTGAAATTCATGTTTAAAATTCATTTTATCTTTTATTTTCAATATGCACTCAACCTTTGTAGTATTTGCATAGCTGCATATATACATGTAGTTAAATGAAAGTTTAGTTTGTTAGTGATGTTGAATATAACAGTTCTTAATTAAATGTCAGGAGAGTTTAGATTACCCTTTTGTTGCAGTAATGTTACCTCTCTTTAATTTAATTTTTAGGATTGGTAGCTTATGTTGATCTTGATGAAAGAGCAATTGATGCTCTCAGGGAATTTAATGAAGAAGGAGCTCTGTCTGTACTACAACAGTTCAAAGAAAGTGACTTATCACATGTTCAGGTAAGGTCATTACTCAGAAATGTCTTTGAACAGCTAATGACCTGCAATTATTTTAACTATGTTTTTTCCTGTGGAGAAGTGGTATTTTTTTGTTTGTGAATTCTTCTTTTTTTAAAACAAAATTACGGTGTAAAGGAACAGAAGATCTGTAGCAGAGTTTCAGAAGCCTGAGTATAAGGCAAAAGTTTTCCCTCACCCTTTTCTGCAGTAACTTACTCTAAAAACTTAAAATCAAAGCCACAGTGTAGTGATTGTGCAGATTTTTAATGTTTTGGGGTTATTTGATCCTGTTTTATTATCTTGGAGTAAAATGTAGGTGGGAGGAATAGTCTCAGATATCTGGCAAGGATAGTCCAGATGCAGTTAAGTATCAAGAAATGGAAGACTGTTTTCCCAACTTACAAGGTAAGCTTCCTGAGGTCCACGCTGCTGTTTTTGTTTTATTTTTTTCTTATGAGGCAGAGTCATACTCTGTTGCTCCAGGCTCGAGTGCCCTGGTATCAGCCTAGCTCTTCGCATCCTCAAGCTCCTGGTTCAGGTGATCCTCCTGCCTCAGGCTCCCAAATAGCTGGACTGCAGGCACCCACCACAATACCCAGCTAATATTTCTCTCTCTCCCTCTCTCTTTTTTTTTAAAGACAGAGTCTCACTATGTCACCCTTGGTAGAGTGCCGTAGCGTCACAGCTCACAGCAACCTCAAACTCTTGGTCTTAAGCAATTCTCTTGCCTCAGCCTCCTAAGTAGGTGGGACTACAGGCACCCGCCACAATGCCCAGCTATTTTTTGTTGCAGTTGTCATTGTTGTTTAGCTGGCCGGAGCCAGGTTCGAACCACTACCCTTGGTGTAGATGGCTCTTGCCATAACCACTGTGCTACAGGAGCCGAGCCGTCTCTTTAAGTAGAGACAGGGTCTCACTCTGCTCAGGTTCCTCTTGAAGTCCTAAACCCAAGAGATCCTCTGGCCTTGGCCTCCCAGAGTGCTAGGATTACAGGCATGTGATACCTCACCTGGCTCTGCACCGTTGTACTACTACTGTCTGCCCCAATCTCTGGTTCATAGCTAACACTCAACAAATAATTTGTTAAATTAACAAAGTATATATTTTCTTAAAATCCTAGCCTTCAGAAATTTAAATTTTAGTTATGTATTTGCCCCTTCAGATATTCCTGGTGATTCTTTTTATTGAATTACTTGTCTGTTCTAGAACAAGAGTGCATTTTTATGTGGAGTTATGAAGACCTATAGGCAGAGAGAGAAACAGGGGAGCAAGGTGCAGGAGTCCACAAAAGGACCTGATGAAGCAAAGATCAAGGTAAAACTTGATTTGGGTAATTGTAATGAGATTAAATTTAATGATGTAATTAGATGGTTCTTTCCACATTTCCTAGAAATACTGTACCCTGGGTAGAGTCCTGCAGCGTCACAGCTCACAGCAACTTCAAACTCTTAGGCTCAAGCTATCCTCTTGCTTTAGCCTCCCAAGTAGTTGGGACTACAGGGGCCTGCTGTAACACCCAGCTAAGTTTTTCTAGTTTTAGTAGAGATGGAGTCTCACTTTGCTGAGGCTGGTCTCAAACTCCTGAGCTCAAACAATGCTGTTGTCTTGGCCTCCCTGAGTGCTAGTATTATAGATGTGAGCCACTGTGCTGGCCTGTGATTACTCTTAACATGATGTTGTGAGGAAGGTTGGTAATTAGGAAACTTAAAGTTTCAATTAATTTTGGAAACCTGAGATTATTTGGTAATTGCTAAATATCTATATGAGAGATTTTCTAGTTTTTATGGAGCTTCTGATGTAGCTGGAGTACAAAACAGATAAAAGGATCAAACAACTTAAACTATGAAATTTTAAGTACAATAGAGTAGAAAGAGAAGGATGTGAGCAGTAGTAAATGAGAAGCTGTAGTACATGACAAAAACTGCATGAGGGAGAGAGGGCTTCTACTGATTTTTCAAGGAAGAGAACATTTTATTTGAAAACAATCCCTGGTAGAAATAAACTATGGTATGTAAAAGGAACAAATAAGGAAAGCAGTCTAACTGACGTGCAGGGGCTGAAAGATGACAAATACTATGGTAGACAAGTATGACTACGTAGCAAGGGTCAGTTAGAATTTTTAATAATCTCTACTTTTTCCTGGTCTCATTTATAACCAAAAAGTGCTATGTGCTTAGAGACTTTTTTTTTTTTTTTTTTTTTTTTTTGAGAAAGAGCCTCAAGCTGTTGCCCTGGGTAGAGTGCTGTGGCATTACAGCTCACAGCAACCTCCAACTCCTGAGCCCAAGCGAATCTCTTGCCTCAGCCTCCCAAGTAGCTGGGACTACAGGTGCCCACCACAACGCCTGGCTATTTTTTAGTTGCAGCCGTCATTGTTTGGCGGGCCCGGGCTGGATTCGAACCCGCCAGCTCAGGTGTATGTCGCTGGTGCCTTAGCCGCTTGAGCCACAGGAGCCCAGCCTGTGCTTAGAGACTTAATTTACCTGTAACTCTTTCCAGTAAATGTATGGAAAAGAGCAGTAAAATAAAGTGGGGGCAATTTATCTACTTGAAAAATATATATCCTAGGCGGTGCCTGTGGCTCAGTGAGTAGGGCGCCGGCCCCATATGCCGAGGGTGGCGGGTTCAAACCCAGCCCCGGCCAAACTGCAACAACAACAAAAAAAAAAATAGCCGGGCGTTCTGGCGGGCACCTGTAGTCCCAGCTGCTCGGGAGGCTGAGGCAAGAGAATCGCCTAAGCCCAAGAGTTGGAGGTTGCTGTGAGCCTGTGATGCCACGGCACTCTACCTGAGGGCGGTACAGTGAGACTCTGTCTCTACAAAAAAAAAAAAAAAAGAAAAAAGAAAAATATATATCCTAAGATGTTGGGGGGCTGTTTGGAAAAGATTATCATACTGATTTTGGGTGTGTGAGTGATTTAATATTCAAGTATAAACAGATGTATAATTATCCCTAGGCCTTGCTTGAGAGGACTGGTTATACTCTGGATGTAACCACAGGACAGAGGAAGTACGGTGGTCCTCCACCAGACAGTGTATACTCTGGCGTACAGCCTGGAATTGGAACAGAGGTAATATTAACTGTTTGCCAAAATCTTTCCAGTTTGTAAAATGTTCTATCTTCAGATGGGAAAATATTTCTTTTAAAGTATAATTATTGTTATTTTTTTAGATATCCATGTATATGTTGCTGACATCATGAACATGAATAATCTTGTGCCTGGCAGATACCTAAACACCTTATAAGGAATGTAGAGTTGTTGGAACTTGTTACTAAAACCATGTTACAGCAACATACCTTTTTACTTCGTAAGGGGTGAGGTTATTAGAGAGAAGATTTAATGTCAGTAATTTTGAAAATGCTTGTCCTCTCTCCATGCGTTATCAATGGTGTAGAAGGTACTTAGTATTTGAGAGACTTAATAATGAGAGACAATATTGGAAGTGAGTTGCAAAGGGAAGGATGTGGAATCAAATAAAAGACAGAGCATATCAGTCCATTCTTAAATGATGAAGCAGTTCCTTCTCCATCTGTGCCTTAATAGAGGGTTCTCCATACATATATGCCTTTATGTTAGCCTCTTCTAATCCTTTTTAAATGGGAAAAGTCCCCAAAAGTAACCTTTAGATAGCATGGACCTTTATCTCTATTGTATGTATTTAGTGCCTAGCGTAATGCCAGGGGTATAGTTTTGATGCACAATATTAGAAGAATGATTAATTATGGTTTTTTCCATTGAATACAGAAATTGTGGTTTTGTAACTTAAAATTTAAACTAGATTAAATGATAATTTTATAGGATTTTCTTTAAAATACAGTGATGAGGGAAGGCTTCCCTAGATGGTGATATCACTTAGATATTGATGATGTGCGTTCAATATTTAGATAGTTTTATCCTTAGGTTTTTTTTTTTTAGACAGGGTCTTATTTTGTCATCCTCAGTAGAGTTCTATGGAGTCATAGCTCACAGCAACCTCAAACTTTTGGGCTCAAGTGATTCTCTTGCCTCAGTCTCCCAAGTAGCTGGGACTACAGGTGCTCACCATAATGCCCGACTATTTTTTTTTTTTTTTTTAGAGACTGGGGTTTTGCTCATGCCCAGGCTGGTCTTGAATTCCTGAGCTTAAGCATTCCACCCACCTTGGCCTCCCAGAGTGCTAGGATTATAGATGTGAGCCACCACACCCGGCCTGTTACTAGGTTTTATTAGAGTTAAATGTTTTAGGTGGTCTTACTAACAATTGATGAGAATTCTAAGAAATCTTAAATTGACTCAAAGTCCTATTTGAATAACTTTAAAGGAAACAATAATGTCTTATGAAAACTGTTATAAATGGCATGCTCCTAACAGCCAAAGCTTAGTTTTCAAATAACTAAAAGCAAAGATTGTTACTGCTACTTCATGAATAAACAAAGATGGCTCCATTTAACATAACTTTTTATTTTGTTGTAGTATTTTACTTATTATTTATTTGTTTAGTTTTTTAGACAGAGTGTCGGTCACCCTGGGTAGAGTGTGGTGGAGTCACAGCTCATAGCAGCCTTAAACTCTTGGGCGCAGGCAATTCTCTTGCCTCAGCCTCCTAACAAGCTGGGACTATAGGTGTGTGCCACAATGTCCAGCTAGTTTTTCTGTTTTTAGTAGAGATGGGATCTTGCTCTTGCTCAGGCTATTGTTGAACTCCTGAGCTTAGGCATTCTTCCTGCCTTTGCTTCTCAGACTGCTGGGATTACAGGCATTGAACCACCATGCCTGGCCTTAACCATAACTTTTAGATCTATGTCAGAACCACTTCTAGTGGTGTGTTCTCTGTATACAGAATAATCTTTGTTTTTTGAACTTCTTTTTAACATTATTATAGTTAATAGTGTATTTCTTAATATTTAACATTATTAAAAGGTACTCTAAGGTACTCATTTTTATTTCTCATGATTCCTGAATCATTATTGTATTGTTTTGATACCTTCTCACTCTGTCACCTGGGCTAGGGTTCAGTGGCATTGACGTAGCTCACTGCAGCCTCAAACTCCTGGTCTCAAACCTCAAACCTCTCAGCCTCAAACCTCCTGCCTCCGACTCCCAAGTATCTGGAACTACAGGTGTATACCATCAGGCCCAGATGATTTTTCTATTTTTTGTAGAGGCAGGTTCTTGCTTTTGTTTAGGGTGGCCTCAAGCAGTCCTCCCACCTTAGCCTCCTAGAGTGCTAGGATTACAGATATGAGCCACTATGTCCAGCCTCCACATGATTATTTTGAGTCTCTTTAAAAATTACTCTGTTATGTAATTTTATATAATTGTTCATAGAGTTGGAATTGGAACTCTGCCATCTAGGGTCCTTTTGGGGATAAATGTCATCCATGAAACATACAAGTATCATCAACTACTTCCTTATTCTTCATCTTTAATGTTCTACTTCGGCCAAGAATCTTTTCAGATCTATGTTTTTTTTGTGTGTGTATTTATTTAAAAAGAGACCGGGTCTTGCTCTGTCACCCAGGCTGGAGCACAGTGGTACTGGAACTGCAGGCATGTGCCACCATGCCTAGCTATTTTTTTATTTTTGTGGAGACAGGTTCACAATGTGTTGCTTAGATTTATCTTGAACTTCTGGCCTCAAGACATCCTCCTTTCTTGGCCTCCCAAAGTGCTGAGATTACAGGTCTGAGCCACTGCCTGACATCTATTTCATAATGATTACAGAAATGAACTTTTTTAGCCTGTTAGATTTGTTTCATTAGTGAACTCAATAATGGAGACTTGTTTTATCTTTGCTTTAGATAAATGAGGAAGGAGTTTGCTAGTACTCTGAAGATTTCTATAGGAGCATTTGAATAATTTGTTAAGTAAACTATTTCAAGTTACCAAATGGAAACAAATCCTTGGTATGTTGATTGTAGAGCATATATATATATATATATATATATATTCTCTTATATTGCCTTGCCTCTTTAGGAGAAAAATGCATTTTCCTATGTATTAAAAGTATAGCAGATAAGATTTCTAGTAAAATCTTTTTTTTGAGACAGAGTCTCACTTTGTCACCTTTGGTAGAGTGCTGTAGTGTCACAGCTCACAGCAACCTCCAAGTCTTGGGCTTAGGCATTTCTCTTGCCTCAACCTCCCGAGTAGCTGGGACTATAGGCGTCGACCACAACTCCTGGCTATTTTTTGTTGCTGTTTGGCTGGGGCCAGGTTTGAACCTGCCATCCTTGGTATATGGGGCTGGTGCCCTACCCACTTAGCCACAGGCGCCACCCATTTACTAAAATCTTTGTATGAGATCACCAGCCTAAGCCACTCATGTCAGGCAACTTTTTTTTTATTTTTTTCTTTTCTTTCTTTTTTTCTTTTTTGTAGAGACAGAGTCTCACTGTACCACCCTCGGGTAGAGTGCCATGACGTCACACAGCTCACAGCAACCTCTAACTCTTGGGCTTACGTGATTCTCTTGCCTCAGCCTCCCAAGCAGCTGGGACTACAGGCGCCCGCCACAACATCCGGCTATTTTTTTGTTGCAGTTTGGCCAGGGCTGGGTTTGAACCCGCCACCCTCAGCATGTGGGGTCGGTACCCTACTCACTGAGCCATAGGCACCGCCCTATTTTTTTCTTTTTTTGAGACAGAGCCTTACCCTCTTGCCCTAGGCTAGAGTACCATGGTGTCATTCTACTTCATGGTAGCCCCAAACTCCTGGGTTCAAGTAATCCTGCCTCAGTCACTTGAATAGCTGGGACTATAGGCGTTACCTCTATGCTCTACTGATTTTTCTGTTTTTTTTTTTTTTTTTTTTTACTGGGTTTGGGATCTTGCTCTTGCTAAGGCTGGTCTTGAATTTCTGAGGTCAGGGCATCATACCGTGTTGGCCTCCAGAGTGCTACGATTATAGGTATGAGCCACCACGCCTGGCCTTGTCAAGCAATTTTTACAAAAATTTCTGGTATATGGGCGGCGCCTGTGGCTCAAGGAGTAGGGCGCCGGTCTCATATGCCGAAGGTGGCGGGTTCAAACCCAGCCCCTGCCAAAAAAACCACAAAAAAAAAAAAAAAAATTTCTGGTATAAAGTTTTGGATTCCTCTTATAATGTTAGGTGTTACGGGATTTGTTGGGCTTGGTGCTCGTAGTTCAGTGGCGCCGGCCACATACACCGGGCTGTTAGGTTCAAACCCGACCCTAGCCTGCTAATAACAACAATGACAACTACCAGCAAAAAATAGCCTGGCATTGTGGTAGGTGCCTGTAGTCCCAGCTACGTGGGAGGCCGAGGCAAGAAAATCATTTGAGCCTAAGAGTTTGAGGTTGCTGTGAGCTGTGACACCACAGCACTCTACCCAGGGCAGCATGGTGAGACTCCGTCTCAAAAACAAAATTATGAAAAATAGCAAGTTTTTAGTGTATCACGTTCCTGATAGATTTAATACATTTTTTGTGTGTGTTTTTGAGGCAGAGTTTCATTTTGTCACCCTTGGTAGAGTGCCGGGGGTGAGAGGATGAGGGTGAGGAGGGAGGTGTCACACACAGCTCACAGCAGCCTCAAACTCTTGGGCTCAGGGAATTCTCTTGCATCAGCCTCCCAGGTAGCTGGGACTACAGGCGCCTGCCACAGTCCCCAGCTATTTTTAAGAGGCAAGGTTTTGCTCTGGCTGAGGCTGGTTTGGAACCTGTGAGCTCAGGCAATCTACCTGGTTTTTATTCATGTCATTTTTGATGCTGTACTGTTTTGATTTTGTTCTTTTATCCTTAAAAATTTTAGGTCTTGGGCGGTGCCTGTGGCTCAAAGGCAGGGCGCCAGCCCCATATGCCAGAGGTGGCGGGTTCAAACCCAGCCCTGGCCAAAAACTGCAAAAAAAAAAATTTTTTTTTTTTTTAGGTCTTGATTGAGGGAGCTGAAATTTGAGTGAGTGTCCCGAGACCAGCAGTATTAAAATTATGGGAGGACTATGAGGTCTCATCTTTGGATAAAAGCAGTTATAAATTAGCCCTTTAGATGAGCACTCATTAACAGACATTGTTGCTAAGTATTATCCTGAAATGAGAAACATACAAGAATGATAGGTATTTTGAAATAGATTATTTTGCAAGACCTAATAGGATTATAGTATTTTTGTATTCCCCAGTTAATATTGTAAAACTGCTTTGGGAAGCAAGTTCTGTTTTAATTTGTTTCTGTTAACATAAATGTAATATCCATAGAGGTCATAACTATATATTAAATTCTTATTTGTTTGTTTCATAGCCCTGAAAATTCTGTAGGGTAATTAGAAGAAATTGATAGATTGAGATCTCAATCTTTGGTTTATTAGTGGAGGTGTGACAGAACCAGTATATTGAACAAAAGTGTAAAAATAAATAACTTTGTAGCACCTGAGTTGAATTTTATATGATTGAGAAGGTGATATATTTGCATAATAACAAATATAAGTAGTTCTTGGATAATGGAAGAATCTTAGTGCACATAGAGATCCAAAAGACTCAGTTGAGTGGCCTTGGTTACTTCTGTTGATTCCCTCCCCTCCCCTCTCCAAGAGGGCTTCTTTATTACTATTGAAGTAGTCAGTGATAGATTGTAGACAGCCAAAACTTTTCCCAAGCCTTGATGGCTAGTGAATAAAAAAAGAAGTGTTGTGGCATTCACTAGAATTTCTCGGTTTTAGAAGAGGGTCAGTTACCTGAAATGAACATCATAGACTGCTTACTCTGAACAGTTCATGTGGATCTAGAGAGGCTCAGAGACCAAGAAGTTAAAAGGGAAATATTTCTATTGAGTTTAAAAACTTTAAAAGGAACAGTACTGAATTAACTTTTTTTTTTTTTTTTGAGACGGAATCTCATTATGTTGCCCTCAGTAGAGTGCGGTGGCATCATAGCTCACAGCAACCTCAAACCCTTGGGCTTAAGCGATTCTTTTGCCTCAGCCTCCCAAGTAGCTGGTACTACAGGTGCCCACTACAATGCCCAGCTATTTTTTTTTTTTTGTGGAGACAGTTTCACTTTATTGCCCTCGGTAGAGGGTAGCCGTGGCGTCACACAGCTCACAGCAACCTGCAACTCCTGGGCTTAGGCGATTCTCCTGCCTCAGCCTCCCGAGTAGCTGGGACTACAGGCGCCCGCCACAACGCCCGGCTATTTTTTTTTGTTGCAGTTTGGCCGGGGCTGGGTTTGAACCTGCCACCCTCAGTATATGGGGCCGGCGCCCTGCTCACTGAGCCACAGGTGCCGCCCGTGCCCAGCTATTTTTTGTGTGTAGTTGTCATTGTTGTTTGGCAGGCCTGGGCTGGGTTCAAGCCTGCCAGCCCCGATGTATGTGGCTGTCGCCCTAGCCCCTGAGTTATAGGTGCCGAGCCCTAAACCAGTATTTTTATCTGTGGTCTTACTTCTTCATGGACCCTATTGGTTATAATATTGAGGACTTAGTGACCACAGATTTGCTAATGTTTCTTTTAAAGTAAAGTAACTTGTTTTGAAAATCTGTAAGTTGGGTTTTTTACATCCAAATAATACTTGAAAGTATAAAGAAACTTGTTCTTAGGAATTCTTTCTGTAGAGTGATTAATAAATCCTTAAATTACTTTTCCTGAAAATACAGATTTTTCACTTCAGGTTTGCTTAAGTGAAGCAGACCTATCTGGTTAGAAAAGTAAAAGTTCAAGTGTTAACGTAAGTGGAATAATTTTCTGAGACTTAGCTCCTTTACTCAGCGGTTTGTGAAATGTATATTCATAGTGCCACTTGTATGGTCTTTCTTTGCTTATATGTTATATATTTGATATGGGTAGGGAGAAAATGTGAATGATGAAAGGTGAAGTTGTTGGCTTCGTGCCTGTGGCTTAAGCAGCTAAGGCACCAGCCACGTACACCTGAGCTGGTGGGTTCGAATCCAGCCTGGGCCCGCCAAAAAACTATGACTACTGCAACCAAAAAATAGCCAGGCATTGTGGCAGGCTCCCAGCTATTTGGAAGGCAGAGGCAGAAGAATCCATTGAGCCCGGAGTTGGAGGTTGCTATGAATTGTGATGCCACAGCACTCTACCTGGAGCTACAGCTTGAGGCTCTGTCTCAAAAAAAAAAAGAAACAACCTAAATGTCCTTCAACCCAGGAATGGATTGGTAAGCTGTGGTATATGTACACCATGGAATATTATTCAGCCATAAAAAAATGGAGATTTTTCAGCATTTGTACTAACTTAGATAGAGGTGGAACACATTATTCGTAGTGAAGCATCACAGGAATGGAGAATCCTATGTATTCAGTTTTGATATGAGGACAATTAATGTCACAGTGGAGCATGGGGGAAAGGGAGACCAGACAGAGAAGTAGGGAATGGGTAAGGGAAAGGAAAAGAACAAAAAAAAAGACAAGAAAAGAAAATAGTGACTAATTCTCACGTAAATTGGATTCAGTTTTGACCAAAGTACATTACTTAAACATTAATTTTTGATTCAACTTGTTAATATGTTGTTTGGGATATTGTATCCTCATTTATAAGTGAGATATGTTTGTAATTTCCCCTTTATAATAATATATTCTCTCCAATTATTTTTTTATTGTTAAATCATAGCTGTGTACATTAGTGCAATCAGGGGGTACAATGTGCTATTCTCTCTGATTTTAATATCAGGTATACCCAGATCAAGTAGAATGATTTTGAAGTATTTCTTCTTTTTCTATTGTCTATAAGATGTGGCATGATCTGTTTTTTGAAATTGTCTTTTACTTTTATTTATAAATATTAGTTGTCTTTTTTTGAGACTTAAAAAAAATCAGAAGTTAACTGATGACTCCATACTGAATCTGAGTCAAAGCATTCTATAATAGATATACTCTTATTTGATGATGTGAATGTTACTTTGTATTATTATAATTTTTTTTTTTTTGCAGTTTTTGGCCAGGGTGGGTTTGAACCCGCCACCTTTGGTATATGGGGCCAGCGCCCTACTCCTTGAGTCACAGGTGCCGCCCATTACTTTGTATTATTATTATTATTATTATTGCTTAATATTTCGTTGCAGCAATTCTCTGATTTCTTTTCTGAATGTATTTATGTTTGTTCATTCTTTACGAGGTTTTTGTTTCTAGTCCTTATCTTTAACATTGTTATTGTTATTAAATTTTAAGCCTCTTTAATTTTGTGAAGGCAAAAAATGGAAGCCTAATAAACACATGTATATGTAAAAAAAAAGGACAGCGCCTGTAGCTAAGTGAGTAGGGCACTGGCCCCATATACCGAGGGTGGTGGGTTCAAACCCGGCCCCGTCTGAACTGTAAAACAGAAAAATAGCCTGGTGTTGTGGCGGGCGCCTGTAGTCCCAGCTACTTGGGAGGCTGAGGCAAGAGAATTGCCTAAGCCCAGGAGTTGGAGGTTGCTGTGAACTGTGTGATGCCATGGCACTCTACCAAGGGCAATAAAGTGAGACACTGTCTCTCTAAAAAAAAAAAAAAAATGGTAAAGTTGTTAAATACTGTTGTATTATGTTAATAGAAACATAAGCAGAACTTATTTTCCAGAACAGTTTAAAATTCTTAAATATAAATATGCTCAAATATAAAAATACTCTACCAGACATGGCCAGAGAGCCTGTTTCAAAATTAATATGGATTATTCTTGTGTATTTCTTGCCTCAGGACACCTTTTCAGTAGCTTTCTCGTAGTGCAATGGTCTATTAATGAGTTTTCTTTTATAGGGTTGATTTATAGCTGAAGCTTGTGAGTACTAATCAGAGAGTGGATTAAAGGCAGATCTGACAGAATTTATTGAGGCTGGAAATGGAGTTATCAGAGAGAGGAGTCAAGGATGACTTCAAGGCTTTGACCTGAGCAGCTGAAAGGATGGAGTTGCCATTTACTGAAATGAGGAAGACTATATAGAAGAGCAGGTTAGCAGGGTTGAAAGTACTGTTGTTCAGTACTGGACATATTATGTGTTAGATATCTCTTGGACATACAAGTAGAGTTGTTCAGTGAACAGTTGTTTTTATGAACTTGGAGTTCAAGGTCAAATTCTAGTTGGCGATTGTAAGTCTGGAGGCATTTATAAGTTTGGGTGTAATCACCAAGGAGTTTCATAGCTCAAGAGAAGATCTGAGCTCTGAACTCCACAGCTCTCTGACATTTATAGTTCAGGGAAATGAAGAGGAACCAGGAAAGGAGACTGAAGAAAGAGCCAACCAATGCCATGAGAGAAAAAGGTCCAAGAAGTCAACTGAACGTTTTCACAGGAGAGACTAGTCAATTATATCAGACTTTCCAGATGGGATAAAGATTGGGAATTGACTCTTGGTATGGCAACTTACCAGGAGATCATAAGTGACTGTCAAGAAATGGTAGTAAAAGCCAGATTCAGAGAAGAGTCAAGAGAGTGGGAGATGAAGAATTTGAGACACGAAGTATGTATAGCTCTTCTGAGGAATTTTGCTACAAAGAATAGCAGAGAAATGGGCAATAACAAGAAGGGGTTGTGAAATCAAGATGTAGTTCTGTTTAGATCTAAGGAAAGTAACATTTGTGTGCTGATGGGAATGATCCAGTAGAAAGGGAAAATTAATGAAATCCTTGGCCAAGTATCCTTCAGTAGGAGAGAAAGGATAGATTCTAATACACAAATATGAAATAGATGTTTATATATTCATAGGTGAGTACCTCTTATGTCCCAGGCACTGTGTTCAGTGCTGGGAAATAAGGTAAGGATCAAGACATGGACTCTGCTTGTATGGAAATTGGACACTCTTGCTGGTGTTATTTCCATATGAGGGTGTTGAGCCTGATTAAGAAACTTGCTCAGGCTTGGCGCCTGTGGCTCAAGTGGCTAAGGCGCCAGCCACATACACCTGAGCTGGTGGGTTTGAATTCAACCCAGCCCGCCAAACAACAATGATGGCTACAACCAAAAAAAAAAAAAAAAAAAATAGTCGGGTATTGTGGTGGGTGCCTGTAGTCCCAGCTACTTGGGAGGCAGAGGCAGGAGAATCGCTTGAGCCCAGGAGTTGGAGGTTGCTGTGAGCTGTGATGCCATGGCACTCTACCCAGGGCGATAGCTTGAGGCTCTGTCTAAAAAAAGAAACTTGCTCAAAGTAACTAAAATGTAGACTTGAATCCAGTATGACCTATAAAACTCTCCATTTCTCATAGTCTCCCTGCCTTCATAGCTATCACTCTTATTAGGCCAAGCCACCCCATCATCTCCTACCTCAAATGCCTGTTAACCTGACCGGTCAGCCTTTTTCTCCAAATAATCTATTTTCTACCCAGTTGTTAGAATGTTACCATTAGAACATAAGTCATACCTAGTCATTTGGTTTACCTCAAACTGATGGCTTCCCAAAACAACTGAAATAAAGCACAACTTCCTACCCATGGTTTGACTTCTGGCCCCACTTCTCTCTCTTCCCACCACCATTACATCCATTCAGCCACCCAATGGCCTATGCTCTGTTCTTCAGATAGGTCAAGTGTACTTGTATTTGTTCCCTCAGCTTGGAGTGATTTTTTTTTTTCCCCTCAGATTTCTACTTAATTTTCTCTTAGATCTCTGCTCAAATTTACCTCCTTAAGGAGGTCCTTATAGCAAAAACACAACCCCATCAATTGTGCCTTCTTCCAATTTTTTTTTCTTCTTAGCATTTAAAACCTTTGGAGATCATTTTTAAAATTTTTGTATGTCTTGGCTGGGTACAGTAGCTCACGCCTGTAATCGTAGCTCTGGGAGACTGAGGTAGGAGGATCACTTTAGGTCAGGAGTTTGGAACCAACCTGAGCAAAAATTGAGAGCTGGTGTCTACTAAAAGTAGAAACATTAGTTGGGCATGGGAGTGTGCACCTGTAGTCCCAGCTACTTGGGAGGCTGAGACTGGAGGATTGCTTGAGCCCAGGGGTTTGAGGTTGCTATGTGTTAGACGAAGGGCATGGCCTTCTAGCACAGGCAACAGAGTGAGACTTTAGTCTCCTTGTGTGTGTGTTTTAGTAGACTATAAGCTACATGAATGCTTAGACCTTGTCTGTGGTTGTCGCTGTATTTCTAGAATCTAGAAGAAATGCATGAGCATTGAGTCTACGGTAGATGTGATTACTTGCCTCAGATTTGTACAAGTTCTGTCATTAGGAACCGGTTGTCTCTAGAGGTTAGGCATTTCCAGTGGAGCAACTTCAAGCTGATACTTGAAAGAATTTTGGATATGGGTGGTCATGGAAGGGATTTCATTGTCTGGGATTTCTGTTAATGGAAATATTTTTTTAGTCACCTAGGGTAGGAGAGGTCTGGAAAGAGAGAGTAGCAGAAATTATGTTCTCCCACAGAGGCATGAGGGCAGTCAGAGGAGCCAGTTGACAAGGGTGGGTTTTAAATCGTTTTCATATTTGGAAAAAGGAAACATTTGTTAAAAAACATTTAATTAAGGGCTGGGTGGTGGGGTGACTCATGTTTGTAGTCCCAGCTACTTGGGAGGCTAACACAGGAGGATTGCTTGAGCCTAAGGTTTTCAGGTTGCAGTGAGCTATGATGATGGCATTACACTCTACCCCTGGCAACAGAGCAAGACCCTGTGTCAAAAAAAAGGAAAGAAATATATCAAAGTTGGGCAGTGCCTATGGCTCAGAGGAGTAGGGCACTGGCCCCATATACCAGAGGTGGTAGGTTCAAACCCAGCCCTGGCCAAAAAAAAAAAAAAAAAAAAGGAAGGAAAGAAAGAAATATATCAAAGTTAAGGAAAAGGTAAAATTAAAACAATTTTCCCATGCATTACATGTAACCCCAGTTGCACTACTTCAATATGTAGTCATCTTTGTATAGACCAATGGTTCTCAACCCACAACTTGAGGAACTGTATTAAAGGGTCACGGCATTAGGAAGGTTGAGAACTACTGGTCTGGACACAGATCTGTACATATATGTTAAAAAAAACTCCGGAAAATTGGCATCACTAGTCTTTCCTTTTTTTTGCAGTTTTTGGCTGGGGCTGGGTTTGAAACCCGTCACCTCCGGCATATGGGGCCAGCACCCTACTCCTTTGAGCCACAGGCACCGCCCTTAGTCTTTCCTTTTGTTGAGACATAGTCTCACTCTGTTGCCTTGAGTAGAGTGCAATGACATCATCCTTGCACACTGTAACCTCAAACTCCTGGGTGCGATTGATCCTCCTTCCCTCTTTTCTCAGCCTCCCAAGTAGTGGGACTACAGGCACGTGCTACACTGCTGGCTAACTTTTCTATTTGAGGGGAAAGGCAGAGTCTTGCTGTTCCTCAGGCTGGCCTTGAGCTCCTGATCTTTATCTATATTTTTCCGTAGGTTCACAGTATTAGTATAGTGGATGTGTTAACTGCATGGGCGAAAAAAACCAGATAATATAGTTAAAGTAAGGGGGCAGTTTTGTTTTATTATGATAGGTTTGGATTATTTGAAGACAGGAAGGAACCAGTGGGAAGCAAAATAGGAGAACTGAAGGAATAAAGGTTTACAGTTAGAAAGTGGTAAGAAGAAATGGGCTTATTATTGTTAGACCTAAGGCTTACCCTTGGAAAGAAGGTAAATGTCTTTCTTTGAGATAGGACAGAAGTTAAAGTAGGAATTAAGAGAGGTTTTTTATTTTTTTATTAAAAGAGTTTTTTTTTTTTTTTTTTGAGACAAGAGTCTTAATCGCCCTGGGGTTTAATGCCTTGGTGTTATTGCTTCAGCAACTTCAAACTCCTGGCAAGCAATCCTCTATCTCAGGCTCTCGAATAGCTAGGACTATAGGCGCTTGCCAGAACACCCAGCTATTTTTAGAGACGGGTCTCGCTCTTGCTCAGGCTGATCTCGAACCTGTGAGCTCGGCAATCCACCTGCCTCGGCCTCCCAGAGTGCTTCCTTGGATTACAGGTGGTGAGCCCCATGCCTGGCCTTAAGAGAGGTTCTCAACCCATTTATGCCATAGGTTGAAATTGTTGAATTTTTTGCATGACTTTTGACAAGCTTCCAGCATACCAAGCATGTTTAGCATTTACTAACTCTGTGCGCCACATGATGTACATACCCTCAGGAGGCAGACATATGTGAAAGAACAGACACTGGTGATGACCTTGAGCAGTGGATATAAATAACTCCCACATCACTACCATTCTACTAATGGGGTGTGAGGCATAAATGTGTTAAGGATGAGAGAAAAGAATATGAAGAAATGAATTACTTTCTCAGATGATCTCCTTAGAATGAGGCTTAGTGAATGAAGATTGGGGAGTCTTAAGGAGATAGAAGAATTGAAATACCTGTCATGTGAGAGTCATTTAAAAGACGACCATAGCAGTTGCACACCAATGCCAGTTTGTTATCTGGTGAACACCAATGGGGGTTGTCTGTCACTGACCCTAGTACTATAATTGCATGAAAAACCAATGGTATGTATTTTACATACCATTATGTAACTAATAACACTTCAATCACATTCTCTGTACGTTCTTGTCATTATATTTCTTTTTTTGATGTGTGGCTACACATCTCTGCATGTTGTTTTTATTACATTTTCTTTTGATGTGTGGCTATGACACATGTATTTGCTGCATTCACTGCATACTTTCATATACATATATTTTCAGTCTCTTCCACAAGTAGCAACCTTTTTTTTTGGTAAGCTTTTCACTGCTTGTCTCTTAACTCTTTCTTTTGGTTCAGTATGAACCATTCCTCTTGTCACTGTGCCTTGTCCTTGATTCTACTCGTGTCCTCAAAAATTGATTACCATCATATATTTTTTGTGGAGACTGTGCACATTTTGGGTGTATCTTCTTACGTTTTCTTCACAGAGCTCTTGTGCCAAATCTTTCAAAAGGTATTTTCTTCCTAATTGTTTCTTTGAATGAAGTTGGGACCAGTGGCTGTTTCCTGAAAAATCACATATGAATTATATGTTGCAATGTCAATGATGTTGTAGAAAATTACCAGGAGCCAACACCAACAGGAATACATTCTAATTCAGTTATCAAGTGAATCAGCACCTGTTTTCATAGCATTATAAAAGTGGATTATACTGGGGTTGGTATCTGTCACCTTCATATCTTCATGCTGAATGGAAGTACTATAATTACCTCCTGTTTTTGGAACATAACTTCCTAATGTCACATAGGGAGAGAAGGCAAATCTTACTGTACCAGATGGAGAGTTTTTTATCACTGCAAACAGTATCAACTGGGGTTATATTCTTTGAAGCAAGTCAAAAACCAGGGCGATGGAGGAAAACTTTCTGTCCATGGTAATATTTCTTCCCGCTGGTTCAACTGACAGTTCCGAACCAGTCTTTTTATAATCTTGGAGCCACTATTGTAATTTCTTTGAAGGTTCTCTGATTTCCGTACATATGGCTCAGCTGCAAAATAGTAGTCTATAGAAGAATCACAAAAGATTCACTGCAATTCCATACATCCCAGACTTAGTTGGTATATGTGTAAAGTCTGAATGGACAGCACCCATGGAAAGACACCAATTCCTCACCGACAGTGGCAGACTTGTGAGGATTGTAATACAGAAAGGGCTTATTTATAATCATATTGCACAGCTTTCGAACTCTTGACTAGATAGAGTTTCTGGTTTGTAAACTTGATGGTTACATCCACAGTTACATTATCAATAAATAGTTGGAAAGCATCCAGTGAAGTTTGGGTTCTATTCTTGATCATATCCCAGTTGAGTGGTATTAGCCAGTTGCCTCCTCTGATCCTTTATCACTTGTGGGTTCCATTCTATCATCTGAGCCATAAGCTGCTCAATTTTTCTAACTGGATGTGGTCTTCTTTTCTTGGGCTCCATGTTTTGCCTTTCTTTTTCTCCAACATGATCATCTTCCTCCTCATCTGTTCCTCAGAACGAATAATTTTATGATCAACTCTATGAATTCTTGTTTAATTTCTGAACTAGTGAAAATGTCCTCCATCATTGCCTTCAAAATTTGACACTATCAGTTCTTCCTTTATCTTGGCTACTGACAGATTATATTGCCTCTTTGCCATATTTGTATCTGAATCATGAGAAAAAAAAACCACTGCTTGACCCAGTGGATTTACAGAATTTATCAAATATTCTATATTTTCAGTCATACATACTTTGATCATCTAACGCAAATACACTGCTTATTAACTTGACCATGAAAAACACTTAGAAAAAAAAATAGTATGCCAGCTTTTCGTGGAAAAGAGAGCTACTGACAAGAAAAGTGTTGAGAACTGCTGATCCAATAGTGCTAACATGCAGAAGGGGGGGTAAGGTATAACAAAAGTCATAAAAGGTGAAACCACTGTTTTTCCACATAAACAAATATACAACAGTAAGACCATGGTAGGGTCAGTTTCTGACTTCCCCTTCACTGGGATGCAACTATTAAGTTTATTAGATGGTAGTGAAGGTGAGTCTGATTATTTTGAAAGGATTATCTCTAGATCAGCTGTTGCAAAGCTTTTTTTTTTTTTTTTTTTTTTGAGATAGGGCCTTACATTGTCTGTCATCTGAACCTAGAGTACAGTGGCTTCATCATTTGTCATAGCTCACAGCAACCTCAAACTCCGGGCCTCAAGTGGTCTCCTGCCTCAGCTTCCCGAGTAGCTAGGACTGTGCACTACCTACCATGCCTGACTGATTTTTTCTATTTTTAATAGAGATGGAATCACATTCTTGCTGAGGCTGGTCTCAAACTCCTGTCTTCAAGTGCTTCTCCTATCTTGACCTCCCAAGTGCTGGGATCACAGGCGTTACCCACCATGCCTGGCTTGATGTAAATTTTAACTTCAGAAACATAATATCCAGTAATAATTTTAACATCTTTTGGATTGCTATTATTACTTCAATATTTACCTGTAGTTCAAGCCACTTTTCAGAATGTGAAATATTGGTATAGATTAGTTTTGTATTTCATTGGCAAATTGCTCTCTGTCTGCAAATACTAATTTTATTCTTTCAGACTTTGTGGATTGCAAATGTCTTAACATAAAAGGTTATTTTTAATGTTGGTGACATTGCAGAACCTTAAAGAAAATTGTAGTTCTATATTAAATACTGAGGGCTTTTGACTGTTTAATTTATCATTATTATATATAATAAGTTTATCTTATTGTAAGGGTACATCACAAGTTGTATAGATAGTGAAGACTTCTTTTTCATACCTTAAAATTTCGGCTGAGCTTGGTGGCTCACACCTGCAATCCTAGCACTCTGGGAGTCTGAAGTAGGAGGACTACTTGAGGTCTGGAGTTTGGGAACAGTCTTCTCTACTTAAAATAGAAAAACTAGCCATGTATTGTGGCGGGCACCTATAGTCCCAGGTACTTAGGAGGCTGAGGCAAGAAGATCGCTTGAGGCCAAGAGTTTGAAGTTGCTATGAGCCATGAAACCACAGCACTCTTCTGAGGGCTACAAAGTGAGACTTTACCTAAAAAAAAAAAAAAATTAACATCCTAGCTGGGCACAATGGCTTATGCCTGTAGTCCTAGCACTTTGGAAGGCTCAGAGAGAAGGATTGATGGAGGCCAGGAGTTGGAGACCAGCCTGGGCAACATATTGCGAACCTGTCCCTATAAAAAAATAGAAAAACCAGCCAACTGGGCATGATCATGTGTGCTTGTAGTTCTAGCTACTCAAGAGGCTGAGGTGGGAGGATTGCTTGAGCCCAGGATTTTGAGATTGCAATGAGCTATAATGAGGCCACTGCATTCTTGCCCAGGCAACAGAGCAGAACTTGTCTTTAAAAAAAGAAAAGTTTAATGTCTTGACAGAGAAAGGAATAGATAGAAGCACTGGAGTTTCTGAAAAATATTGAGATAGTTTTTTTATTAATAGCAATTATTTTAGAGTTGAGAAAACTTGGGGAATGCCACGTCAATCTTTTATTCAATTACAGTTTCTTTCTTTATTTTTTGTGTGTGTGTGTGTGACATTCAAGTAAATACTGGTTCTTTAAAAAATGTAAATATCTGGCTCAGGGCCTGTAGCTCAGTGGTTAGAGTGCCAGCCACCTACACCGGGGCTGGTGGGTTCGAACCCTACCCAGGCCTGCTAAACAACGACAACAGCAAAAAAAGTAGCTGGGCATTGTGGCGGTGCCAATAGTCCCAGCTACTCGGGAGGCTGAGGCAAGAGAATCGCTTAAGTCCAAGAGTTGGAGGTTGCTGTGAGCTGTGTTGCCCTAGCACTTTATTGAGAGCAATGTACATAGTGAAACTCTCTGTCTCAAAAAAAAAAAAGTGAATATTTTATTTCCATTATTTTGTTTGTATGAGAAAAATCAAATTATAAAAATTCAAAACTGAGAATTGTTAGTGCAAATTTTGCATAGTCTTTAATTTCCATATTTCAATATAGACTTTTTTTTTGCAGTTTTTGGCGGGGCTGGGTTTGAACCCACCACCTCCAGTGTATGGGGCTGGTGCCCTACTCCTTGAGCCACATGCACCACCCTCAATATAGCCTGATCTTTGTTGATAACGCTACAGTCATTATAAAAAAAATTAGGATTAGTTCTGCAAGTCAATATAAGATTCACATTGTCTCCATTCTTAATCATGTGTCCCTTCTACAAAAGGCATTTAGGCTTAATGGCTCTAGAATCAAATGCTTATGTTGGATCCTAATAAGAAAGTTTTATTTCAGGTCTTTGTAGGTAAAATACCAAGAGATTTATATGAGGATGAGTTGGTGCCCCTTTTTGAGAAGGCTGGTCCCATTTGGGATCTTCGTCTTATGATGGATCCACTGTCTGGTCAGAACAGAGGATATGCATTCATCACCTTCTGTGGAAAGGAAGCTGCACAGGAAGCTGTTAAACTGGTATGTGATGTGTGATAATGTGATAAACATATCTATTGTCTAGTAAGTCACTATTTGAGGGAATAAACCTATTTCAAAAATGCTTTCAGTTAACATTTCATTTTATTCAGTTTCTTTGAATGTTTTTATACTGAGTTGGTATGTGACTTTGACTTAATTTTTTCTGACTATAAAAGTAAAAAGGAAATGGAAGTATCCAAGAAATAGTGTGTTATAGGATGTCTCCCATAGTTGTAAGAAGTTATGTGTTAGATTGATTAGTATGAAAATTTTCATTTGAACATTTGAGTTCTGCAGCTCTGTCTTTGGTTAGAAAAACTGTTAAACTTTAGGATTCTTAAAGTATAATGAAGGCTAGGATGGGTTCTGGGGAACATAACAGTATTCTGGTATACAATTCAGGATTTGGTTGTGAATCTTACTTTTGTCACAGCCTAATATCATTTATTTCATATTTTCTAAGTGTACTCTTGTTCTTTTTGTTTCTAGGCTCATGAGTCCTCTGTTTTTAATCTTTCTCTCCTTTTCTACGATTTTATAGACAGTATTCTAGTAATTTCCTTTCTGTAGGTTCTTTTACCGCTTTGTGCTTATTTCGGAGGAGAAATAGTAGTAATAAAGTTCTGCAAATCAGGTATATCTTTACACCTACTGTATTTAAATACAGCTATCTCAGTATCTTTAAATAGTAATGTCATGGTTTGGAATGCTCTTGTCAGACATCTGAGGGCCTCACTTAGTCTAGTTTTAACCTTTCTAGAATGGATAACCTCTTTGACCAAGGCTTTTGGTTTCATTAGTGGGATATGAATTAACTTCACTCATAACCTGACCCAGATTTTAGTTTTTATTATGGTTTTTTTCTCCAAACTTTGTTTATTTAATATTAAGAAGTTTTTAAATTTTTATTTCCTCATTTTTGGCAATGTATGGTTTTATTTTGTTTTTTGATAACCATGTCTTTTAGTAAGGTAATAGGTAAGTAATGTTAAAGCATAGAAGCTAAAATTTATCAAGAAAACCATCACTGTAGTGATTTACATTGAACATTTTTAATCCCTGTATTTTCACAAAAATTTGAAATTGATAGACAGTTTAAAACTTACCTATATGTATTTAAAATTCTGACTTGTATAAAATGTAGAATTCTTCTATTTTGCATTGATTAAACATAGTTGTTACTCTTTCTTTATATATTGTTATTTTGACTGTGGCTTATCTATATCTAATTTCATCCCCAAGGACCCTGAATGATCACTCTCGGGGACTTTTTTCTGAAAATCTCTGGAAAAATATTTTCAGATAGATAAAATTGAAATGTGAAATAAGATATTTTAAAAAATAAAGTGAATAACTTTGAGTCCTTTTTATATGGAGGAGCAGTGAAGGTTAACAAAACCAAAGTAAAGCAAGAGAACCATAACAGTGAAGTTTAAAATATGCATTCATATATGGCAAGCATGAGGGAACTTGGTGAGTTCATGAAGCAGGAAGTGTTTGGCCTTAAATTGTTGAATGTTTTAGGTGAAGATCAGTTGTTCTGAGTTTGGGGTTGTTTTGGGGTCTCTGGTTCTTTTCTTCCTTACAGTGTGACAGCTATGAAATTCGTCCTGGTAAACACCTTGGAGTATGCATTTCTGTGGCAAACAACAGACTTTTTGTTGGATCCATTCCGAAGAATAAGACTAAAGAAAACATTCTGGAAGAATTCAGTAAAGTCACAGGTAAAACAAAAATGAAACAAAAATTTAGAAATTAGTTTTGGGAAACTAGTTGTACTACTTTATAAGTGCTAAAAAAAAAAGTATATATTAAATTAAGCATTCAAATCTTGCTACTTGGGAGGCTTTAGGCAAGAGAATCACTTAAGCCCAAGAGAGTGAGGTTGCTGTGAGTTGTGACGCCACGGCACTATACCAAGGGTGACAAAGTGAAACTCTGTCTCAAAAAAAAAGGAATTCAAGTGTTCAGTGTCTAAATGGCTTCCTTTTGTTTTATAGTGTTTTAGACTGAGCAAATTACTTCATATCCTTTATGTCTTGGAACTTCCCTTTCATTTCTTTGTCTTAATTGAACCTTGGCTTTTGCCAGAGCCTTTGCTCTGTGACCCATAAGTGAATACCTTTTCCAAACATTCAGTGTACTTCAGAGCCAAGGAGATGAAGGTTTTTATTTCTTTCTTCCTTGTTGCCTTGTTTATTTTGTATTTATTTATTTATTTTGTTTGGCAGAGTCTCACTATGTCGCCCTTGGTAGAGTGCTGTGCCGTCACAGCTCAGAGCAATCTCAAACTCTTGGGCTTAAGCGATTCTCTTGCTTCCGCCTCCAAAGTAGCTGGGACTGCAGGCACCCACCACAACACCTGGCTATTTTCTTTTGTTGTTGTTGCAGTTGTCATTGTTGTTTAGCTGGCCCAGGCCTGGTTTGAACCTGTCAGCCTCTCAGTGCATGTGGCTGATGCCATAACCCACTGTGCTACAGGTGTGGAGCTAGTTGCCTTGTTTAGATAATTTCTAAAATTTCCAATTTAGCACAGGTGCAGTGGCTCATGCCTGTAATCCTAGCACTCTGGGAGGCCAAGGTAGGTGGATTGCTTGAGCTCACGGATTTGGGACCAGCCTGAGCAACACCCAGACCCTGTCTCTAATAAAAATAGAAAAACTGAGGCAAGAGGATCGCTTGAGCCAAGTTAGAGGTTGTTGTGAACTATGATGCCACAGCATTCTACTCAGGGTGACGGTTTGAGACTCTATCTCAAAAAAATAAAATAAAATAAAATTTCCAATTCAGAAGTCTTTGGCGTAGATTAAGAAGTACAGGGCGGTGCCTGTGGCTCAGTCGGTAGGGCGCCGGCCCCATATACCGAGGGTGGCGGGTTCAAACCCGGCCCCGGCCAAACTGCAACCAAAAAATAGCTGGGCGTTGTGGCGGGCGCCTGTAGTCCCAGCTACTCGGGAGGCTGAGGCAAGAGAATCGCTTAAGCCCAGGAGTTGGAGGTTGCTGTGAGCTGTGTGATGCCATGGCACTCTACCGAGGGTGATAAAGTGAGACTCTGTCTCTACAAAAAAAAAAAAAAGAAGTACATATTTTATATCGCAGATCTATAAACATTTATATATAACTGAATCAAATTTACCAAAACTGTGTTTTTATTTATTACACACCATCACACATGATTTATTCTGATACTTCCTATTCTGTTTCTTCTTCTTCTTTTTTTTTCTTTGAGACTAGGTCTCACCTTATCACCCAGGCTATTATACAGTGGCACAATCATAGCTTATAGAAACCTTGAATTTCTGGGCCCAACCAATCTTCTGCCTCAGCTTCCAGAATAGCTAGGACTGCAGGCATGGGCTACCATGCCTGTCTAATTTTTGCTCTTGCTCAGGCCTCATGTGCTTCTCTGCCTTTGGCCTCCCAAAATGCCGGGATTATAAGTGTGAGCCTCCATGCCCAGCCCAGTTCATTTTTTAGAATACTAATTGAGATCTATTGATACTACCTATGATTAAAAACACTGTTTTAGTCCGCTACCTCTCCTTATAAAAACCACTATTCCTGGGCGACGCCTGTGGCTCAGCGGGTAGGGCGGCGGACCCATGTACTGAGGGTGGCAGGTTCAAACCTGGCCCCGGCCAAACTGCAACAACAGCAACAACAACAAAAAAATAGCCGGGCGTTGTGGCAGGCGCCTGTGGTCCCAGCTACTCGGGAGGCTGAGGCAGGAGAATCGCCTGGGCCCTGGAGTCGGAGGTTGCTGTGAGCTGTGTGACACCATGGCACTCTACCAGGGGCGATAAGGTGAGACTCTGTCTCTACAAAAAAAAAAAAAAAAAAAAAACACTATTTCTTCACATTTTTATCCTTTAGACATACTGTTCTTTCCCCTTCCTTGAAACTATCATCCATTTCTCTTCTGATTTCATCCTTTTTTAATTTGAAGATTGCAGCTGGCTCATAGTATTTCTATTTTGCTCTAAATTGACTTACTCTTAGTACTTTAAAATCTACTTGGATGAACCATCCAAGGCTTTAGACTCCTACTTCTATGACTACCCCATCTCTACTCCCTTACTTTAGTTCTACTATGAAGCAATCACATTCTGGATCTTGTCACCAGAAATTCCACCCACTCTGAAATCTTGATTTCTAGCATCTAATGGGCATTGTAACCACTGCCCATTATAATTGTATTGGTAAAATATCCCTGCTGGCAAAGTTCTTTGACATCATCACTTTTTTATTATCTACAGTTTCTTTCTGGCTTCATATCCACTTATTCTTTCCTCTAGTAGATGTTTATTAAAAGCACCTGTTAAATACTCTCATTGCACTGTGTGCTAGGATATATTGGTGAATAGCAGACCTATTCTCTGTCCTCATAGAGCCTACATTCTGGGAAAGGAGATAAAACAGAATTTAAAAAATTTTCAACCTTTGGCAAAAGGGGAAAATACATGGTATTTTGGTATAAAGGGGAAAATACATGGTATTTAGTTAGAGAATAGCTACTATTCCTGTTTTGATGTTTATGGAAGACTTTTCTGATAAAGTGACAGTTTAACAAGACCTGAAGGACAAGGAGAGTGTAACATACAAAGAGCAAAAGGAAGTGCATTTATTTATTTATTTATTTTTGAGACAGAGCCTCAAGCTGTCACCCTGGGTAGAGTGCTGTGGCATCACAGCTCACAGCAGCCTCCACAGCAGCTCTTGGACTGAAGCGATTCTCCTGCCTCCACCTCCCAAGTAGCTGGGACTACAGGCGCCCGCCACAACACCTGGCTATTTTTTTTGGTTGCAGCCATCGTTGTTTGGCGGGCCCAGGCTGGATTTGAACCCGCCAGCTCAGGTGTATGTGGCTGGCGCCTTAGCCGCTTGAGCCACAGGCACCAAGCCAGGAGGTGGATTCTGAGAGAGCAAACATGTCAAACCTCCCAAGCAAGAAAGAACTTGTTATATTAAAGTAACTGAGAGAGGGCCAGTGTTGTTAACAGGTGGAATTTAGAATAGAATTATGACATGTAGACCATGTAAAGCCTTTGGATTTTATTGTACAGGGTGTCCTAAAAGTTGCCCATGAAGTTCCATACATAGAGAAAACAGGAAGTTGTAGCTAAGGGTACCTTTCTTTACAAAATATTCTCCATGTTTTGACCACTTCTTTGTAAAATTGCATAATGAATATTGTGTGAATATACATTTAGCTGCAATTTCCTATTTTCTCTATGTATGGCGACTTTATGGGTGTCTTTTAGGATACCCTGCATAATAAAGAGAAGGCATTTGAAGGTTGTAAGCAGGGAATAACATGTTTTCTGTTTAATGTTTACAGAATATTATTCCTACGGCCCTGTGGATAAGTCTTGGAAAGAAGGGTCAGGAGTGGAAGCTGATAAATTGTTTGGGATTGGGCAATAGCTCAGTAGGAAATTAGACTAGGGTAACAGTGGAGGTGGAAAGAAGTAAATGAGTTTAGAATTGGATAGGAGAGATGAAGAAGTAAAGGAAGAAATTAAGAGTATATTATCAATTTCTGGCTTGAGAACAGGGTAGATGACACTTTGTTAGGTAGGAAAGTCTAGGGAAGATAGATTTGGTCCATGGCAGCACCATTTTGGACATGTTACATTTGAAATGTCTAGCCAAAGGGTGGTTAGCCATGTCTGGAGCTTAGAGAATCATGGGCTACATCTAAGAATTTAAGGCCAAAAGTGATAACTCATGCCTGTAATATTAGAACTTTAGGAGTCTAAAGCAGGAGGATCATTTGAGGCCAGAAGTTCTAGACCACTGTGAGCAAGGCCTTATATTCCTACTTCTATGACTACCTCATCTCTACTCCCTTACTTTAGTTCTACTATAAAGGAATCACATTCTGTATCTTGTGAGCAAGAGCAAGATCCTATCTTTACAAAAAGTAGAAAAATTAGCTGGGTTTGGTGCTCTATGTACCTATAATCCCAGCTACTCAGGAGGCTTAGGCAGAAGGATCATTCAAACCCAGGAGCTTGAGACTGAAGTGAGCTTTTTTTTTTTTTTTTTTTTTTTTTTTTTCAGTTTTTGGCCGGGGCTGGGTTTGGGGCCGGGTTTGAATGCGCCACGTCTGACATATGGGGCCCGTGCCCTACTCCTTTGAGCCACAGGCCTCTAAAGTGAGCTTCAATGATGACACTGCATTCTAGCCTTTGACAGTGAAATCCTGTCTCAAAAACAGAGAAAGTTCTCTTGGGTTTATAATTTTGTTTTTAAGGTTATGGATAGTATCTTTATAATTATAAGGTTATCTTATATCAAACACTTAAAAAAAACATTGTGCAGCATGTTAAATGGCAAAATAAAATAATCGAACCTGTTATATATGGTTGTACCTTTAGGACCCCTAAAATTAAAAAGAAACAAAATACTGTCCCAAACCTCATATCTAATTATGCTGATTTCATTGTGTACTAGGTAATTAGTGACTCATTTAGAGGCTGCTTCACTTATTTTTTGCTCATCAGCAAGTGGATTTAGGTCTGCCTAATCGCTAGATGTGTGGTGGATGCTTTTGGCTTATATATCTGGCTGTTGGTTTAACAGAGGGTTTGGTGGACGTTATTCTCTATCATCAACCCGATGACAAAAAGAAGAATCGGGGGTTCTGCTTCCTTGAATATGAGGATCACAAGTCAGCAGCACAAGCCAGACGCCGGCTGATGAGTGGAAAAGTAAAAGTATGGGGAAATGTAGTTACAGTTGAATGGGCTGACCCTGTGGAAGAACCAGATCCAGAAGTAATGGCTAAGGTAAATGTAGTTGTTTTGGGGTGAGGGTAGGGTTATTATTTAAATATACTCAGAGTAAAACCTCAAAATCCTCAAGTTTTCTGATAAGTACAAAGTTTATCTCTTAACTGTTTTGGCAAAGAGCTGCTTTAGTACTGAAGTTAACCTGCGTTGGTATCCAGGGCCATTAACCATCCCTTTTCCTGCAGATTGAATGTGTAAAAAAGGAACTGAAATGAAATCTCTTCGATTAAGTGTTGTCTTGATACAGAGATAGAAAGAGTCTAGTTGAGTAAAGAGAGAAATAATGTTTTTAGAGATTATAAAATATAATCTTTTAAGATTTTTTTGGGGGGGAAGGGAGGAATGGTCAAGTTCCCTTAATGTTTTTTTTTTTTTTTTTTTTTTTTTTGTTTTTTTTTTGGTAGAGACAGAGTCTCACTTTATGGCCCTCGGTAGAGTGCCATGGCATCACACAGCTCACAGCAACCTCCAACTCCTGGGCCTAAGCGATTCTCTTGCCTCAGCCTCCCGAGTAGCCGGGACTACAGACGCCCGCCACAACGCCTGGCTATTTGGTTGCAGTTTGGCCGGGGCCGGGTCTGAACCCACCACCCTCGGTATATGGGGCTGGCGCCTTACCGACTGAGCCACAGGCGCCGCCCAATGTTTTAATGTTTTGTTTCCATGAAGAAAGGGAGAGGATTGTCCTATTTGGTTTTGGCAAAATATGCCTGACAAGTTTTGTAGCAGGTCCTCAGTTACTTAACGTTTCTAGGATCTTTGCCTGGTAAACGGTGGTACCTTAGTCCTTCTTAGGCTTTCTTTTGGGTAACTCCTAGATTGAAGGGACCTATCAGAGTTGCATCTCTGCTACTTGTAGTGAGTTCTTGAGTATTTTGGTTATCCCTTCCCTTCTCAGGGAGGCTCTGTCCTGCAAATGGCCATAAATTAGTGATTGGGTTCTTCTTGAGTGAGGAGTCTTGCCCTTAGGCTTTTTGTTCCAGGTTTTTAGAAAGCCAGTCATACTTAAGGAGGCAAGTTTAGAGGAGAACTCTGGTTTATACCAGTATTATAAAGTCTTTGTAGGCAAAGATATCTTCGTGTTAAGAAGAGAAGATCTACTTTCAGAAATACTGGGGCGGCGCCTGTGGCTCAGTCGGTAAGGTGCTGGCCCCATATACTGAGGGTGGCGGGTTCAAACCCGGCCCCGGCCAAACTGCAACCAAAAAATAGCCGGGCGTTGTGGCGGGTGCCTGTAGTCCCAGCTACTTGGGAGGCTGAGGCAAGAGAATCGCTTAAGCCCCTGAGTTGGAGGTTGCCGTGAGCTGTGTGATGCCACGGCACTCTACCAACGGCCATAAAGTGAGACTCTATCTCTACAAAAAAAAAAAAAAAAAAAGAAATACTGCTCAGTTCCTTTCATCTCATATTTCTTGAGCAGATGGATGTCTAGGAAAGGGACCCAGAATTTAAATAACCTTGAATTTTTGTTTTTATTTTTTACTGTTTTGATTTTAATTCCAGTTGTTTCTTCTAATAGAGGTATAACTTTGGGCAAACCACTGAACTTTGGTGTCATCTGTTTTATTGAGGTTGGATATATCTTAAGATCCCCTACAACTTTGAATCTATCTGTAGAAACTAAGCATGGCCTGCATTGCATTTTCTATAACAATGTTTAAAAATAGCATTATTTAGATGTGTTACACATTATAAAACAGGAGTGAAATCCTTTGAAAATTGAAAGTTATAGCTAGTAATTTGCTTATCAACCACTTTTCACATACCTCTGGTAACTACTCAGATGGGAATTCATCCTAAATCTTCTTAGAGTTAGAAAACCATATGATTTTATTCTAGTAACTGTTACTTTTCTTAGATTGAAAACAAGATTTCAGAATGAAAAAGAGGCCTCTTTAAACTTGGGATCAAATAATACTGACTTTATTGTCTGCTTGCTTGCCTTCCTCCTCTACCTCCCATCCCTCCGTCCCTCCCTCTGTTCATCCGTCTGTCTCAGTATCTTGTCCAGGCTGGATGGAGTGCAGTAATGTGCAATCAGCACACTGTAGCCTCGAACTCCTGGGCTCAAGCGTTCTTCCTGCCTCAGCCTCTGGAGTAGCTGGGACTACAGGCACGTGCCACTGCACCTGGCTCCTTTAATTTTTTATAAATGGGATCTAAAGTTTATCCATCAGAGTAAAGCTTCTGCTATTCACCCTTTCAATGTTATAGATTGTTGAAGTTTTTTTTGCCAAGTTCGATCAGTTTTATAATCAACCAAAACCTAAATATATTTCTCTTGAAGAGACTTTTTTCCTATTGAACATTTTAAACACAGTTTCAACAGGTAATTTTTATATAGTACATTTTAAGTTATTCATAGAAAGGAATAAAAATCTATGTTGAGTTTTCAAAAAGTGAATAAAACAGTGGGAGCCTGTTTAATGTAGAGGCTGGACCTCAATACGAAAACATTGAGAAGGGGGGCAGTGCCTGTGGCTCAAGGAGTAGGGCGCCGGTCCCATATGCCGGAGGTGGCGGGTTCAAACCCAGCCCCGGCCAAAAAAAATTCTAGAAAACATTGAGAAGGGGAAGGGGCAGAAGTGAAAACTGTTAAGCTTTTTCCCCCCTTAAATTAGAATCGTCTTATTTATATAGCTCTTTATCTGAGTCTAGAGTTAATTCACTGGATATGTTTAGTTTTTTGTTTGAATAGGTAATATATTTCCTTAGTTCAGAAATCAAAAATTATATAGAAAAGTATAGACAGAGAAATCCCACTTTTACCCCATCTCTATGTCTGCCTTATCCCCCTGGTCTCCTATAAGACATCCATTTCTAGTTGTCTTTGGGTTATCTATTTAGTGTTTCCTTAGGCAAATGGAAGGGAAATATGACTATATATTCTTAATTTTCACCTGAAGGGTTGCTGGCAGCCTGCTGTATTTACTGACTGTTATTTGATTTATTCACTATTTCATCAACTCTAAGGAGGGAAGTGGATCATTAGTATATGTACCACTAAGATATCATAAAATTCTGCTAATTAAACTGTCTCAGTCCTTGTTTATCACATTGACTGTAAATTGTATCTCTATTTCAGAGATAAAAAATAGGAAAAAAACTGTTTACCAGCAGTGTATCCTGGTCTTACCAGCTCATAGAGCTCCTTATCAGTTTTTATGGCTACATAATATTCCATTCTGTGGATGTACTATAGTATATTCGTCCAGTTGAGTTGTTTCTAATCTTTTGGTATTATAATACTTTAATGAATAATCTTGTATCATGTCGGCTGACACAGATGTACCTGTAGATTATTAGGGGTAGAATTTTAGACTGAAGGGTAAAAGCATCTATAATTATTAAGATATTGTCATGCTTCCCTCTGTAGGAGAGGTGCCCTTTTATATTCCCACCAGCAAAATACAGGAGGGCTATTTTCCTTTCCTTGACAAAATATTATACAATCACACTTTTGGACTTTGCCATTCTGATAGCAAATGGTATCTCAGTACTATGAATGATTTGAATCTCTTACTATGCTTGAGTTTGAACTTTCAATATGTTTTAAGGGCCATATGTATAGTCGAGCTTTTCTTATTTTCAAGTGCTCTGATATAGAAGAGAGATTATTTCTTTGAGATAGAAGTTGGATATACTGCTCCATATTTGTTATTTGTCTTTTGACTTTGCTTATGGTATTTTTTTTCTTGCCATGTAGTAGTCATTTGTTTTTAGTAGTTAAATATATAACTTTTATTGCTTCTAGATTTTAATTCACAAGGCCATCTTCACTCCAGTATTATATAAAGGAATCTCCTTAATTTTCTTATACTTTATTTAGAGTCCCTCTCTTATCCTTTAATCCTTTAAAGTTTTAATCTATTTTGAATTTATCCTGGTATATAGTATGAGGTATGTCCAACTTTTATCTTTTCTTCTGTTTAACACTTCCTAATTCAGTGATTTAAGCATTATAATGTTTATATCTAGTAGAGTTAGTTGATAAATTTTGTTCTTTGTTTTTCCTCTGAATATTCTTGCTTGTTTTTTCATAAGAACTTTAGAAACTGAAAAAGCCAGAAATATGTTTTGGAGGGGACTTAGGGACCATGTTTAGTAATTATGTGTTGGTTCCTTGATAGTTGTATTCATAATGTTAGGTACTTTAATGACAGGGCAAAAATCAACAATTTTCTTTAAATTGGTAACTTAATATCAGAATTATTTTTTTGGCAATGTTTCATTCTCCCTATTATAGAACTTTTAGTACCAAACATTTTAGAGAAGAAAAGCCTATGCCATGAAGACAGGAAGAAATACTCTAAGACTTCAGCTAAAATTAAGTAGCCAATGTCAATTATGTTATTTGTTGCTATTAGGTGAAAGTTTTATTTGTGAGAAACTTGGCTACTACAGTGACAGAAGAAATACTGGAAAAGTCATTTTCTGAATTTGGAAAACTTGAAAGAGTGAAGAAGCTGAAAGATTATGCATTTGTTCATTTCGAAGACAGAGGAGCAGCTGTTAAGGTAGAAATTTTGAAACATTGCTTACTACTTGAATTTCTTGTTGAAACTTGCTAAACAGATAAAGTAACCTTAAAAAGTGAGATAAAGTTAGTTTTTAGCTTTTACCAAACTCTGGAATTTTCTTTTAATAACCTTTATAAAGTGGTGGTAGTATAACAGGTAAGATTTCATATTTCAAAGCTGGATTATTACTGTTTGTGATCTCAGATGTTATTTTTAATCTCTGTATTGTTTTTGTAAGCCTTTGGTAGCATGATGCCTTGGAAGTATTGTAAGGTATGGTAATTAGCTGCTATAAATACTAAGCAGGTAGTGAATGTATTAGAACTACTTTACTTACCAGTTTTTGGGCCTATGAAAAACTGAGTGGTATACATTACTTTACATAAGGTACATGGCATTTAATTCAGTAGATGTGTTGTGAGGTTACTGTCAGTTCTTCATAGTTTTGTCTCTATATAGAGTTTAGAGTTAGAATAGTGTTGATTGTGCTTTGCCCATACTGGTAATTGCTAAGAGTATTCCTTATATATAATGATTGGTTTACTCTGTGATGATAGCAATGAAAATTATAAAAAGTATTTTTATATGGTTTAGAACATAAAACCGGAATATGCTCCTACTTTCTGTTAGTAAGGGACTATCATCATTTTGAATGGGTGAAATTTCCAGCCTTTTCTTCCTATTGTTCTTTCCTTCCCTAGGGGGAAAAAAACAAGATAAAAAAAAAAACTTCTGTATGTAATTAGGAAGGTGGATCCAAAATGCTTAGTGCTTCAGGCTTGGTTCTTTTTTCCACACGATCTGTTGGTGAGGTACCCCACTTGTAATTCTTGCCTAGGCTGCTGCTTTAAAACAGCTCTAACAGAATCTTTTACTAGTACAGAATTAATTGGTTTGCTTATTGATAGGAGCTAATTAGTGAGGCAATATTGCTTATAGAATTCACAGCTTAGCACCGAATGTAATGTTTTGTTTCTGATATTTCCAATGGTATATAACACAGGTAACTAATAAGTTTATACTTTGTAAATATTTTTTGATTCAGTTGTTTGTCATTTTTTGTTTGTTTGTTTGTTTTGCAGTTTTTTGGCCGGGGCTGGGTTTGAGCCTGCCACCTCTGGCATATGGGGCCGGCACCTACTCCTTTGAGCCACAGGCACCACCCTGATTCAGTTGTTTTTAAATAAATCGTTGTCCAAATTGAAAATACAAGAATTGGTAGGATGGTTTGCCAAAGAAACCTATGAAATGATATAAAATTTATAGCCTAGGACTGGGAGTCACCTTCTCCAGGATAATTAGAGCAGAGAGTACATGTTTTATTGTTTTGCTTATAGCAGTAAGCTTTTGTAGATTTGTTTAGTTCCTTTAGCTGAAATAGCCCAAACCTGAGGTAGTAAAAGGGGAAAGTGAAATCTAGAGGACTAATTTAATTTTTGTTCAGATACTTTTAAATCACTGAAAGTTCTTTATGGATAGAGCATTTTATTATGTGTACTCAGAATAGGGACTGGATTTATAGGGAAGCAAAAAATATCACAGGGAGGTGATATTTTGTTAACCTTTGCATATGACAGAGGTTGTTAGTGGAACAATGTGAATAAAGGACTAGAACATTAAATGTTTGTTTACTACTTTGTAGGTGATTGCTTGAGTCCTCAGTAGTCCAAGCCTTTTTTGGCTTTGTGGCACCTCCTCCTCCCCACCTTTCCCAGGGTAGGGTCTTGCTTTGTTGACCAGGTTAGAGTACAGTGGTGTCTTTAGGGTTTTACTGCATCCTCAAACTCCCAGGCTCAAGTGATTCTTCGCCTTAGCCTCTTGAGTAGTGCCACCACTCCCAGCTTATATACTTCTATTTTTTGTGGAGATGGGGTCTTTTGCTCAGGCTGGTCCAAAGTGCTAGGATTTCCAGCATGAGCCATTATGCCTGGCCTGGCTTTGTGCATCTTTTTTTCTTTTCTTTTGAGACAATCTCATCCTGTTGTCTTGAATTGAGTGCCTCAAACTCTTGGGTTCCGTTAGTCCTCCTGCCTCAGCCTCCCGAGTAGCCGGGACTGCAGGCACCCACGACAATACCTGGCTAGTTTTTCTATTTTTATAGTAGAGATAGGGTCTTGCTCTTGCTCAGGTTGTTTTCAAGCTCCTGAGATCAAGCAAGCCACCCACCTCAGCCTCCCAGAGTGCTAAGATTACTCTACCCAAGGTGACATGGTGAGACTAAAATTAAAAAAAAAAAAAAAAATCAAGCAAAAACTTTTAGGCTAGGCCAGGCACAGTGGCTCACGCCTATAATCCTAGCACTCCAGGAGGCTGAGGCAGGTGGATTGCTTGAGCTCACGAGTTCGAGACCAGCCTGAGCAAAAGCAAGACCCCGTCTCTACTAAAAATAGAAAAAATTTGAGGCAAGAGGATCTCTTGAGCCCAAGAGTTTGAGGTTGCTGTAAACTATGATTGCCACGGCACTCTACCCAGGGCGAACAGCTTGAGACTCTGTCTCCAAAAAAAAAACAAAAACTCTTAGGCTAGATTCAAGTTAAAGTAATTGTGAAGTAAATTGTTAAGTATATTAAACGACACATTGGTGTTATTTTTAAAATATTATATTACTTCTTAAATAAATTTTTCTGCTTTTTGTGTAGGCTATGGATGAAATGAATGGCAAAGAAATAGAAGGGGAAGAAATTGAAATAGTCTTAGCCAAGCCACCAGACAAGAAAAGGAAAGAACGCCAAGCTGCTAGACAGGCCTCCAGAAACACTGCGTGAGTCTCCATTTTACTGGATGTGTCTTTGAATAAGGAGTAACAGAGATTAGGTTAAAACAAAATCAGGAAAAATCTTTAATTTGTTTTTTTCTCCCTTTCTTCCATTGCTAGGTATGAAGATTATTACTACCACCCTCCTCCTCGAATGCCACCTCCTATTAGAGGTCGGGGTCGTGGTGGGGGCAGAGGTGGATATGGCTACCCTCCAGATTATTATGGCTATGAAGATTACTATGATGATTACTATGGTTATGATTATCACGACTATCGTGGAGGCTATGAAGATCCCTACTACGGCTATGATGATGGCTATGCAGTAAGAGGAAGAGGAGGAAGGGGAGGGCGAGGTGCTCCACCACCACCAAGGGGGCGGGGAGCACCACCTCCAAGAGGTAGAGCTGGCTATTCACAGAGGGGGGCACCTTTGGGACCACCAAGAGGCTCTAGGGGTGGCAGAGGGGGTCCTGCACAACAGCAGAGAGGCCGTGGTTCCCGTGGATCTCGGGGCAATCGTGGGGGCAATGTAGGAGGCAAGAGAAAGGCAGATGGGTACAACCAACCTGATTCCAAGCGTCGTCAGACCAACAACCAACAGAACTGGGGTTCCCAACCCATCGCTCAGCAGCCGCTTCAGCAAGGTGGTGACTATTCTGGTAACTATGGTTACAATAATGACAACCAGGAATTTTATCAGGATACTTATGGGCAACAGTGGAAATAGACAAGTGAGGGCTTGAAAATGATATTGGCAAGATATGATTGGCTCTAGATCTACATTCTTCAAAAAAAAAAAAATTGGCTTAACTGTTTCATCTTTAAGTAGCAGTTTGCTGCCATTTGTATTGGGCTGGAGAAATCACTATTGTGTATATACTCAAGTCTTTTTATTTTTTCTCTTTTCATAAATGCTCTTGGACATTATTGGGCTTGCAGAGTTCCCTTATTCTGGGGGTTACAATGCTTTTATCGTTTCAGGCTTCATTTTAGCTTCAAAAAAGGCTGAGCACACTGTTAAATCATGATTTTGCAGAACCTTTGGTTTTGGACAGTTTCTTTTTTTCTTTTTTCTTTTTTTTTTTTGGATTTGGGATAGATTACATAGGAGTATGGAGTATGCTGTAAATAAAAATACAAGCTAGTGCTTTGTCTTAGTAGTTTTAAGAAATTAAAGCAAACAAATTTAAGTTTTCTTGTATTGAAAATAACCTATGATTGTATGTTTTGCATTCCTAGAAGTAGGTTAACTGTGTTTTTAAATTGTTATAACTTCACACCTTTTTGAAATCTGCCCTACAAAATTTGTTTGGCTTAAACGTCAAAGCCGTGACAATTTGTTCTTTGATGTGATTGTATTTCCAATTTCTTGTTCATGTAAGATTTCAATAAAACTCAAAAATCTATTCAAAACATTACCTATTTCAAATTCAATTGTGTCCTAAAACATTATTTTATTCGTAATCCTTACAAGGAATATTGTTTTCAAAGTATAACTGCCTATGTGAGTGATCAAATTCATGCAAAATTTCTTGTCTATTCCAACATGTATCATGGCTATCAGGTTGAGGATTAGTCTAAATTCAAGTATTTATTCCAAGTAACACTTCATTGATTGGTGTTTTCTCAGACTATTCTAATTTTGAAATTTTATCCTTTATTAAAAAAAACAACAGGTACAAAGACTTTTGAATATTCTTGCAGGCATTGGATAATTTTCATTAAAATAAAAGGAGTTGGGGAAGCAGACTGCAATTTATTTTGACCCATATTCTTTCTATTAAGGATAATTTGTGACTAGAGACCTTATTTGCTGGATAAGTGAATGTATATACAGGGAAAACTGTTAGTACTGTGGCATCAATTGCACTGTGGACTTCAGTTTTAGTACACATGGTCATGACTACTGTTTCAGTTACTGTATTAGGAATGTAATTTCCTATTGCTATGTAAATTTGCTTTGAGAAACACTCAGGCCTTGGTAAGAGAGGCTTAAAAATAGCTAGTATCATAACTCTTTCTGTTGGCACCTCCATTATTTTTATTTAATTTGCTATCCCTACTGGCTATATTTTTTGTTGGCCAAGGCATAGCATTTATTTCTCTGTTTCCTTTAGAAATTTTAATTATTCTAATGACTTTTTTGCTTAAGAATGAGAGGAACAAGAGAATCTAAACTTTATAGTACAGAAAAGCTGGGATGACTTTCAAAATATCATTAAATTTCTCCTTCCACCTTATACTTAGGTGGTTCTAAAATGTTTTTAAATGATAAAAATATAAGCTGTTGGTGAATAATTAAAATGGACACAACATTTTTTTTGTTTGTTTTCTTCTTGTTTGGTGTCTTGTGATAGGAAGAGCAGATTCAGAAATCATAAGCCACTTAATTTTTTGTGAGTTTGGTTAGATCATATTTTGGGTTTCATGGCTTTTATTTCAAATAAGAAAATATTTGTTGATTTCATTTCTTTTTCAAAGTGCAGTCATCACACAGTATAGTGGTTTAACAGGCCCTATTAATAGTCCCTTTTTTTTTTGGAAACTGATGGAGGATTTATATGGTCTGTTGTATAGTAGTTTCTAGTTAACATGGGTATTTATTTGGCAAGACCTAAATTCAGTTGTTTTTTAATGCCCATGTACGTAAGTAAAGACACCAAACATTCTTTAAATGCTGCTTTTACAATTTGAAGTTTTAACTATAAATCTAATTACACTTAAGTAAAAATCCTGATTTTTCTTGCAAAGAACAAAATCTACAAATAAAATTTGAGTTGTTTGTATTTCTTAGAAATTGGATGTTTTTAGCTGCAATGTTGTCATGAAGAAAATTAGGAGTAGAAATGATCTGGAAGAGTAATTTATTGTGCTTCCCCTACCCATCCTAAAATATAAACCCTAGCAAAAACATAAGAATAAAACCTGAGTTCCGTGTCAAAATTCTTTCCTTCGATTGCAAATTGTAATTTGAGTTTTAAAATGGCCACTTCCTCTCCTGTCCCTCTCACCAATTAAAAATATAACTGCAGAGATGCCCCTCTAATACTTGCTTTATAGGTTTTATGGCTATTTTAAATCAAAAGGCATAACCTTATACATTAAATCTCACTTGAGCTTTTCCTTTTTCATGTTGTATAACAGTAAGAGAAAATAGATTCAGAGTTCAACTCTTCACAGAAATGAACCTTTGTAATATATACACTTGAAAAATGTCGATTGAAGGTCTTTTATTCTAGACATGCATTTTTTTTAATAGGCACAAATTATGTCCTCTGAGGAATTTGGTTTCCTGCTCTCCTGCCTTTGCATCTTTTTTGTTCCTCAACCTAATTGATTTGCTTTAAAACAGGCTTCATTTGTAAG